>NC_080540.1:41633060-41948060 GCF_028640845.1 Ahaetulla prasina | reverse complement strand
TGGTGAACAATAGAGTAAAAGGGTTTTTTAGCCAGCATTACTGGCTTCTGCTAGCCAGCCGGCTATATGGACTTCAGCATGCTCTGCCCTCCTGTTCCTGGTTGCTCCCGGCTGGCTCCAGCAAGTACTCTTGTTGCAGCCGGTGGTCCCTGGCTGGCTCCAGCAAGTACTTTTTTGGCCCGGCTCCAGCAAGCTTTTGGAGCCCCACTGCTCTCTGGCTGGCTCCAGCAAATATTCTGCAGACCTGGATGGCTTCTGAACTGGCCACAGCTAGCTTGCCTTCCTGGCTCCTCTCCCAGCATGACTCCCATCACCCAACACCCATCTTATTTATTTTATTTATTTATTTTATTTGATTTTTATACCGCCCTTCTCCCGAAGGACTCAGGGCGGTGTACAGGCATAATAAAACCGACAATACAATATACAAGTTTAAAATACGATTTTAAAAACTTATTTAAATTAGCCCAGTGATTAAAATTTACCATACTAAAATCTGTGGCCCCATGCATTCCCCTTCCCCTATGCATGTGTGGCAACTCCAAAACAGTGCATTGTGGCCACTTTGAGCAGTGCACTGTCTCAGATGTTGACACTCTTAATTGTTAGACTGTAAAGAGGAGGGAGGAGAAGACCTGTCAGGCTTGCAAGATTCCGTTATTGTAACCTTACCCAAAAAAAAAGTAGAATTGGCTCATCTGGTTGTGTTTTCTTTCTGGTTAACCTCAAAATGTTGACTTTGTATATAGTATACAAACGGATGAAGACTATTGCCTGACATAGTGTAAGCCGCCCTGAGTCTTCGGAGAAGGGCGGGATATAAATGCAAATAAAAAAAAAAAGGCAAACAACTATTAATGGGAGAGGTTACAGCACAGAACAGATTTCAGCCCCGTTCTGAACTATTGACAACTATTGTGACTGAGGCTGACACTTTCTGAGAAGAGTCATCCATGTAGTTCCAAAGCTTGTTTTGGTCCTATCTCTGCAACTGTGAAACATTTTAGATTGCCTCATTATCTTTCAACACATTGCTCTTCTTCCTCAGTGTCCCTGCTGTCCTCTCACTTGAGGTCGATAGCATATTTATCCACCAAACAATGCCTTTCAAACCAATCCAGCAGCAAAAGCTGTAAAAACCAATGTATCTTATGAGTGGATGCTTAGCGGATCAGGTCTATGGGATTCAAATGTTTTATTGTTCAGATTTATATCATGCACTGTATTGGAATAAGGGAATGAACTTGGGAAAAGGCGGGGGAAGAGATGCTACCTAGGAAATAATCAGATAAAGAGGCAGGAGCCCCCCATAGATTAACAGTTAGAAGAAGAAACTTAGAACCTGCCCTAATTGATCAAGCACTTAAAATTGGAGGTGAGAAGTTTTGTACTGTCAGACTTGCAATATTAATATAGCTGTACAATAAAGTAGATTTAACTCATCTACTCTTGTTTTCCTGTCTGTTTTACTTGGGAAGGCTGACATGCACTCAAAGTAGCCAAGCATTTACAATGAAGCTGATTTAGAAGAACCGAACACTCCCAAGAGCTAAACCTGGAAAACATTCTAGATTAGTATTGCGGAGAGCTCAATTGCTAGAATTGAAGCCAAGTTCTTTTTTTTATCATGTTTTTTTATTTTATAAACAAACAAACATACAATACATAATCAGTCATTCGGGGTATCTAGGTGCTTCTCCTGTGACGACTTCTTGCTCCTTCTATCTTCATCATTTCTTGATATTTTCTATTCATTTGTTATAACAGTCTCCCCATGTTATTCATTTATTGTAACATTCTCTTGCTTACTATTAATACATTTATCTATCTTTACTCTCCCCTTTCTTGTTCCATTGTTTCATAAAACATTTGCCCTATATACATATATATCTTCTCTAACCAATGGTAAAATTGTCTCCATATCTTGAAATATTCCAACTCCTCTCTTTCTTTGATTGTCAGTGTCAATCTATTCATTTCTGCACAATCTAATATTCCCCTTCTGAAGGGATTTTCTCTGCTTTCCATCTTTGCGCAAATACTATCCTCGCTGCAGTTATTACATGTATAATCAAATATATATTTTCTTTACTAATTTTCTCTGGTGGTATACCCAATAGGAACAGCTCAGGTTTTAAATCAATAAGTTGTTGAAGCATTTCTTCTAACCATGTTTTAATTCTACTCCAATAATTTCTCACTTCTGGACATGTCCACTGAAGCTAAGTTCTTGATGGAATTCAGTTGTTATAACAAGGGACTTCTTTCAAGGAAGTACCTGGCAAATCCAAGAGCTTCAGGGGGATTGAGGGCAGAAGGAGGTTATAAAAAAAAAGCCTGGTTCTAGTTTAATGATCTCCTTTGAAATGTTAACTAATTTGTTGCTGTGCTTGAACTTGTTTGTACACAGACTATTAATCTTGATTGATGCTTTATATAATTAAAGCACCTAAAACATTTTGATGTGAAACCTAAAATTCTTCCCAGAGTCCCTCTGTGAAGCAGTTGGGCAGTTTCAAAATTTGATAAATAAATAAAATCAATGAATGAATCCAAAGACATCATTCAGGTAATGTGTATTAGTAGAAGATACTACTGAAGAAGCTGTATATCTGTTCCATGCAGGTACATGAAGTTGGTTGAAGCTCTGCCTACTTATGGAATCCATTATTATGGAGTGAAGGTCAGTGAGTACTGGAAAACAAAACTGAGTAAATTGTCTGTTGTATGCATTTTTTGCTTTTAATAAAAGCAACTCATTTGAACAAAGCGAGTAAGGAGATGCCCTCATGTCATAGTGCCCCATTTAAGGACTTTTTACCTTTTCAGCTCAGCTCTTTTTACCTTTCTCAGATCATGAGAACGTTTTGGATCCTGTTCATCCTTTATTCTCTTCAGAAACAAGGGCTGTTTGTGATTTGGCTTCCCTGGATCCACTTCAAGCACTTTGAGTAGAGTCTGCGTGAATGCAGACCTTACACTTAGGTGATGGTTTTCAATAATCACTCATCTGACGGATCAGGAGATGGCAAGGGCTTTGGCTTAAGGTCCTGGAGAATTGCCAGTCAGAGGAAATAATGAAAGACTACATGAACATTTCTTTGTTTTTAAGAAATAACAAAAATAGGGCAGGAAGAGCATTGTTAACATATTGCAAGATTTAACATGTTAATTTTTCATTTAGAATGTTCTCTCTTTTGCCTAGCAGACAGTATTTAAGTTCCTATAATTTATTCAAGAGGTGCTTTTTTTAAACCCCATTCAGAGCTACAATGTTAGTTGATTAGAATAATGCAAATAGCATTTTGCATCTCTGTGAATAAAACCTCCAGAAGCTAGTACTTACATTACATTAATGGGGCTAGCGTTCAAGGAGACGTACAGTTATATTAATAACAAAGTAAATAGATCCATGCCATCTGAAACTTCACTCAAATTGTAATGAGTTTGCTGAATCTGTATATGAACATCAACATTCCTATTCAGACATTCTGCCAGAGGCATAGATACCATCTTGGCATACTCATGCTTTTTTCTCTACATGCAGATTGACCCTGTGTAGCGAATGAGCACTTTTTCAAACTTTTCAGAAGTGTCTTGTGTTTCACAAATCCCCATTTTGATAGGAAATTTAGAGATCCCTTTCATGAATAATTCCCCCCCCCATGTTCTCCACATTTTATAGCCTCAGTAAAATTGTAGAACCTTTTCTACAAAGCATCATGGAATACTCACATTGACACTGTGGGTAATGTTCAAGAATAGAGTGGATTAAGAGCTGTGGTGGCGCAGTGGTTAGAGGGCAGTACCGCAGGCTACTTCTGCTTACTGCCGGCTGCCTGCAACTTGGCAGTTCCAATCTCACCAGACTCAAGGTTGATTCAGCCTTCCATCCTTCCAAGGTCGGTGAAATGAGGACCCAGATTGTTGGGGGCAATATGCTGACTCTGTAAGCTGCTTAGAGAGGGCTGTAAAGCACTGTGAAGCGATATATAAGTCTAAGTGCTACTGCTATTTGGGCCTGATGGATGTGCTCATTTGTTAGTATCTACCAGTTTTGAAGAAATTGTGATATGGAGGAGCAAAAACCTTCCATTCTTGAAATTACTGTTGGCAATTTCCCTGCAGCACAACTGTCAGTCCTTTCAAATGGGGCCTTCTGGGGATGGCATTGGAGCTGTTAGACCTAAAGCCACTCTGTCCCCCGGGAGGATTACAATAACGGCATCTTATTTTTAGCAGATTAGAATGGCTTTCCAAAACTTCCCTCTAAAATAAAATGAGCGAAAATCACTTTTCTATTTTTAGGGGGTGGGGGAATGAAGTCAACACCACGCATAAATTGTATTTGGAGGCTCTGGTTTCCTTCGTTCTCCCTTAATTTATTTTTGCTAGATTTGAGCTAGAGATATTTGGTTAATTTTAGCCACAAACAATTTAATAATACAGTAATTTACCCCCCCTACCCCCCTTCTTTTTGTTGTACTTTTGATGACTTCATGGACAGGTCTGTGCATTTTTCTTGGCAACCTGCAGTAGTGGTATTATCACTGGCCGCCTGCCAGGATGTTTTTCAACTTTTTAATCTAGGGATGAAAGAAAGTATCTGGCCCAAAGTCACTCAACTGTCTTCCATGCTTAAGAAAGCACCAGAGCCCGCATCTCCTTATTCCTGGTCCAGCACTTTAACCAGGATATCTCACTAGCTCTTTTAACGTACTTTACAAAGTTGCTTTAAAAAGTTATGGAAATAATGCATTATTGCAGAGTTCCCCAACCTTTCTAGGTTGGCGGTTCGGGGGGGGGGAGGTGTGCGAACGGGGCTTCGATGCTCATGGCGATGACAGCGGCCTCACGGTGACCCAAGCACAAATAGGGTGACCCAAGCCATTCATGCTGCCCAGTGGCCGATGGGCGACAGCCCACAATTTGGGGACTCCTGCTTTATTGTACAGTACTATGATTTACTGTTTTGTCGCTTGAAAAAGAGCTCCTCCAAAACCATTCTCACCAACACTGACAGGGCAAGCCACGAGAATATAAACTGAGAGCAACTAGCACTGATTATGTTACCTAGTTTGGTAATGAAATGTCTGCAAGAAAACAACCCAGCTGAGAGAGCACTAAGGACCCCTCATTTCAATCTTAAACTACCAATATTCTCCTTTATTGGGAAGAGCTCTGTGGAAGATGAAATTTAGTGCCCTCACCAAGAAAATATGTCAGCCCGAATTTTCTCTTAAAATAAACAATAACTATTTGCTCTAACATTCTGATTTTTCACATGTGCATTTAAGGTAATTTATGGACTTTAAGCTGAATAAAGTGTACATCTGAGTAAATACATATGGAACTGTGCAAAGTGTGTACACAGTCCATTTCTTTTTCTCAACAGTTCAGCATTATTTTGGACTTGTCCCTCATCAGGTCTTTTTTTACTGTTGTTGCTCACCTCCCACAGATTTTCTTCCATGTCTGCCCCACCTCTAGCCATGGTTTCAAAGAATACGGCAGCTTCTCTTCCCTACTGCTCTGTGGCTGTTTGCATAGCATCTTCCAGCTGGGAAAGGAATAGCAGACCCCTTCAAACAATAAACCTCCTCTGTCAGCTGCAGGTGTGCTAACAAAGGGCTGCCTTCAGCTCCCTAACCTGCTTATACTTGTTGCAGGATGAAGTAAAGAAACCTTATATCAACTCTGAAGTTTTTTGACTCTTGCTAAAGCCTTAGAACTTCTATTCTTCTCTGCCATAGGATAAACAAGGCATCCCGTGGTGGCTTGGGATCAGTTATAAAGGAATTGGCCAGTACGATTTACAAGATAAAGTCAAACCAAGAAAAGTAAATAGATCCATGCCATCTGAAACTTCACTCAAATTGTAATGAGTTTGCTGAATCTGTATATGAACATCAACATTCCTATTCAGACATTCTGCCAGAGGCATAGATACCATCTTGGCATACTCATGCTTTTTTCTCTACATGCAGATTGACCCTGTGTAGCGAATGAGCACTTTTTCAACCTTTTCAAAAATGTCTTGTGTTTCACAAATCCCCATTTTGATAGGAAATTTAGAGATCCCTTTCATGAATAGTTTTTCCCCCCCCCATGTTCTCCACATTTTATAGCCTCAGTAAAATTGTAGAACCTTTTCTACAAAGCATCATGGAATGCTCACATTGACTCTGTGGGTAATGTTCAAGAATAGAGTGGATAAAGAGCTGTGGTGGCGCAGTGGTTAGAGGGCAGTACTGCAGGCTATTTCTGCTGTCTGCCGGCTGCCTGCAACTTGGCAGATCGAATCTCACCAGACTCAAGGTTGATTCAGCCTTCCATCCTTCCAAGGTCGGTGAAATGAGGACCCAGATTGTTGGGGGCAATATGCTGACTCTGTAAGCTGCTTAGAGAGGGCTGTAAAGCACTGTGAAGCGATATATAAGTCTAAGTGCTACTGC
Source organism: Ahaetulla prasina (assembly GCF_028640845.1). Taxonomy (NCBI): domain Eukaryota; kingdom Metazoa; phylum Chordata; class Lepidosauria; order Squamata; family Colubridae; genus Ahaetulla; species Ahaetulla prasina. The sequence continues at coordinate 41,941,605 of NC_080540.1, read as the reverse complement.
TATTTGGGCCTGATGGATGTGCTCATTTGTTAGTATCTACCAGTTTTGAAGAAATTGTGATATGGAGGAGCAAAAACCTTCCATTCTTGAAATTACTGTTGGCAATTTCCCTGCAGCACAACTGTCAGTCCTTTCAAATGGGGCCTTCTGGGGATGGCATTGGAGCTGTTAGACCTAAAGCCACTCTGTCCCCCGGGAGGATTACAATAACGGCATCTTATTTTTAGCAGATTAGAATGGCTTTCCAAAACTTCCTCTAAAATAAAATCAATGAATGAATCCAAAGACATCATTCAGGTAATGTGTATTAGTAGAAGATACTACTGAAGAAGCTGTATATCTGTTCCATGCAGGTACATGAAGTTGGTTGAAGCTCTGCCTACTTATGGAATCCATTATTATGGAGTGAAGGTCAGTGAGTACTGGAAAACAAAACTGAGTAAATTGTCTGTTGTATGCATTTTTTGCTTTTAATAAAAGCAACTCATTTGAACAAAGCGAGTAAGGAGATGCCCTCATGTCATAGTGCCCCATTTAAGGACTTTTTACCTTTCTCAGATCATGAGAACGTTTTGGATCCTGTTCATCCTTTATTCTCTTCAGAAACAAGGGCTGTTTGTGATTTGGCTTCCCTGGATCCACTTCAAGCACTTTGAGTAGAGTCTGCGTGAATGCAGACCTTACACTTAGGTGATGGTTTTCAATAATCACTCATCTGACGGATCAGGAGATGGCAAGGGCTTTGGCTTAAGGTCCTGGAGAATTGCCAGTCAGAGGAAATAATGAAAGACTACATGAACATTTCTTTGTTTTTAAGAAATAACAAAAATAGGGCAGGAAGAGCATTGTTAACATATTGCAAGATTTAACATGTTAATTTTTCATTTAGAATGTTCTCTCTTTTGCCTAGCAGACAGTATTTAAGTTCCTATAATTTATTCAAGAGGTGCTTTTTTTAAACCCCATTCAGAGCTACAATGTTAGTTGATTAGAATAATGCAAATAGCATTTTGCATCTCTGTGAATAAAACCTCCAGAAGCTAGTACTTACATTACATTAATGGGGCTAGCGTTCAAGGAGACGTACAGTTATATTAATAACAAAGTAAATAGATCCATGCCATCTGAAACTTCACTCAAATTGTAATGAGTTTGCTGAATCTGTATATGAACATCAACATTCCTATTCAGACATTCTGCCAGAGGCATAGATACCATCTTGGCATACTCATGCTTTTTTCTCTACATGCAGATTGACCCTGTGTAGCGAATGAGCACTTTTTCAACCTTTTCAAAAATGTCTTGTGTTTCACAAATCCCCATTTTGATAGGAAATTTAGAGATCCCTTTCATGAATAGTTTTTCCCCCCCCCATGTTCTCCACATTTTATAGCCTCAGTAAAATTGTAGAACCTTTTCTACAAAGCATCATGGAATGCTCACATTGACTCTGTGGGTAATGTTCAAGAATAGAGTGGATTAAGAGCTGTGGTGGCGCAGTGGTTAGAGGGCAGTACCGCAGGCTACTTCTGCTTACTGCCGGCTGCCTGCAACTTGGCAGTTCCAATCTCACCAGACTCAAGGTTGATTCAGCTTTCCATCCTTCCAAGGTCGGTAAAATGAGGACCCAGATTGTTGGGGGCAATATGCTGACTCTGTAAGCAGCTTAGAGAGGGCTGTAAAGCACTGTGAAGCGATATATAAGTCTAAGTGCTATTGCTATTTGGGCCTGATGGATGTGCTCATTTGTTGGTATCTACCGGTTTTGAAGAAATTGTGATATGGAGGAGCAAAAACCTTCCATTCTTGAAATTACTGTTGGCAATTTCCCTGCAGCACAACTGTCAGTCCTTTCAAATGGGGCCTTCTGGGGATGGCATTGGAGCTGTTAGACCTAAAGCCACTCTGTCCCCCGGGAGGATTACAATAACGGCATCTTATTTTTAGCAGATTAGAATGGCTTTCCAAAACTTTCCTCTAAAATAAAATGAGCGAAAATCACTTTTCTATTTTTAGGGGATGGGGGAATGAAGTCAACACCACGCATAAATTGTGTTTGGAGTCTCTGGCTTCCTTAGTTCTCCCTTAATTTATTTTTGCTGGATTTCAGCTAGAGATATTTGGTTAATTTTAGCCACAAACAATTTAATAATACAGTAATTTACCCCCCTACCCCCCTTCTTTTTGTTGTACTTTTGATGACTTCATGGACAGGTCTGTGCATTTTTCTTGGCAACCTGCAGTAGTGGTATTTTCACTGGCCGCCTGCCAGGATGTTTTTCAACTTTTTAATCTAGAGATGAAAGAAAGTATCTGGCCCAAAGTCACTCAACTGTCTTCCATGCTTAAGGAAGCACCAGAGCCCGCATCTCCTTATTCCTGGTCCAACACTTCAACCAGGATATCTCACTAGCTCTTTTAACGTACTTTACAAAGTTGCTTTAAAAAGTTATGGAAATAATGCATTATTGCAGAATTCCCAACCTTTCTAGGCGGTTCGGGGTGGGGGGGAGGTGTGCGAACAGGGCTACGACGCTCATGGCGATGACAGCGGCCTCACGGTGACCCAAGCACAAGTAGGGTGACCCAAGCACAAATAGGGTGACCCAAGCACAAATAGGGTGACCCAAGCACAAATAGGGTGACCCAAGCACAAATAGGGTGACCCAAGCACAAATAGGGTGACCCAAGCACAAATAGGGTGACCCAAGCACAAATAGGGTGACCCAAGCACAAATAGGGTGACCCAAGCACAAATAGGGTGACCCAAGCACAAGTAGGGTGACCCAAGCCATTCATGCCGCCCAGTGGCCGATGGGCGACAGCCCACAATTTGGGGACTCCTGCTTTATTGTACAGTACTATGATTTACTGTTTTGTCGCTTGAAAAAGAGCTCCTCCAAAACCATTCTCACCAACACTGACAGGGCAAGCCACGAGAATATAAACTGAGAGCAACTAGCACTGATTATGTTACCTAGTTTGGTAATGAAATGTCTGCAAGAAAACAACCCAGCTGAGAGAGCACTAAGGACCCCTCATTTCAGTCTTAAACTACCAATATTCTCCTTTATTGGGAAGAGCTCTGTGGAAGATGAAATTTAGTGCCCTCACCAAGAAAATATGTCAGCCCGAATTTTCTCTTAAAATAAACAATAACTATTTGCTCTAACATTCTGATTTTTCACATGTGCATTTAAGGTAATTTATGGACTTTAAGCTGAATAAAGTGTACATCTGAGTAAATACATATGGAACTGTGCAAAGTGTGTACACAGTCCATTTTTTTTTCTCAACAGTTCAGCATTATTTTGGACTTGTCCCTCATCAGGTCTTTTTTTACTGTTGTTGCTCACCTCCCACAGATTTTCTTCCATGTCTGCCCCACCTCTAGCCATGGTTTCAAAGAATACGGCAGCTTCTCTTCCCTACTGCTCTGTGGCTGTTTGCATAGCATCTTCCAGCTGGGAAAGGAATAGCAGACCCCTTCAAACAATAAACGTCCTCTGTTAGCTGCAGGTGTGCTAACAAAGGGCTGCCTTCAGCTCCCTAACCTGCTTATACTTGTTGCAGGATGAAGTAAAGAAACCTTATATCAACTCTGAAGTTTTTTGACTTGCTAAAGCCTTAGAACTTCTATTCTTCTCTGCCATAGGATAAACAAGGCATCCCGATCAAGGAAGGCGAACTGCGAACCAGGCGGACCTGGTGGAAGGCCCTCCTGGAGACGGCTGTCAAATGACCTTCAAACGACAGCCGGTCACCCAGGAGGACACCTAAGTTGCGCACCCTATCCTTTGGGGCCAATAACTCGCCTCCAACAGTCAGCCGCGGTTGCAGTTGACTGAATCGGGATGCCGGCATCCACAGCCACTCCGCCTTGGAGGGATTAAGCTTGAGCCTGTTTCTCCCCATCCAGACCCGACGGCTCCCAACCACCGGGACATCACTTCAACAACTTCATTGGGGTGGCCCGGGGTGGAAAAGTACAGCTGGGTGTCATCAGCGTACTGTTGGTATCTCAACCCGAAGCCACTGATGATCTCACCCAGTGGCTTCATATAGATGTTGAACAGCAGGCGAGAGAATCGACCCCGCGGGACCCCACAAGTGAGGCACCTCGCGGTGACCTCTGCCCCTGTCAACACCCTCTGCGTCCGGTCGGAGAGATAGGAGGAGAACCACCGATACACGGTGCCTCCCACTCCCAATCCCCCCAACCGGCGCAGCAAGATACCATGGTCGATGGTATCAAAAGCCGCTGAGAGATCTAATAGGACCAGGGCAGAGGAGTACCCCCTGTCCCTGGCCCTCCAGAGATCATCCACCAATGCGACCAAAGCTGTCTCCGTGCTGTATCCGGGTCGAAAGCCGGACTGGAACGGGTCTAGATAGACGGCTTCATCCAGGTATTGGGGTAGCTGTCGCGCCACAGCACTCTCTACAACCTTCGCAACGAAGCGAAGGTTGGAGACTGGACGATAGTTACCCAAAATAGCTGGGTCCAGGGAGGGCTTCTTGAGGAGGGGTCTCACCACCGCCTCTTTCAAGGCGGCAGGGAAAACCCCTTCCAACAAAGAAGCGTTGATAATCCTCTGAGCCAGCCTCGTGTCACCTCCTGAGTGGCCAGTACCAGCCAGGAAGGACACGGGTCCAGTAAACATGTCGTGGCGTGAAGCCTCCCCAACAACCTGTCCACGTCCTCGGGAGCCACAGGGTCAAACTCATCCCAAACCGGTTCAACAAGACGTGTCTCCTCTCTCGCTTGATCATCCCAATTTCGGTCCAGACCGTCCCGGAGGTGAGCGATTTTATCGTATAAATCACCACTAAACCCCTCGGCCCGCCCTCGCAGAGGGTCACCCCCCCCCTCCTGATGAGGGAGGGAGCGGGCCACCCGAAACAGGGCGGCCGGGTGGTTATCTGCCGACGCAATGAGGGTGGGCGTGGCACCTCGCCTCCCTCATTGCCACCAGGTAGGTCCTAGAATAGGACCTAACTAGTGTCCGATCAGCTTCGAACGACTGGACCTCCAGGTGCTCTCTAGGCGTCTTCTCCGGCGTTTCATCTCCCTCAGCCCTCAGAGAACCAAGGGGCCGGACGAGATCTGCGCCGGGTCAGAGGCCGCAAAGGCGCGACACGGTCCAGGGCCCCAGCCGCGCCTGTTCCCAGGCCGCGACTAGTTCCTCAGTCGTGCCGTGGGCCAGATCCTCAGGAATGGCCCAAGCTCCAGGAACCTCTCAGGGTCCATCAGGCGCCTGGGACGGAACCAACATATAGGTTCCGTCTCCCTGCGGTGGTGAGTGGCGGTCCGGAAGTCTAGGCGAAGGAGAAAATGATCAGACCATGACATAGGTTCTGTCACTAAATCACCTAACTCCAGATCATTTAGCCACTGTCCAGAGATATAAATCAGATCCAGCGTGCCTCCCCCCATGTGTGTAGGGCCATCATTTACTCGAATCAGGTCCAAGGCCGTCATGGAAGCCTGGAACTCCCGAGCTGCAGTCGATAACAAGCCGGCTGATGGTAGGTTGAAATCCCCCATGACTATAAGTCTGGGGGTCTCAACCGCCACCGCGGCAAGTACCTCCAACAGCTCGGGCAGGGCTGTGGTCACGCAGCAAGGAGCCAGATACGCTGTGTATGTTCCATGATCTGCCCAGGTTATTGGTCAGATGGATGAGTTACCTCTCAGCAGGATCTGAAATAGTAACCCACCACCATTTCTCCCTACCCTGTCCCTGCAACTGATATTAAAAGATATTCTGTAAAGAGACAGGAAGATTCCATATAGCCATCATGAGTTCATAAATTTGGCTAATTTATCATGAAATCATAGCAGTGGGTTCCATAGTTCAATGAAGTGTTGTGTGAAGAAGTCCATCCTTCTACTGCCAGACCACTTCACTGATTGACTCTTGGTTCAAGTATTATATGACAAGGAGGAAAAATGTTTTCAATGCACTTCCTTTACAGCATGCATCATTTTATATTACATTCTATGAAATAGATTAGGAACATGTTTTTTAAGTTAAATTGTTCCAACTTTTGCTTGGACAGAAGATTAGGTTGCAAGGTAACTATTGTGATTGTTCCTGCCAAGCCAGGAAATCCCAACTGCGCCGATGCCTTATTTATGCTTCTTTCCCTCCCCACAAATTCCTGCTCTTCTCTGAAATGCTAAGCAGTTTTTCAAAACAACATTTTGTGTCTGCATATGAAACACAATCCCACTGATGTGTTTTCTACACGAGAGTGGAGGGGGATAAAGAGGTATTTATTCTGTTCCACACAAAGCTTGTTAGACAACTGAGATGGGATATCTATACATAGAAATTGCCTCATCATTATTTCTTGAACAAAGAATAAACATCTGGAATAGGTTCTGAAGACCTTGGGAATAAACTCCATGCTAGCTGTATGAAGAAAACTCAAACACATTGTAGTTATTGTGCCATAGGGGAAACACACCTTATGGGGTTTATTTTCCCTTCCCAGCCTTTCTGCTTTATGTTGAAATCTAAGCTGGAAGCTGCTTAGTTTGATGTTCATCTTGTCCTCAGAATATTTTGGATTTAACAGCTTGTACATGTTTACTTTTGATTGCACAATTTGCTCTTCTTGGAACATAAGTGACGCGTATAATGGAGTGATACATCTAGTTAGCTTTCTAGAAAATAGTTACATCTTCAGGAAGCCCAATGTGTGGAGAAGTAGATAGATCAGATCTTCTGAATCTGTTTTGTCTCCTGTCCTTGTTAACATTTGCATAAAGCAGACAGAAAAGTTCCTGTAAAATAATGGGGGTTGGGAGTTACAAGCTGCCATTTTTTTCCCCAGGTAGGTGAGTGAATGAGAAAAATGATCTCAATCCTGTTAAAATGTAATCCTGATGTTCAGGTTTCTTAGGAGATTTGTGTGCAGCCTCTTCTAACAGAGTAACATAATATATGAGAATCAGCTTGCAAACTTTCTTGTCCTGTAATTGCTTCACTTCTAGCTCTTGATTCCCCATCACTGTATACAGTACACACCAGCCAATGGGTAGAAAGTGCACCACCAGAATTGTTAGATTTATTTATACAAACTTACATACAATTTATAGGTCTGCCCAATTTTCTTCCACGACACAGGAGAGAGGTAATAATAGATTAAAAACAAAGCAATAAAACCCAGCAAAAATAGGTTCCATGGGATCCTCCCCACCCCCCAGCAATGTTCATCTTATAAGCCATGCAACTAGGCAAACTTTAGATGCCAGCACAAAGCTTATGAGAATAGCTAAGTTTTAAAATACTGATAAGCTTGGAGCCATCTGAATCTCACAAAGAATGGTATTCTACAGGATAGGCACTGCAACAGATAAAGCATTTTTTAGCAGTTTGATGGAGAACAATTTGGAAATGGAAGCAGCATGTCTTTTCCTGCCCTGATTCACGTTAATTCTCCGCAAACAAAGCCAAAATTTCTGTTCTTTCCCTTCTTGAAAAATGAATACGGTATCCTGCTGCTATCTGGGAAGTCAGGAGGTTGAATTGTGTTTCCTGCTCCTTTCAAACGTTCACATTTAGAACTTTCTGATTAAAACTGTTAAAAGTCATTGAATATGGGGTATACTTCATCCACAGTGAAGGTGAAGTCAGTGGATTCTAAGAAAATTCTTCTCTTCAGAGGTACTAAGCAGAGATTGTCAAACGCACGCCATCAAAATGTGACCCTGATTGGTCTGTTGATGATGATGATGCTTTTGGATTCGTTAACGTTATTTCTGAAATTAAGCAGAGACTGGGTAAATTTGGGATAATGTCCATATTAAAAACTAATAATCCAAATTTAGACCAACTATAAACCACTAGATACTTTTATGATGAAAATGAATTTGGTATGTCCCTACTTCCTAAACTTAAGTTTTCTTTTTCAAATTTTATTATTTTGCTCTGAAGATCACGTCAGTTTATCATGGCATTCTCAGTACATTTATTCATAAAAGGGGGAAAAATTACAGAATATATAAACGCAGTGTGAATAAAGATATAAACAAGGGAGATTTGACAATACCACCAAGCTTATGTTTGTTGATATATTTACAAAGCCGATCAGTTGAGACAGCTAATATTTATTTCTGGGGATGATGAAAATAAACCGTGGATGGGCATCAGTTGTTTCTCTGTCACCATATGGGTTTAAGAAAGGACACTCTATTAATGATCATTGGACCTCCCCAGTTGCCCTCATTAGTATTCCCAGTACGTGAAACTGAAGCTACATGGATGTACCGTTTGAAATAAACATGGCTTACCAAAGCTCAGCAGAGAGTAAACTCAAAACTGTTTGCAAAGTCACACCAAACTCAAAAGAATAAATTTCCTAGATCCAGAATTTTATATTCCAACTAGAGGTCAAGGAATAATGTTAGACTGTTATTAAAATACAATAAGAGATCATGAGAGAGTGTTTTCCAGAATATATGAGAAATAAAGAAATTCACTGGAAGGGCTTACATCATTCTTTAAGAATCGTGGTTGGTTATCAGAAAGACAACATTGAACAAAACAGCCTTTAAGGAGTCTGGAGTATACATGCAAGCAGTCTGGAGTATACATGCAAGCAAAAGAATTAAAAAATATGCTTAGTAAAAAATTTTGGATCGTTGTTTGAATACATCAGGTAGCTGTCAGACAGTCTTGACCATAACTACTGGTGCAGCATGTAATGTTTTTGCAGGATTAAATGGCATTGTGGTTTTTAATGAATGGATAATGTGTTATTCTTTCTTGGCCTGGAACCTGTCCAAGAAACTAACATCTTAATATATGCAACTGAAGTACATTTGTCAGTGAAGATTCTCAGGTCATCCAGGTAGAGTTATCTGGAAGCTTAATCATAGCAACTGGACTTCTTTTGTTGTTGGTTCGAAAGATTTTGCTGCTTATCCAAGTAGCTTCTTCAATCTGAGCCAGTTGGTTAGGGGGACCCTGTATATGTCCTCCAGCGAAGTTTCATTTCTCACCTAATCTGGACAGGCTTCTTAGGTGAGTAAGCAAAGAGTCATTGGGATGTAAATGTTCCAACTCCTGAATCCTTAACCCTGGATGGGTTGTTAAGATTGACCTCCCTGGCGAACCTTTGAAGTAGAGACTAATGAAAGAGCAGCATTAAAAAAATGGAGTACAGGTTGTGTTTGAAGCCTCCATCCCATTGAGGGAAAGTTTTTCCATTTTGACCCAAATGGATTCCTTCATTTCTTTCCTCTTCCTAATTTCTTCCGTAAGGTCTTGAAATGGCCCGATTTATCCGAAAGATCCTAGGGTTTGAGTTTTGCACACTCAGTGTTAACATTATTATTTAACACAACGCAGTTAAATATAACAGTCAAAGGAGGAAAAATACATTTTAAAATGCGTGCTGCCGTATCTTAAAGCTATTATATTGCCATTTTCTCATCTTCCTTTTGTTTTCAATAAACTCGCCATTTACAGGACAATTAGGCAACTCGTAGATGATGCAGCTATAAAAAGGGTGCTGGTTACAATAGTCATATCTTATTTACAGCACCGTAGACATCATATTTCCCAGTTACCAGTTCCTGTGGAAGAATAACAACATAAATGTATTTATCTTGCTTCCTAGAGGCTTCTGGCTGGTTAGTGTGGGTAGGGAATGTTGGAACAGATAAGGGGTCATCTTGTGGAAAAAGTGGATGAGTCTTGGTGCTGTGAGTGACAGGGGTTGTATTCCACCCCAAAACAAATAACGCTGCAGTTCTTTTGACAACACAATATGCCTTTGCACAGCTCCTAAAGAGTGCTCAGTGCAGAAGGAAGTGAGAGAAGCCAACGTTATGGGCATTAATTCTAAGAAACAATGGTTCCTTTTAAAGTAGGATGTAATGGGAGTGATGAGAGTATATATGGTTTCTTGACACAAAGGGTGGTTCTATGTTTGCTTTCTTTCACTGTTAAAAGTAAGTGGTTATGCTAATTCTGGTTGCTGGGAGAAATGGGTATGTATGTTTGGCAAGGGTGAGCTCTATACACTCCGGTCAAATGTGTATAGCAAATGGGATTTAGCAGCTCTCCTTGGGACATAAAGTAAAAGTCAGTTGTAATCTATGACAAAAATATCTGAAGCTGCTCTATTTGCTAGGGTACTTGAGTACACACACACCATCCTTGTAAAACTGGTCTCCACGGATAAAGGTACCGTATATACATGCTAAAGGCAAAACATTGAATGGTTATTATTCTCTTTCTATCTGAAAGAGAACATTCTAAATCCATACATTTTCACATCTCTAGTCGGTTGTTCTTACAAAACTTAGTAACTGGCACAGGGGTGTTAAACTCAAGGCTCAGGGGCTGGCCTGTGGGATGCTTAGATCTGGCCCACAGGGCTGCCCAGGAAACAGCAAAGGACTGGCCCGTGGTGCCTCTGCCAGCAAAAATGGAGCTTGCAAGGGCCACGGCAGCCCTCTAGAGCTCCGTTTTCACTGGCAGAGGGTTGCAGGAGGCCATCGCAGCTAAGAACAGAGCTCGGGAGCCCATTTTCACTGACAGAGCGCTTGGGCCGCCACAGGCGCCCCCACATGAGTGATGTCGAGCTGGCCACGCCCATCCCAGGCCCCTGAGGTTAAACACAACCCTGATGCGGCTCTCAATGAAATCGAGTTTGACACCCCTGCCATAGTATATACAGGTAATTCTCAATTTGCAACCATTCATTTAGTGACTGAAGTTGAAAAAATGATCATTTATCACACTTTCTACCTTTGTAGGATTCCCATAGTCACATGACCAAAATTTAGACACTTGGCAACTGGCTTGAATTTATGACGGTTGCGGTGTCCTGTGATCACCTTTCATGACCATTTAATAAAGTCAGTGGGGAAGCCAGGTTCACTTAACAGCTATTACTAGCTTAACAGCTGCAGTGATTCACTTAACAACTATGACAGGAAAGGTCGTAAAATGGGACAAAATTAACTTAACAACAATTAACTTTAGCAATGGAAATAATTTGGTCTCAATCGTGGTTGTAAATTGAGGTCTACCTATACTGAGTTAATATTTTGCAGGATTTAGAGCTGCAATATGTCCAAACTCACTTTCCCTTTGTACATTTAGAAGGCATTGCTGATTTTACAGCAGTTTTCTTTGAGGTATTTCAGACAGTTTCTCCAGTTAGCTTAAAAAGTGTTGGCTACTTCTTTGTCTGGCTATATTCCAGCTGGGTAACTCAGTGTGTTTTCTTTATCACTGGCCCTTAATCAATTCTGCATTCTTTTAAGCTGCTGTCAGAGAAGAGATTAAACAATTATTAGTTTTTATGTACAACCTGAGAATAACCCTCTTCTAGACGAAGGTAGGGAAAAAGGGTAAAACTCGATTGCTTTTATGTCAGAAACTTATTAAAAGGTAAATTGAATTGCCTGCTCTGGTACTTTTTATCTTCTACCATATATTCTGTTTCTTCCTTCTATGGTCGTAGCCTGCTATCAGTTCTCTTTTTCTTACAGAAAAAACAATGAAAGGCTAACATTGTATATATTTGTTAAACAAATTTATATGGTCACCCAATTCACACACAGTCTGAGCAGCTCACAAAAATAAAACTCCACATTAAATAATCCATCGCGTTCTCAGTGAATCAGTTGGATTGGGACTGGGAGACCCAGGTCCCTCTCTCCCCCTTCCCCCTCCCTCCCTCTCTCTCTCTCTCTCTCTCTCTCTCTAACACACACACACACACACACACACACACCCCAATTAGTATTGCTGTCAATTAAATTCTGATATAGGAACTAAAATTGGTTATACTTTATCTTCTGCTAGTTCCAGGGAAGTATAACATAGAACATTTGTAACTATACTTACTGACTTTCCCAAACTTAGAAAAACCAAAAATAAATGTATATTTATCCACCAGTTACTGGAAGTAAATCTTACTAAGATTAGTGGGATGTCTGAGCAGATGTGGATAACATTCTAGTACAATTAGTTACCTTAAATAAAGATAATCACAGCTAATTTTTTGACAACTGAAATGATGATAAACAAATATTAATTTTGTCTAGTCTAGTGAAAAAAGGACTAGGAGTGACATGATAGCAGAGTTCCAATATTTGAGTAGCTACCCCAAAGAACCAAGAGATGGAAAATAATCAAGGAGAGAAGCAACTTAGAACTAAGGAGAAATTTCCTAACAATGAGAACAATTAAAAAGTGGAACGGCTTGCCTTCAGAAGCTGTGGGTGTTCCATCACTGGAAACTTTTAAGAAGAGACTGGACAACCACTTGCCTGGAATGATGGGATTTTCTGCTTGTGCAGGGAGTTGGACTAGAAGATCTGCAGGGTTCCTTCCAACTCTGTTGTTCTGTTACATGAAGAGTACCAATGTGATGAACTATCATAATACCATAGTTATTTATGCCAGAACAATTACAATCTGGTAAAGCAAATCAGTCCTTGGGTAAATAGGAATCTCAGAATTTCTCATTGTCCTCATGAAAATCTATCCATGGGACATGGAGCCAAAAAGCCACAGCGCAGATGATACATGGCAAAACAGATGGACAGAGTGAAACAAGACATTATTCAACATACAGTATATCTTGGAAATATATTGCGAGAGGTTGGACTGCAAGGAGATGAGCGTTATTTTAAAATTGGAAGAAGTAATGCAGTAACCTGAACAATGCAGACACTATTTTGCTATCTGAAAATGCAAATGATCTGCAAGTGCTAGTAATGGAAATTAAGGAGGCATGTAACAAATGCGACTGTGATTAAATATAGAGATCAAATCAATAAAAACAGATCCAGCAACCAGCCTTAGAATGGACAATGAAGACATTGAAGTGATAGAGAGCTCCTGCCTTTTAGGATCAAGCATCAAGAGTAGAAAAACCAGAAATTGGAAATAAACTTAGTAGCAACACATATTGATATTGGACTTAGTAGAATAGCACTTGGAAAAAACATGTCCGTATTTACTAAGTTCAGAATCTCGCGGATAATATTTGCCCTGTGACAGTCTGTTAAAGGAAAAGTTGGACTTTGAAGATGCAGGATTGAAAGGGTAGTGTCACTTTTGAAACTTCGTGTTGGAGAAGACCTTGGGAATACCATGGATCAGAAAAACCAATAGATCATAGAACAAATGAATCTAGAATTCTCATTCATGGCACAAATGCCCAGGCTCAAAGGATCCTACTGTCCTATGAAACATTCCACAAAGTTCTAGCTCTATTGAAAAGTTTAGAAGGAAAGAGAAGAAAATGTGATCCGTATAAGGTAGACCACATCAAAACTGACTACATATGAAGACAAATTATATTTTATTGAGATAGGCTATAGCAGGGGTGTCAAACTCTCAGCATGTTGTCACGTGACGTATCATGACTTTTTCCCTTCGCTAAACGGGGTGGGCGTACCCAGTGTGTGATGCATCTGGTCCACGGGCCACAAGTTTGACACCCCTGGGCTGTAGTAACAGAATTTCACAAGTCTGCTTTCATTTTATCTTCCCTCCCTCTTATAGCCCATTAGTCAGTGGGGAGCCAGCCTGTCTTCCAGACACTATTTTCTTTCTTAAGGAATGTTTCTGCCATTCCTTCCAGGACAGGAATGTGTCTGCCCTGTTACAGCTCTTTCTGTAACAGCTTTTGAATATTTCCTTAAGAACATGTCCATGGCTTTACAGAGAATGACTATCAGAAAGATAGATACACAATAGTGTGTGCACATTAGAAGACCTGTGGGACCAAATTGGGGCAAATCTATGTGAAGAAAATCTATTAGTTGTTTAGCGTTGACACTTATTTCATAGCATGTAATCAATCAAGGCAAGTTAGTACAAGTGTTCTCCAAATCCTGCTTATAAGGAAACTGTGACCAAGAAAAATTGAGTTATGAATGTATTCCCCTTTGGCATGATGTAACACCAAGCTGTGGTTAATTAAAGTATACATTTCTATTTCCCGTTTTTCAATTGAAGCACTGAAAGAAGAGAAGACAGCCCAAGGTTCTGTGTCTTAACTATTATGGTGACATCTAAACTTTTTCAGTAGCTATTCTATCTATTAGATAGGAAATATTGTGAAAAAAGAGATAAGATTCTTAAATATTGTTGATTATAACAACAAAGGTTGTAAATTAGTGGATGTTTTGAATACTGTCACTATATATAAATATTCAAAGTACAAGGTTCTTGGTGGTGTTAGACAATAAAGCAAATTAAAACCTAACTGAAAAATCTGAAAACATTCTGCAGTGAACAGAATATGGGCATTTCTGAAAAGATTAGTATTTTATGCTTCCAACATTGATTTTCAAAATGTGATGACAATATTGTTGCTGCTTTGCTGCTGCAAATAGCCGTGTTTGTGGCAAGAAGGGGAAATGAGCTAATTATTGTCTGCTCCACCTCACCCCCCTGCCACATTAAAATTCATCACAGAAGTTCCTTTAAACCAGAAGTTTCTATCTTCAATATAAATACATCCATGTGATATTTAATTTCAGGTAGTTGGGTTATTTACTGTATATAAAGATCTAAATCTTTCCCAAATGATCACTGATTCAGGAATCCTGTATCCATTTGCTAACACTTAATTATAAGTAATAGTATATATCTGTGCTGAAAATCAGAGATAGTGAAAAGCCTTGGAAAGTTTTGACACACACTACTATTATCATACCTCTGTAACTATTTAAAGTTTTTGATGTTTGTTTTCTCTTGAAAAGGAGATTTGCCACTTAACCCTAGAATATAGTTTACTTTTTTTTTAACACTCAAACCTTTCCAAACTATCACCAGAGTGCATTACTGAAACTAAAATAGCTTCAGGTTTTCTTTCACTGTTCAGAATCACTTAAGTTTCAGGAATGTGGGTAGATGGGAGGAATGTTATTCTTAGCATCTGCTATTCTAGGCAAAAGTTGGATAATTTGTCAAGGGCTCTGAAGGTAACTTATGTCCTGGGCTAGACTTTAGAGGCCAATAGGTATATGTGCACAGCCAGATATGACACACAAACCCTCCTCATGCAGGTATACACACAAACACACACACATTGTTCCCACTCCCCCATCTAAAAATACCTTTGTGTTCCCTTTGTTGTTGGCAGCCAAAATACTACGCCATCCCTCTGTCTAGTGAAGTAACTAAATATTATTGCCATGTCCACTGGCAGCTTTCTGAATCTGCCACTTGACAAGCAAACTTCACTGTAAGGTGTGGCAGGTGAGAGATACTTGACCAGCCACAAGAATGACTCAGAGGGCCACCTTCAATCTACACTTGCCCTATTGAGTCAACTGAGTAGGCACAACACTTCCTGGGCAGTGTCTTGGTTTGCTGAGAAAGGCAGGGAGAGGCTGTTGAGGAGTAATCCTAGTTGCCTCTGTATTCCAGTGGTCAGCAAGATGCCCAGAAGAAGCATCTTCCAGATCACTGGGAAATTCCCCAAACACCATCAGAAAATGCATATATTAACCTAGTTTGTCTCAAAGTTTTGATAAGAAAATAAGAATAGAAGACCCACCATAAATTCCCTGTTGAACTCCTCTGTCTATACATCCTACTAAGGTTACTTTGGATTGAGCACCAACCAGGGGTGAAATGCTACCGGTTTGCAGCAGTTCAGGTGAACCAGTAGTATTAAAAAAAAAAAAAAAGCTACAGGTTCAGCCAAACCGGTATTTCCGATGATCAGCTGTGCTGTGCGGTTTTCAGCTAAATCGCATGGCACAGCTGTTTTTTCTCCCCCACCCCACTGTTTTATTTACCTTGTTAACCCTTCTTTTGCTGTGCAAAGCGAGCATTTGGCGTGCACTGTGCATACGCACGCAGCAAGCTTTTGGCATGCACTGTGCATGCATGTGGGCAGTGTGCTTTTGGTGTGTATTGCGCATGAGCGTGCACAGCATGCATTTAGCATGGTGGCAATCCGTGGAAGATTTCACCACTGGCACCAACTGTTTACTTCTCAGAGGTTGCCTCTTGGGAATTGCTGTGGATATTGACTGATGGGTCTCTTGAATTTTAACTCTAGAATGGTACCACTTTTCAAAATTTTATAAATTTACAACTTGTGTTCGTAATAATAATTTAATCATCTTGATTTTGTCCTTTGTTTTTCTTACGTACATCTGAAAGTCACCTAAATCCGACCAGTTTCATAAATAATAATTTATATTTATTTATGTGTTTCTTTTTGTTTCTCGTACTTATATACAATCAAGTACTTCTGGGCAAAGTAAAGCAATGCTGTAACAATTGGTGCAAAATGCAAGAAAACTCTCTTCTAGGGATGATTTAGGCCCCGTCCAATCCTAAAGTATAGCACAGTGCATCTTTGGAAAATATTTAGAATATTTCGAAATATTGGTTCTTTCTTCTCTGGGGAAGAGTTTGACAGTAGGAAAGAAAAACGTTTGCTCGTTCTTTCCTTTGAGGAAGCCAGTTTTATTTTTGCCTCAGAAATATTCTGAGTCACCTTCTGACGTGTATATCTGAACTGGACTCTGGCATCACCCATAATTTCCAGTTTCTTCCACTCAGTCTGTTATTTTACATTTTCAGGTGAATAAGACCAGTTTTGTTTGTTCGAAAGTCACAGAATATCCTTTTCCTCCAGTTCATCGGTATTTCCCTCCCAGCAGAGGAGATAGAGGGAGGGAGCTCTTTTTCTATGATTTTCTATGAGCTGTAAAGTGAGTTGCTAATTCAGTTTATCAAACTTGCAGAAGAGCTTTGTCAACATATATTGGCATTTCTCTCGATAGTGTTCTGTCTTTTTAAAGCTTTTTCAAATTGTTTGAGAGGTGCTGTGTTTTTATCTTATCTCTGGAGAATGAGGCAGCCTGTGCAATTCGATATAACCCATTTTAAATACAGACACTCTTCTTAAGAAGAAATTATTTTTAATAGGAAAATTGTGGTTTCAATCCAGCTTGCAACATTTACAGTATATTAAGGAGTGAAAAGTCACAGAATCCTTCTTAGCCTTTCGTAAGGCCCTAAAAACCTGGCTTTGTTCCCAGGCCTGGGACACTGAATGTTTCAAGGGCCCCATTTCTTGGCTGTATTCCTAACTGCTCTAGTATCTTGCTCCTATGTATATTTAATGTGAATGTCTTTACTGTTTTTATTGTTTTAATGTATTTTAGTACATTTAACTGTAATATTTTTTTTAATTATAAGCTATCCAGAACGGGGGTGGGATTAAAAAATGTTAGCAACCAGTTCTCTGCCCGGTTGCTGGGTGGACATGACCATGCTGGATGTGGCCTACTTGGCCTCCTGCACCACAGCGGGGGGGGGGCGCATTTTCGCCCTCCCCAGGCTCCGGAGGCTTTCTTTAAGCCTCCAGGAGGGTGGAAACGGCCTCCTCCGAAGGCCTCCAGAGGTTGGAAACGGACTCGTTTCCGGACTTCCAGGAGGTCCATTTTTCACCCTCCCAGAGCCTCCTTGCAGGTCCCTGCACTTACCTGGCATCCAAAACAGGCCACGTGGAGACTCTTGGGAGGGGAGGGGAGGGGTGGGCGGGCAGCCAGTCCCTGCAACTACCAGTTTGGCAAACCAGATGCAAAATTAGCATCTGGTTCTTCCAAATCGGTCCAAACTGGATGAATCCCACCCCTGATCCAGAATCATTGACTGAGATGGGTGGCTGTAGAAATTGATAGATTGAATGAATGAATGAATGAATGAATGCGTGCGTGCGTGCGTGTCTTGGGCAGTCAACAAACCAAAAGCAGTCATGGCATTAGATCAAGATTAAATGTTTGCCAACACTCAGGTATTGGACACTAACCCATCCTTCCGCAACTTGGTAGCCTCCAGAAATATTGGACAATTCTCATAATTCCTAGACAACCTGTTCATTTATCCTGGAAGTTTGAAGGAGCAGGTGAGAACAGGAAATGCCAATCTGATATTCCCCTTATATATTGAGATTGCAACTTCTAAAATTGGCATGGCTGTTGCTAGCTGAGCATTTCAGATCCTTCAATTTCAGCAGAGAGAGAAAATGACAGGTAGTGGATGGTTGGAATAGATTATTTTACACTGGCTACAGTCACTTTTGTGAGATAGGCAGCCATAAACATTATTTAAATAAATAAAATCATCCATTTGCTTCACGGTCATGGTGGGATTTCAACACCATAAACAGATCTCCACCTGACAGATAATGTGATCTGGAGAGCCTGTTGGAAATAATTAGTCAGGCTGTGCCAATTGTCTGGGCCTCTTTGTGGAACTGTCTGTTTCCAGAGCGATAGTCACTATCATTTTTACTTTGAAGAACAATTTGTGAAAGCTTTGGAAATACATAATTCTGAGGAAGAGGCTGTTTAAATATATTATTCTCCTTTTTTCTAAACATCACATTAATTAATACATATTTCCTGGGTGTCATTTTTGTTCAAATTCTTGCGATTATTCATTTCAGAGAAACTTTCGCAGATACATTTCCTGATAGCTTAAGCTTAGAAATGTAGAGGCTGTTAAATAATTAACTTAATTTAACTGGTGTTGTATTTACTTCATTGTGGCCTTAGCTTTCTGAAAATGCAGTTCTCACGCATTAAACAAGTGTTTTGCTTTTTATAATAAGTAGTGTTCTTATTTTTGATTTCTGAAAATTGTTTCGATTTCTGAAACATCAACGTTTTTGCATAAATGGATTTTGTTGGAAAAGTAGTCAAAGCACTCTTCTTGTAAAAACTGTCCCTCCTTTTTTGGGGTGTGTGGATATGTGCACATTGTATTTCGTTATAGGAAGGAAAAAAATTAAGCCAAAGACAAGAACCCTGAGTTTTATATAGTTGAAATTTATTAATGATTATGATCCTAAAACTGATGTAAATATACATTTCTTTCCTTAATCATTTGAATCTACTTTCTCCCACAGGTGGTTCCTAGTTTAAAAACTTATTTTCCAATGGAACAGTTTGAAGCCAAACAATCATTACTAAGTCTTTAAGCTTTGAACTATTACCTGGTTCTGCAATCCTGAAGTGTTCATTTTATAGATTTCCCTACACAAACGACCTCCCAAGTCCTAGACTTTGGTCAATGTCAAGTCTTAATATTGATCATATTACTTTTTAAATTCTTATCTAATGTATACTCTGTCTCCAACACAGAAGATAGTTTACAACAATAATAAAATGAAAAGCAGAAAACAGTTAAATCAATCATGGATTAAATCATTTTGTCAGCTTTAGAAGCCATATTAGGCCGGAAGCTTCCATGCTGCCACTTTCTCATGTGGAAAAGTAGGAAGGGGGGGGGATTTAGTAGAGGGTTGTCTTTAGACATAATAACATTCTTCCTGTCAGTCAAGGTCAGGCCGATCCTGCATCTGGAGAAGGAGTGGTTGGAGTGCTGTCTCGAGATGGGACAGTTGGCAATTGGAACATGTGATCGACTGAGGAGTGAGGGGATGGTTTTGGGAGTTTTTGCTTTTCTGAGGGAAAACCCAGACCTCTCAGATTCGGGTTTTCCCAGATGTGCCAGTTTACCTATCCTAGTAAATAGAACTTTGAAAGATGCTTGCTTCGGAGTTTTTACTGGGAGCTGGGTTTTTTTCTGGAACACTGACACATTTACAATGAAACGCTTGGGAAAGTGGAACCAAATACAAATCCATTAGAACCGTATACCATATGAGAACCTCTGTAAATGAACTTTTTTGCTGTAAGGACCTCTTCAGAAGGGCTTCTGGTAGTGAGCTAAGTAGATTAGGCTAATGGTGAAATGTAAAATTTGTTACTACTGGTTCTGTGGGCATGGCTTGGGTAATGTGACTGGGTGGGCGTGGCCAATTTTTTTTTTTACTTTTAAAAGCATTTTTTCTACAACTTCTATTTAGTGATTTAAAATCCAATTTCTCCTGGGATTTAAAACAGCCACATTTTAACAAGCTTTCAAATGACCATGAAGGTTGGTGCCGCCTGGGGAGGGGGAGTTGTGGGTAAACCTCACAGGGAATGCCATTTCATGCCCTATCCTGTTACATCTCATGTTTGGTGGGGACCTCAGCATACAGAAGAACACTGGCTGTTCCCTCAAACAGAGTAGGCAGAATTTATCAGGGAAAGGTGGTTTTATAGATACCCAGAATCTGAGCCATGTAAGGCTTTATATATCATAACCAATAGTTTGAATTGCCTTTGGAAATGCACTTACAACCAGTGCAGATCTCATTGCAAATGTATTAAGTGGCAGTAATAAGATTGTCCTACAAAGAAACAGGTTGCTACACTTTGCAACAGTGGAAATTGCACGGTGGTCTTTCAAGGGCATCCCTCTGTCAAGCGAATTACAATAATCTGAACAAGAGATGACAAGGTAATAAGTGACCAACAGCAATGCCTGCTTTACGCCAAGAGGCAAGAGGTTAGTTTTCTCTGCTCTAGATTCTTGTTTTTTACTTTAAGCCAACAGGGACTCTTACTTAACTTCGTTGTTATAACTACTAGATGTCTGGGGTAGAGGTGAGAATTTATTTATTTCCTTCCTTTATTTTTTTTTATAGATAAGGCAGCAAAAACACACACAATATTCTTTCCTCCAGAGCATGGTGGCTCATGAGGTTAGAACACTGAGCTGACGTTCAGCACGCTTACTTTTGAGACCCATTGTTACTGCGGGACAGGAAGAGTTCCCATCATATGCTCCAGCTCCTGCCAACCCAGCAGTTCAAAAGCTGGCAGCCATGAATAGATAAATAGGTACCACTTCAGTGGGCAACTTCACTGGGGCACGAAAGGCGCCCCCAATTGGACATCCCCTGGGCAACTCTGATGTTACCAGTAAATCCTTTCACTACAGAAGCACTTCAGTGCTCCCAACAGGGAAATATTAAGATACTCTTTCCTCCTCCTATTTCCTCCATAACAAGAATCCGATGAGTTGGGTTGGGCTGAAACAGAGTGACACCTAAAGCCACCTGGCTGGCTTTCATGACTGAGGCAGGGTCAGAACTCGCCAGAAGGTTTCTAGCAAGGTGCCTTAAGCACTCAACCGAAGTTGCTCTGTGACTCGCTCAAAAATACAAGGAATGATACCTATGTCTTGCTCCAGTAGTGTACTGGCTGGCTCTGAAAGGATGGGCATTGCAGAACTTGTACCCAATCAGAACAGTTTCCTGGCATAAATACTCCTAAGACAGTGATGATTTCATATTTAGGAGCCATTTGAGCAGCCTAAAAGGGATTTGTTTATTGAGATGATTTGCTTCTCAAGCCAAAAGGGAAGCAAGTGCTGCTGGCTAGCTTGTCTGTCTTGATATTGGATACCTAGTTGCATAACACAACTATAGCTCCTCATTGAAATCAACGGGGCCTCTGGTGGCTCAGCAGACTCAGTTGTTATTAACACAGTTGCTTGCAATTGTCTGTTATTAACACAGCTGCTTGCAATTACTGCAAGTTCAAGTCCCACCAGGCCCAAGGTTGACTCAGCCTTCCATCCTTTATAAGGTAGGTAAAATGAGGACCCAGATTGTTGGGGGCAATAAAAGTTGACTTTGTGTATAATATACAAATGGATGAAGACTATTGCTTAACACAATGTAAGCCGCCCTGAGTCTTCGGAGAAGGGCGGGATATAAATTCAAATAAAATAAAAAAACAAGCAAATGAGGTAGCCCTTGCTTAATGACCACAATTGGAAGCAGCACTTAGTTGTTAAATGAAGCCATCGTTCAGTGAATCTGCAACTGTGCTTACGATCTTTCTTCAGTTTATCTTGCTTTACAGGTCTGCAAAGGTCATAAATGCAAGGATTGGTCATAAAGTTACGTTTTCATCAAGGTTATAACAGTGAATGGTCGCTGTATAAGCCTGTCACTAAATGAGGATTACCTGCATGTGCAGTATCAAACTGGGAATAATGAAAGCTCATGAGCCAGAATGGCTATACTTCTTGCAATAGAGACAGAATAATAGTAATTTTAGTGTTTGGGCCTTGAATGGTTGTTAATGTAAAAGAAGGAGTGACAGAACCTTGGAGCAGAGTTAAAAGAGGAATCAGCGTAGAGTCTGTGTTCCCACAAACAAATTAAGTCCAACCTCTCTTGAATCCCGTTAACCCTTATCTAAGACAAAATAGTGCTAACAGTTAGTTGAGTAGATTCCTATGCATAGGCATGAGCAATAAATCAATTTAATTGGAACTTAAGGTGTGGTCCTGGTCTTTTTGTGCCTGACAGTTACCCAAATAATAAGTGTTGGTCCAACATGCCTTCCCCTCTCTCTTTCTCTCCCTCTCCCTCCCTCCCCCCCCCCTCTTTTAGAAGGAATGATAAATAGCTTGACTAAAGCCATTGCTTAGGTACACAGCAAATGTATGTTCAGCTGCACGCACATCTTGCTATAGTTTTAAGATAAAGTATCTCTGCCACTTTGTTGGCTTTAGTATCATTCTTCATGATCCTACACAATAATGGCAATCTGGGGTTGTCTATTATGTATCACCATGAACTTGCTGGGTAGTAAATAATACTATTGCGGTTTCTCGATGATGGCAGTGTCAGAGCTAAGGCTCCCCTTAGCAGTGTCCAGAGCTAATGCTCGCTTTGCAAAAGAGAAAATTGTTATGTATGAGAGGAGGAAGAGGGTGTTTTTTTCATGTGTACATGTGGATTGCATACATATGGATTGAAATGTGTACATATGGATTGAAATTATTCTGCAGCTGCTCATTCAACATTTTGATGGCCACCTAATTAATATAGAGGTTTATAGAGATTAGTAGTTTCATTTAAAGGGAATATGTTCACCTGTTTGCCTTTTTATCTGAAAACTTTTAGGATATTTTTTTCTTCTTTTCCATGCCTGAAGAAAAGCAAAACTTATATCATGCTATTGTAATGGGTATGTAGATTGTTGTTGTTGTGTTTAAAATATTTTTAAAATAGTTTTTGTTTAATTAATAGTGCACGTTTTCTATGTGACATCCAGTAAATAACAGCAAAAGAAACTAGACAAATTTTAAAAACACAAAGTTTTAATAATGTCAATACAATAGGAAAGTTCCAAGATGATACCAGTATTGATAATTCAGATTATTTATTTATTTTTATTTATTTATTTTATTTTATTCGATTTTTATACCGCCCTTCTCCCGAAGGACTCAGGGCGGTGTACAGCCAAATAAAAATCAACAATATACACTTTAAAACAAAACTAAAACAAAACATATTACAAAATGGCCAGAATTTAAAACAATTTAAAATACTAAAATATAAATAACCCCAGTTAAAATTAGTAAAACTTCTAAGCCAGATTAGATGTAATATGAAGACTTTTATGGGACAAAGTCACTAAATTTCCAATGATAAGGCTGCCTTAGTCTCTTCTTTTAAAATAATTAAAAATATTGCTTCAAAAGAACATTTTGAGTCCTTTGGATTAATTAATAGGTATTTAGTTTCATGTTTGTTTCTCATTCTACCTGTTAAGGCCAATAATAGTATTCAGTGTTCAATGTTTCAAAAGGTGTAAAGGAGAACCTATTTTAAAAACAGTTCACATAAACTTTACCTGGAAGAGAAATGTAATACACCTGGGAAAAATAGAAGATTTAACCTAATACTATCTGTTTCCTACTAGTGGCAGTCTTGTAGTGGAATGTTCAAAAACATCCAAAGAGGTTGAATTGATTTTATCTTGCTCCCTCACTCCATACTACATACCTAGACTCAATTCTGCAAGAGAGTATTTCTAGAATAGTGAAACAGTGTACGTTGGAATAGTGAAATCTTATACTACGTAAGCACAGTCGTTCTGAAAAAAAACTAATTAACTGCTCTTAATGCATGTTTCATGGAGAAAATCTATCTGTGTGGTCACCAGGAGTTAAAAAAACGACTTGATGGCACATAGTCAAAAAAATCAAATGTATAATGTCCTTGCAATTGATTGTAGGCAAGTAATTTGCTCCTTTGTATAAAAAAAGAGTTGACTAGGTACTTGTCAAAATCTCTTCTATGGACAGACAGTTTCGTGAACTATTGTGGCAATTTGGCTCAGTGTGCTTCCAATAAAAACAAGGACAAATAGGTTGAAAAACAACTTCTATCCCAGGACAGTAAGTATGTTGAATAGTGCAATATTAATGCAATATCAGGGGTTTTCAATTCAATTGCATAGAATGTGAAGGATGTGTGTTTTTATATGTATAATGTACACTGAAGCTGGCATTTAATCTCGTTGTAGGAGGTGCAGTGACAATAAAGTAATCTTAAATTTAAGGTTGGAATGTTTCATGTTGTCAGATTCACTATGCTTTGTTCAGCTGTTCTGCTAACAGTACACAAAAGGATACAGAGTTTTTCATTTGATAAACTATATTATTTACTTATGATAGTGATATACTTGCCTTTTTTTTTTAATTTGAATTTATATCCCGCCCTTCTCCAAAGACTCAGGGCGGCTTACACTGTGTTAAGCAATAGTCTTCATCCATTTGTATATTATATACAAAGTCAACTTTTATTGCCCCCAACAATCTGGGTTCTCATTTTACCTATCTTATAAAGGATGGAAGGCTGAGTCAACCTTGGGCCTGATGGGACTTGAACTTGCAGTAATTGCAAGCAGCTGTGTTAATAACAGACAGACTTAGTCTGCTGAGCCACCAGAGGCCCTTTTAATATATGTCAACTGAGAACTATGTAAAGGACATTAGGACAGATATATATATATATATATATATATATATATATATATATATATATATATATATATATATATATATATATATATATATATATATATATATATATATGTATGTATATATATATATATGTTTTCTGAGGTTTTCACAGGTGTTTGTATGTAGGTCTTTGGTTGTTCGGGTTTTCTCCCGTGTAAAATTGGAAATGTCTTGGCAACGTTTCGACGAAGTCTCATTCGTCATCTTCAGGCTTCAGCTTCATGCTTCTGGGAGCAACGTCGAAACGTTGCCAAGACATTTCCAATTTTACACGGGAGAAAATTCGAGCAACCAAAGACCTACATATATATATATATATATATATATATATAGTTAGTAAAGCCACACTAAAATAGCAACTACATAATGTAAGAAATGGTAATTAATTTTATTATTATTTTAAAAATTAAGAAATTAAAATAATTAAAAATTAAGAAAACAAATATTGACTACCAAACAGCAAAAAATGTTAATAAAATCTCATATGCACCTCTATTGGATGATCTGAAACTTTATGGAAAACCTTTTTTTTTTTTACCTTCAAGAGACCTAGGGTCATCTTTCCCAAATTACATTTCTGCCTCCAATTCAAATGTCATTTGATTGACTGCTGTTTTTGGTTGCTTCCTCTGTTCCTCAAGATTATTCCTACAGTCTGTTACAATATCCTAAGCATTGTTTACAATACTTGTGGATGCAATTTGCATGTTAGAACAGTAACTCATACAATTTGGTCTTTTCCTATCTTTGTCCCATTTGCGGATAACAACAACAGGTGGTGTTGTTATCTAGATTACTCTAGATCAGGGGTGTCAAACTCGCGGTGTCACGTGGTCGTCACGTGACATCTCACAACTTTTCCCCCCTTCACTAAAATGGGGGTGGGGATGGCAGCATATGAAGCATCTGGCCCGTGGGCCAGGAGTTTGACACCCTTGCTCTAAATTCAACATTCAACAATATGGTATTTAGGCATATCCCCAATATTTAGAAACTGTCAAGATACCAAGAAATACTGGGTTTTTTTGGACATGAGGTTGGACCAAAAAAAAAGGATTATGCAACATTGGAATGAGAAATCTAAGTTTGATTTCAGAAATGATTTTTGCTATGTATCTATGTGTACAGATATGACTGTAAATATTTCAGCGATGAGGGTGCTTTAATTTTTATTTATTTTTTTTTATTTATTTATTTGATTTTTATACCGCCCTTCTCCCAAAGGACTCAGGGCAGTGTACAGGCAAAATAAAAACAGACAAGACAATATACAGTATAAAATGCAAGATTAAAAAACTTATTATAATTAGCCTAAAAATTTAAAATGTATAGAAAACTAAAACCCCATTTAAAATTAATAATAAAAATTATAAAATCAATAAAATTTAAGCCAGCCCCGCGCGAATGAAAAAATGTGTCTTCAGTTCGCGGCGAAAGGTCCGAAGGTCAGGTATTTGGCGTAAACCAGGGGGAAGTTCGTTCCAGAGTGTGGGAGCCCCCACAGAGAAGGACCTTCCCCTGGGGGCCGCCAGCCGACATTGCTTGGCGGACGGCACCCTGAGAAGTCCCTCTCTGTGAGAGCGTACGGGTCGGTGGGAGGCATGTGGTAACAGCAGGCGGTCCTGTAAGTACCCAGGCCCTAAGCCATGGAGCGCTTTAAAGGTCATAACCAAAACCTTAAAGTGCACCCGAAAGGCCACAGGTAGCCAGTGCAGTCTGCGCAGGAGCGGTGTTACATGGGGGCTACGCGAAGCTCCTCTATCACCCGCAGCTGCATTCTGGACTAACTGAAGCCTTGAGTGCACCTCAAGGAGCCCCATGTAGAGAGCATTACAATAATCCAAGCGAGAGGTAACGAGTGCATGAGTGACTGTGCACAAGGCATCCCGATCAAGGAAGGGGCGCAACTGCCGAACCAGGCGGACCTGGTGGAAGGCCCCCCTGGAGACGGCTGTCAAATGGTCTTCAAACGACAGCCGCTCATCCAGGAGGACACCTAAGTTGCGCACCCTATCCTTTGGGGCCAATAACTCGCCTCCAACAGTCAGCTGCAGCTGACTGAATCGAGATGCCGGCATCCACAGCCACTCCGTCTTGGAGGGATTGAGCTTGAGCCTGTTTCTCCCCATCCAGACCCGTACGGCTTCCAAACACCGGGACAGCACTTCAACAACTTCATTGGGGTGGCCTGGGGTGGAGAAGTACAGCTGAGTGTCATCAGCGTACTGATGGTACCTCACCCCGAAGCCACTGATGATCTCACCCAACGGCTTCATATAGATGTTGAACAGAAGGGGCGAGAGAATCGACCCCTGCGGCACCCCACAAGTGAGGCCCCTCGCGGTCGACCTCTGCCCCCCTGTCAACACCGTCTGCGACCGGTCGGAGAGATAGGAGGAGAACCACCGATGAACGGTGCCTCCCACTCCCAATCCCCCCAGCCGGCGCAGCAAGATACCATGGTCGATGGTATCAAAAGCCGCTGAGAGGTCTAATAGGACCAGGGCAGAGGAATAACCCCTGTCCCTGGCCCTCCAGAGATCATCCACCAATGCGACCAAAGCTGTCTCCGTGCTGTAACCGGGTCGGAAGCCGGACTGGAACGGGTCTAGATAGACGGATTCATCCAGGTATTGGGGTAGCTGTCGCGCCACAGCACTCTCTACAACCTTCGCAACAAAGCGAAGGTTGGAGACTGGACGATAATTTCCCAAAATAGCCGGGTCCAAAGAGGGCTTCTTGAGGAGGGGTCTCACCACCGCCTCTTTCAAGGCGGCAGGGAAAACCCCTTCCAACAAAGAAGCATTTATAATCCTCTGGAGCCAGCCTCGTGTCACCTCCTGAGTGGCCAGCACCAGCCAGGAAGGACACGGGTCCAGTTCCCAGGCCGCAACTAGTTCCTCAGTCGTGCCGTGGGCCAGATCCTCAGGGAATGGCCCAAGCTCCGTCAGGAACCTCTCAGGGTCCATCAGGCGCCTGGGACGGAACCAACGTGTAGGTTCCATCTCCCTGCGATGGTGGGTGGCGGTTCAGAAGTCTAGGCGAAGGAGAAAATGATCGGACCATGACATTGGTTCTATTACTAAACCATCTAATATCAGATCATTTAACCACTGACCAGAGATATAAATCAGATCCAGCGTGCCTCCCCCCATGTGCGTAGGGCCATTATTTACTCGAATCAGGTCCAAGGCTGTCATGGAAGCCTGGAACTCCCGAGCTGCAGTCGATAATAAGCCAGCTGATGGCAAGTTGAAATTCCCCATAACTATAAGTCTGGGGGTCTCAACTGCCACAGTGGCAAATAACTCCAGCAGTTCGGGCAGGGCTGTGGTCACGCAGCAAGGAGCCAGGTACACGATCAACAAGCCCAACTGATTCCTATAGCCCCACCTCACATAGAGGGATTCACAGCCGGCAATCTGAGGAACAGTGGCCTCCCTCGGCTCTAGATCTTCCTTAATGACAACCGCCACCCCTCCACCCCTACCCTGGGCCCTCGGCTGATGAAATGCTCGGAAACCTGGAGGGCACAGTTCAACGAGGGGAACCCCCCCTCTGGGCCCAACCAGGTCTCCGTAATGCCCATAAGGTCCGCGGACTCCCCCTGAATAAGATTGCAAATCAAGGGGGCTTTATTTGCCACGGACCGGGCATTATATAACATCAACCGGAGATCCAGGCTCTGAGGATCATGGCCGCCCGAGGAACGGGTAGGGACTGAGGGGCCAGAGCACGTGATCGCTTTCAAACATCGAGCACGTGCTCCCCACACTCGATACGCCCCCCCCCTCCGCCATATCTGCCTCTCCCACTTACCGTACAGATTGAACCACCCTCTAATCCTGGAACAAACCCCTCCCCCCCCCGCCTTCAGACCAGATGTAGTAGTGCCGCGAACAGGCACCGGGGCTGGATCCCTCCCCGACGGGTTCTCCCCCCCACCCGTCTTGTCCCTCCCCCCCTATAAAAAGCCCTTGTTTAAAAATCTATTTAAAAATCCCCATACATTCTTCTTAGCAGCATGCCACCTCTCTGGGTCCCAAGACCCTTCGTTGAGGTAGGCCCTCGATAACTTGGAGGGCCATTCCTGCGAGGCGGGGGAACCTCGCAGTCGAAGGAGGTCAATAGGCGAATATCTCATGGAGAAGAAATAATAAATGGCAGAAAAGGGTCCGTCCCTAACCGGCCTAGGCATCACAATCCTTCAGATGACCCGATCAAGACCCGCCATAAGATGTTAAAAATTTGGGGAAGTTCACTCTCCTGTAGGACAATAATAAAAGAGTCCCCGGGTAAATGCCACATCAACGAGTCTTGAATCCTACAACCATTCGCACCGTCTGCTTCATCCCCTGTCCGTATTGTAGATGGAAAATGCAGCTAACATTCAGGCTATAGCCAAAAATCAGGCCAGGAACGGTCGATGGATATCACGGTCAGACATCAGGCCCCCCCACCAGTTCCACCGCTGATGGCAATCGCGGCCTAGGAGTCGGCCAAACTCGCCGGAATGCCATCCCGTGCCACAAAATGGCCGCCAATACAATCCGTCGAAAGAAGAGGAAAAGAACGGTCCGCACCACTGATGTTACTGGTGCTGCCGCCGCTATATCGCCAGAGCTATTGATGGTAATAAAAAACGCGGCCAAAATAGCCACCAGCGTACCTCTGATGAAGAAACGCGGCCGAAGGTAACGCGGCAGAAGAAGATAAACGCGGCCGAAAGCAAGGCCGCCAACATGTCGTCGATGGAAATCGTGGCCGATAACGGGGCCACTAACATACCTCCGCTGCAGTTGAAATTTGCAAGGCCGCGGCCGGAAACAGGCTGGGGGGTCGGACGATGTCCAAGGCCGATAAAAAGTCCGAAATCAGCTGGGATCAGCCACCACACCGCCGCTGATGGTAACCGCGGCACAAACGCCGCTGGTGGTAACCGCGGCTGGGCATCAGGCCGCACCAGGCCGGAACACCCCCCCATCACCCCAAAATGGCCGCCGCCATCCACTGCCGCCATACGCTGCTCGTCCGAGGCTCCGTTCTCGGCAACCAAGGGTCTTCAAAAGCCCAAAGACCTCTCCTTCGGTTGCCGACATGCTGTTCACCCGGAGCCAGCAACCCAAGCAGCCCGGCGGTCGGCAAAAACAGCGCCTCGACCAGGGAACGCCCCGCTTGCCATCTCCGTGAGATTAGATCGCCGCCATTTCGCGCATGCTCAGAAGAATAATAATTTTGAGAAGGAGGTGAGAAAGCGGAATATCATTTCAGTATCTAGAACTGTTCTACAGGGTCCCCTTTTCCCTTTTTTATTAAGATTATTAACCTGAAGTTATATTATTTAATTAAAACCATTGTATTATATCTGTATATCATTAATTAATGTTGCTTGAAGATCTTCAAACTGAATTTAAGAAAAATATTCTCAGAAAACTGATCCCTCGAATTAGATTTAGTATCTCATATTTATTTCATGGGCATATACGTTTGCTTTCCAGATTAGAATGTTTATTTAATAGTACGTTTGAGGGAAGTGCAAGCTCTCTTTCATGAATTGCATGGATTTTTTTTTAATCTTACATTTTAGCTAGTAATCTAGTAAGCTTGACGGAATCCTATGGGACTGATATTTGGAAAACCAACAGGATAGTGCTGTTAATCACACCAGCTATTCCTATTAGCCTGGATAGGATTCAGGATAGGACTCCAAGGTGCTTGAGGGCAAAGGCATCTGCAATGCTTACTCAATCACTAGAAGTTCTTGGATAAACCAGTGCTTTGAATAGAATAACAGAGTTGGAAGGGACCTTGGAGGTCTTCTGCTCCAACCCCCTGCTTAGGCAGGAAACCCTACACCACTTCAGACAAATGGTTATCCAACATATTTTGATAATTAAATATTTGAATGTTTAATACAAGTAGTCCTCATCATACGACCATAATCAATCCTGAAATTTCCATTGCTAAAGGAGTTTTGCCCCATTGTATGACTTTTCTTACCATAGTTGTTAAGTGGATCCCTGCAGTTCTTAAGTTAGTAGCAATAGCAATAGCACTTACAACAGTGCTTTTACAGCCTTCTCTAAGAGGTTTATAGAGTCAGCATATTGCCCCCAACAATCTGGGTCCTCATTTTACAGACCTTCAGAAGGTTGGAAGGCTGAGTCAACCTTGAGCCAGTCAGAATCGAACTACCAAACTGCAGGCAACTGGCAGTCAGCAGAAGTAGCCTGCAGTACTGCAGTCTAACCACTGCACCACCACATGGTTGTTAAGTGAAGCTGGCTTCTCCATTGGCTTTTGCTTCTCAAAGGGTGATCATGTGGCTCCAGAACACTGGAATTGTCATAAATACAAAATGCAAAGCAACCGAATTTTGATCACCTGACCAGGGCATGCTGTGTGAAAAATATTCATAAGTCACTTTTTTTCAGTGCCATTGCAACTTTGAATGGTCACTAAGTGAATGGGTTGTAAGTCGAGGACTGCCAGTTTGGTACATGGGGCTCTGCTTAAGCAAGTCACGAAACTGTTTCCATCGGGAAAGCGTAAGGAACTGTAACACCCACTTTATGCGTGGGGCTCGTGAAAGCTTTGCAGGCTTCTAGCAAACAGACACTGTTCATTTTTGTAAACTCTTGTTGCCCTGCTGGCCTTCCCACAAACTTCAGATCTGTAGAGAGATCACACGCATGTCCTGCTGGCTCATAAATTATTCCTAAGGAAGTGATGAAAAGGGAGAGTGCGCTAGGAGTCATCATTAGTCAGAAAGATAAGACTGCACTTTCAGGGAGTCCTGTTTCATGCACTCTTTGCTCTCCGTGTTCAACTGAGCCGAAGGGAAGGGCCCCGGGAATGTCAGAAGCTATTCTTGTCAAACCTGTTGCCTTTGGAGAGGGTGAGTAAGATTAAGGGGAGTGTAGAGGCATGGTCTTTCTCTTCATCTTGTGAAGAGGGAAGTCCTTGCCTGGGCTGCATTAAAAACATTTTCACTCTCTCCGCTCCTGGATTTCTGGCAATATCCCTCCTTCTGTGAAACACCCATCAGGTTTGTTTGCTTGCTTTTCTTTCTCTCTTGTGCTCTCTCTGGAGGAGGAGAATAGGAGGGTGGAATAAGGAGGTAGCCCCAGCAATAAAAACTGATGATGTCAGCAGTGTGTCAGCAGAGAGAGTCCGTAGGTGAAACTAGAGTTACACCTAAGTGTCTGAGGCTTTGAGGCAAGAAGTTATCTTGTTCCTGAGAAGGAAGGCTGGGAGGGAAGGAGGATTATTTAAGCATGCATTTGTAAAAAAAAAAAACCTCCTATTGCACTTTTTGGAACCTATAGCATAACGATACATTCAGCCTCTGCAAAGATCCAGGTAAGCACAAAGGAACTTCCTTCTCAAGCTGTTTTCATTTCCCGCTGCGGAGTGTGAAGTATTGTGTGCAATGTTAAAATGCATCAGTTTTCTGTTTTAGGAAGAAAGGAGGTGAAAAGGGTTGCTGATCCCAAGTGGATGTAGATTGAATGAAATCAGCCAATTTGTGTCTATATACTATGTTTAAAATCAGGACCAAATTTTCTTATTCATAGGTTTGTTGGATAGGGAAAATTCTAATTTCTGCTTTGCAATCGTTTTTCAACAAAATAAGATGTCTCGAAAGTCCTGTGGGTTATTTATCCTCGTTTGAGGGTGTTTATATTCTTGTTATGGAGTAAAAAAAAATTGGGTATGTAAACAAGAACTGTCCGAAACATTCCAGCAAAGCAAAGCTGAATGTTTTGTCAAGCAAAATCCAGTGTTGTTCACATCTAATAAAACAATTGCAAAGTACAACTTGGAGCTGGAAATCTTTTTGAAGATGAAAGGCTGGTAAAAATAATGGTGCTTGGCTCATCCATGAACACAGACAAAGGATTAGTTGTTATTTCTGACACAAATGCATTTAGCTCTGAAATTTAATCTTTCGTGTTTATGAAATGTACGATTGCTTTATACTGTTGACTGCAGTTTACTTTTATCAGTCTTCCTGAGATATGGCTGTTCAAAATATTATATTCTGGTGTTAAATACATAAAAGCTGAAATGTCTTGATGAGATTTTTGTAAGACATTTCCTGGCTATGTATCCGTTAAGTTGATTATCAACTGAAATGAATAATTTGAACATTTATTCAAGCCATTTCAATTCTGATCAAAGGGCTTCCTCATGAGATACAACCAGAACTGTACTTTGAGTGTAGCACTCCTTTGCATATATACATGAGAGTAAGTTAGATTGAACTCTATGAGAATTGCTCTCAAATAACAGCCATGTATTAATGAAAAGGCACACACAAACTGTAAAGTAACATCCCCAAGCACTGTTTTTTGGGGAGCGCAGTGGAGAGGAAATTAATTTCCCTATAACCACAAGATTTGGCTGTTGAGAGACTGACTTAAACATAATCATTTTTAAAAGCGTTGAAGATTCTGTAAAACCTGGAACTGTGCAGTTCCAGATAAATTGTCTTTACTTTGATTTACCTTGGGCTGAAGTTTTAAAAAGCTTACTTGCCAAACCAGCTGTTTAGGTATCTTTTCATCTCCTACATCAACAATAGCAACAAAAGGTTTTGGAACTAAAGTGCCCTACTTCATTATCTTTCATACACTTCAGAGACGTGTGTGAAAACTTGTTAGCTTTGTTTTGCACAGGTGCTTATTAAGGAGAACTTTAAAAAGCAGACTCCTTTCCTGTTGCAAGATCCAAGAAATTCAGTAAGGAGACAGCTGTAGATTGATTATATATCAGAGTTCTGAATTGGTGACATAACAGCAAAAGGCACCTTTCTAGGAAGATTTGAAAAATAATGAAGGAGCATATTTCACTGGTAGAGTATAAACTTGGGGCTTGTAAAATGCTTCAGGCATGATGTCTGGCATCAACCTTGGATATTTACTGTCACAAAGTCTAGATTAAGTAGGATGCTAAACTTCCTGTCCCACAAGCTTTAACCAGCATGGTCAGCGATGAGATTGTTGGGAGTTGTAGTCTGTAGATTCACCACCATCGTCCTAGATACAGGTAGTCCTTGACTTACAACCCCAATTGAGCCTAAAATTTCTGTTGCCAACAGTTGTTAAATGAGTTTTGCCCTATTTTATGACCTTCCTTGCCATAGTTGTTAAGTGAATCATTGCAGTTGTTAAGTTAGTAACACGGTTGTTAAGTGAATCTAGCTTCCCCATTGACTTTGCTTATCAGAAGGTTAGAAAAGGGGAATCACATAACCCCAGGACATTGCAACCGTCATAAATATGAGTCAGTTGCCAGGTCTCTAAATTTGACCGTGGGATGTTGCCACGGGCATAATTGTGAATAATGGTCATAAGTCATTTTTTTCGGTGCCTTGTAACTGGTCACTAAGTAAACTGTTATAAGTCATGGACCACCTGTAATGTTGATCCAGTGTTCTCACTCAAAGATAGTCACCTAGGTTTTATTAATCTTTCACTAGCTGTATGGATAACCCTCACTAGTTTTTTGAATAAGCATGTGCAACCTTCTTATCCCATTGTTCCAAAAGTTTTTTTTCAAGCACCTTTAGGACAGCCATGACCTGCATGACTCCATAGACATTTCTCCATAGACATTTCTCATCATATTTCCCCTCTTCAATGCTAATTTAAATTCCTTCAAAACTCCATCCTTTCCTTGTTGCATAGTTCTTACTTCCTGTTCCCAGCTACTTTCAATACTTTGGGGTTACCCTTGAGGCATCATTGCTGCTGCCAGTACCAAGTGCCAACCACTGTAAAAGGGCAGTGTTGTTAGCTTTGTAGTCAGAATAAGATGGATAAAATTAGGCTTGTGTGGTTTTTTCCCCCCAACTTTATCGATTCTTCTTGTGCCTTTCTCTGAAGTATTCATGTAGAACAGCAGGTTGGAGGTATTTTATCCATAATACATTCACAATTACTCCCTATGTACTGGGAAATATCCACCTCCAAACAAAATATATTCCATTCTAGGGTATAGCACTGTCAATTTATGACATGAGTTTAAAAGAGCACGAGTGGACTATTCAGGAAGAAAATAATGTTTTAGCGTTTACACATAATAATAATGTGTCTCCCAGGGTTTCTGAATCAAATGGAAGTTTATGTAGAGAATATATCCCTTAAAAAGCTGCCTAAAGAACTGAAGTATGCATTCCACATGGTGGCCTGTCTTTTCTCAGGTTCTAGATCAGTGTTTCTCTTCCTTAGCAGCTTGGAGATGTGTGGACTGGAATGACTTGCTGGGGAATTCTGTGAATTGAAGTCTACGCATCTTCAAGTTCCTAAGGTTGAGAAACACTGGTATAGCTGGGTGAATGGCTGGCTGGGGAATTCCAAGAACTGAAGTCCATCTTCTGTTTGTTATAGTTGAGAAACACTACTCTAGATAGTATATTTTTTCATGTTCTCATATTCTCTTCCATATCACACATTCAACACTAATCAAAGGGTTTTTCAAGTAGTATCTGACCAATCTTGACTAAGCTCTGATGCTAAACAGAACCTGGCCTGACGTGGATTTGGATGAGAAGCCATCATAAAATCTCAGGGCTTTAGGACTGTATCAGAAAATTGAGAAGGCATCCCAAAAGGCTGTGTCAAGCCCCC
The DNA here is from genome assembly GCF_028640845.1 of Ahaetulla prasina. Lineage (NCBI taxonomy): Eukaryota > Metazoa > Chordata > Lepidosauria > Squamata > Colubridae > Ahaetulla > Ahaetulla prasina. The sequence continues at coordinate 41,906,234 of NC_080540.1, read as the reverse complement.
CTTCCCAAAAGGAGATGTTACCCCTGACAGCCAGTGTGTGTAATTGTGAATCAGTTGGATTGTGACTAGGAGACCTAGGTTGAAGTCCAACCTCAACCACGGAAGGTGATTGGTTAACTTTGGGCTTCCTTCCCCCTTCCCGCCCCCCTCTCTTTCTCTCATCAATCAATGGTGCATGAGTGATATTAAACTATTATCGGAAACGCTATCATTTTGTTATTTATTAACACAGGAGATGCATAATGATTTTCCTTTGTCCTCTATTCCTCTCGTCACACTTTGATTTTTCACTTTAGCAAACTTGTGTAGAATTTTCATTGCATTCATCATCATCTCAGACAGAGAAATAACACTTGTCACACATTGTAAAGAAGACAGTTGTTAAATGGCGACTCCTTGTTGCCATTTAAGACAAAGGAAAGCTATGAGGGTTCATGGAAGGAGAATTGTTATTATATGCATATGTGAGACATGGTTTGCAGGAGGAGTGGAGAATTTGTTGTTCTTTTCATGATTGTTGAGATGCCCTTCCTCTCTCCTTCTCCACAAATCTTTGCTTTTTATACCAGGGAATGTGTTAGAGTTGGAACTGAATCACCATTTACCCAGGAGGCCATAACAAACATTAAAAAGAAAGTACAGGGCAATCGTGTAATTGTCTACTCCAAACTAAACACTATTCAGTTTAGTGGGAATTATATCTAGTTAAGCATTTATAACAAATGTAGGCAATCTTCCACCTAACTGCTACATAGTTCACTGCATAATATCTGTCCTCAGACTTCCTACAGAATCTGACCTCTTCTTGTTGGATAATCCCAGTCCTAAAAACACTATGATGAGTGTGTGTGTGTGTGTGTGTGTGTGTGTGTGTGTGTGTGTGTATAAACAGATGATTGATGTATGTGCTCCAGAAGCAGTCCATAAGGCTGGAAATGCTTTGAAATTATTAAAACTGCAGCTTTAGGCAACCTATACAGACCCTATTAGTTACATGTATTTTGTATGGAATTGTGTGTTTTCATACTCTATAGAGAGAAGTTATATCGAGGTTCAGTTTAGTTGTCCTGCCTAATGACATGCTATTCCAAGACAAAAATTACATGAAGTCTCTATCAGTGATGGTCTCAAGTAAAGGTAAAGGTACCCCTCGCATATATGTGCTAGTCGTTCCCGACTATAGGGGGTGGTGCTCGTCTCTGTTTCAAAGCCGAAGAGCCAGCGCTGTCCAAAGACGTCTCCGGCATGACTAAACGTCACAGAACGCTGTTAACCTTCCCACCAAAGGTGGTCCCTATTTTTCTACTTGCATTTTTTACATGCTTTCGAACTGCTGGGTTGGCAGAAGTTGGGACAAGTAACGGAAGCTCACCCCATTACGCGGCACTAGGGATTTGAACTGCTGAACTGCCGACCTTTTGATCGACAATCTCAGCATCTTAGCCACTGAGCCACCATCCCTGGATATGGTCTCAATTAGGTCATTTCAAACATCACAGCAAGAACAACATCTCATGTTTCACTATGCGTCTTAATTTTATTTGCAAATGCAAAATGTCCTATAATATCCTTGTGATTATGGCGCTATGTAAAGGTAGAAATATAGAAAGTATGTGACTGTAGGCATTTTAATTTTATAAATACTTCAAAGAACAGGATTTGTTTTGCATAATTCTAAGATGTAGGTTGGAATTCTGTTAGGTTACTGTTCTGTGGAATTATTAGCAATATAGAGAGAAAATAAATTATGAATTCTGAGATATTTATATTTTCTTTTATTTTTTTATTTCTTCTAGTTATTTCAGTGGAAGCAGCTGGAGAATCTCTATTTTCGTGAAAAGAAGTTTGCTGTAGAAGTTCATGATCCTCACAGGTAAGCAACCAGGCACTTATTATAACTGTCCTACTGGATGAGTTGCTAATTCTGTGGAGTCTATGCGTATTCCATACTCAAACATGTTGCTAAGCTGTAATATGGTTCATTTTTAGCCCATTCATTCTAAGGGAGCAAAATGTTTTATAATATTATGGCTCTCCCTATTATGCTAACCTGAAAGAAATGAACTGAACATCATTGCTTCCTAGGTATATCTAAGTTACACGAAATAGCTCCATGCAGCATTTATTTATAACCAGAGGATTAGCATTGTAGTCCTTTTTTCCATTGGTATTCCAGTCAATTCCTGAAAAAGAGTCATGGGTATATTTATAACCAAAAAAAAGTTGGTGGAAATTAAAAAAAAAACTATTAAGAGAATGTTATCTATTAAATGTTGGGAAAAAAGTGATACAAATTATCCACATAAATAAATTCTAATGCCTTCTCGAAGGTTTAGGAGTATAACATTCAGCTTCTAGAATTCCTACAGCATTCCTTCTGCCTGGAGACTTTGGGGAGTTGTAATCCTGATGCATTGCTTTGCAGAAGGCTGATATAAGCAAATGCATAATTCTTAGTGGGCAGAAGGTGTTCAAGCAGATCAAATATTCTGGAAACATTTAAAGTGAATCCTAGACCACCCTTTAAAGTATAGTACATATTTTGGTGTTTTTGTTTTTAAAGCATCTCTCCCAATTAATACAAATTGTAAACCTTTTGAAAGCACAAGATTGCTTCAAGTTAGCCTATATTCAGAAGCCACTGAGTAAACTGTAAGAGACTAATTCTGTTGATATAACAATAAGCTAGAATACAACATAACCACAACACACTTCATCCAAAAAGAGGACAGGTTTATATTTCATCCATCCTCTGTGCACTGAACTAAGACAGGCAGGGAGCTGAAAAGCCCTCAAGAACAGCCCCAGCAGCTTTGTTCCTCATGTCAATATTGGCCGAGAATTTTTCCAATGCCGGCTTCTGAAAAAAGCAATGGAAATTGTCCTCCACCCCCCCAGCTCTTCCTTCAGAAACATGTACTTTTCCATCTATTGTTTTTCACTAACATTTGCAACAAAACTTTTCAGTTCAAAACCGATTTGTATGATTCTGAAAGAAATGGCTTTGGGTTTGTGACTCAATTTTCTAGTGAAAGGAAAGTCTGAGTATAAAGAAACATCTTTCCTACCATGTGGGAAAAGTGGGGCTTTGGGGATGGTCCTGAGTAAATTCTGCTTTGTCTAAAATCTCTTCTAAGAAAAGGTTTCTCCCTGATATTTCTTCCCTCCTCCTCTTGGGAATGAATGTTCAGTCTTTCTAGCAGTTGCTGCTGCCTCTTATATAATCTAAGTGGTACAGCCAGGCACGGGTTTGCTATCTTAGTGAGAACTAAGCTAGGTACAACATAAACATTTAAAAATTGAAGTGTTAACTATTTCGGTGCCTAGTTGGTTGGTTAATTGCTTCTTTGCTTATTTAACCTCTACTGGACAGGTTAATCTAAGGGGTTGACTTCACATGACGAATATCTATGTCTTGCTAGCGCTCTCTCTCTCTCTCTCTCTCTCTTTCTTTCAAAAAGCAATATTCACTTTAAGTTATAAAAAATGCTTAGAATTTCAGTATCAAGACGGACCTTTGGACAGAGTGGCCTAGTAGTACAAACCTGGTATGCGAACACTTCTCTAATCAAATCCATCTGGGTGATGGCAATCAGTCAACATCAGTTTTATTTGGACAGGAAACAAAGCAAAGTAAGTGATCTTCAGTGATATTTAATGTAATTGTAGAAGTCTTTGAGAGTGATTATATAGAGATAGTCCTTGGGTTATATAACAGTATTTGGGATTAGAATTTCCATCGCTAAGCAGTGTCACCTTAACGTATTGCTTAGTGAAAGTCCCTGTTGCTGTTGTTAAAAGAAGATCGTGGGTTTTTAAGCAAGAAGCTAATGTGATTGCAACTTATGACTTCTTGGCCTGCTTCCAACAAGCATTGTCAGTTGAGAAGCTACCACAAAGTTGCAAGTCCCAGGTGTCTTGCAAGCGGGCCATTGGACAGATGAGTGCTACAGAGTGTTGTGGGGGGGAAGGGTGTATTCCAGTGAGGTATGGCTGGAATGGGCAGGCACTATAGAGTGTGGCCAGGGAGTGCTGCAGATGGAGTAGGGATCTCATAATTCTTAGTGGGCTCCTCAGGAGAAGACATAGCAGGAGCAATTTGCAATGGCTTCTCCATTGACTTTGATTGTGGGAAGTTGGGAGGGAAAAGTTGCAAATGTTGCTCGTGTGACCATGGGACACCACAAGTGTTATTTGTTTGTATGTTGTATCCCATCTTTATTATTTTAACAGATGCACACATAAGTGCGAGTTGATTGCCAAGCTCTTAAATTGCAATCATGTGACCATGCGGATGCTGAAACAGCCAGAATATTGAGTAATATTGAGCCATTTGTTCAGCATTATCACAACTTTAAATGGTTGCTAAATGAGTGGTTATTGACTGAAGGTTTCTATTCTTGCAAATTATCCCACAATATTTTGTAGCCTACCTTGTAAAAATATCCATTTTAGTGATTCTGAACAATGAGAAGAATTGATCCTTTTATCATGTGTAAATATTTTAAAATTCATTGGGAGTATAGAAGCATGAGTTGAAAAGCTGCAGTTAATACAGTCCAATTTTTAGTATCATATATGAGCAGTAGTGCAATTATTTAATCTATTTCATGCTACTTCCAGCTACAGCTAGAGAAAGGTTCCAAAAAACACATTGAATGTTTAATTTATGAATTTCATTTTTCCTTTCTTTTTCCTATATTCATTTTGAACATTTCTGATGGCTAATTAAGCATTGCCTTGTGTTTTTAATCATTAATACCAGAAAACAAGTTAAATCTCAAAACTATATAGCTTTGGGAAACAGTATTTTATTTATTTATTTATTTATTTATTTGATTTCTATACCGCCCTTCTCCCGAAGGACTCAGGGCGGTGTACAGGCAAAAATAAAACAGACAGTACAATATATAATTTAAAATGCAATTACAAAACTTATTTTAAAATTGGCCTGAAAATTAAAATATACAGTGAGCTAAAACCCCAATTAAAATTAGTTAATAAGAATTTTAAAAATTTGATGAAATTCAAATTAAGACAGCCCCGCGCGAATAAAAAGATGTGTCTTCAGTTCGCGACGAAATATGAAATACGAAGTATGAAATGTGTTCTAGTACCTTTTGTTTTATTACAGTTAACTTGGTGATACATGGTAGTGCATTGTTTTAGTTTGTTTGTTTTGAAATCCTTTCAGGCAAAAATTCCCTCAGCCAGAAGTTTGGATGATATCGCAATGGACCTGACAGATACGGGAGTGCCAAAAGTTTCAAAGCTAACAGTTTTGGAAGCAAAGAATCAACTTATTATGGCCAGCAATGGTAGCTTAATCTCTTCAGGTAGGAAGTCTTGCCCCTTTGAAACGTCTCCATCCCTGAGTCTTGTTTGTACCATAGAGTGTGCTGGTGGATACACTCGAAATCAGAGGTGGGGAACTATGGCCCTTTTATGACTTGTGGACTTCAACTCCCAGAATTCCTCAGCCAGCATGGCTCAGAATGGAGTTGAAGTCCACAAGTCATAAAAGGGCCATAGTTCCCCACATAAAAGAAAACCTATTAATATGAGAAACCAGATAAATGTATAAATGAAGATAATTGTATAAATGAACATGACAAATCCAACAAAAAAAACCTTGCTAGTCCTTGACAAGCTTTAAGCAGAGGTTCAGGAAAAAAAATATCTCCCATTCAGTTTTAAGTATCGTAATGAGTTTTCATAAAGGATATGATGGTAAAGTGAAAACAAAATCTTTCCCTCAACTTACCATACATCCTACTTGTTGGTGGTGGTAGTTCAGATTTCAAAAATATCAAGGAGAGACTTTCAGGGAAAATTATCTTTATTCTCCTCCAGCACAGAAAGGTAGATAATTATCCAACACATACAGGTCCTCAGTCACAACTGAGCCCCAAAATTTCTGTTGCTAAGCAAGTCAGTTGTTAAGTGAGTTTTGCTCCATTTTACAACCTTTTTGCCACAAGTGTTAAGTGAATCATCCAGTCATTAAGCGAATCTGGCTTCCCGCATTGCTTGTCAGAAGCCTCTTGGGAAGGTTGCCAATGGTGATCACACGACAGTGCAACAGTCATAAATACATGCCATTTCCCAAGCACCCAAATTTTGATGAGGGGGATGCTGCTATGGTTGCGTGAAAAACAAGTTATGTCACTTTTTTCAGCGCCACTTTGAGCAGCCACTAAATGAGTGCTTGTAAGTCAAGGACTACCTCTAATAGGGGAAAAAAATAACTCACTAATCAAAACTTGGCACTCTAAGAAACATGAATGGAAATACATTCACAGAATAAACTTTTCTCCGTCCTCTGGGTTTTTCTGGGTTCCCCTCCCCCCCCAGGCCTTAGGCCAGTGATGGCTAACCTTTTGTGGACCGAGTGCCCAAAGTGTGTGTGCATGCACCCACAAAATGCAATGCGCACACAACTGTGCATGCACATGTGTCTCACCCCTGCACATGTGAGCACTGCATGCACCCCGCCCCCATGCATGTGCGCATGGCCCCCTGCAGGCTCCCATGCATGCACGCATGGCCCCACATGCACGCACCCCTACATGCGCACCCCCCGCGCATGTGTGGCATGACCAGCTGGCCAACGGGAGGCATGCACAGCAGAGCTGAACTGGGGCAACGGCTTGCATGCCCACAGAGAGGGCGCTGCATGCCACCTCTGGCACACGTACCATAGGTTCGCCCTCACAGCCTTAGGCTAATATGAACAACAGGCTTCTTATGTGGGATTTTGCTAGATATTTGCAGGGGGGATTCCTCCATACATTTATTCCTTTGTAGTAATTGGATGGAGAGACAGAGATAAGTACATAACTCTGGAGAGGAACTCCTGAGAAAATAAAACTACTAGGAAATAAAATCAAGATGGATGGAACCAGTCTCTTCGGAGATATTGATCTCTCCTGCTTATCCTGCATTTTTTACTTTTGAAGCAGAGTCTCAGGACAAGTTTTGTGCAAATGTAATAGTTTCAGAAAGGTGGAAGGGACCAATTATAATATGCAAATAGCTAGTTCTAGCCACCCCATTCTTGGGTACTCATGCAAGAAGTTACTAGTTGCAAGGAAGAAAAATAGTTTTACAGTCTGCTTGATCTGGTTTACATTCAACCCTACTCTTGCTATGCAGGTTTATTCAGGACAACTTTCGGGGTGGCATTAGGACATTCATATGTCATACCTTATATCTGGTCCACCCAGATGGCCTTAAACTCTCTGGAATCAGAAGTCTCCTATAGTTTTGCTCTGTAAGTTGATATAACAGCCAGTTTACCTGTCCCACATTCAGGGATTTGTGGTTCAGTGTATTGAACTGAAAATCTAGCCTTCCAAGACAGTAGTATAAAGGTCCCCAACCTTATATTGTATTTTAATATATTGATTTACTCATTTCCCAGAATTCCTAGTCATTATGTCCAGAGGCACTTATTAACATATCTGGAGTCATCACCCTCTCCGGAAAAGCTAATATAAGAAAACAAAGCTAGCTGATTTTTTTACCTTTATAACCCAACTTCCCTCTAAATTACTTAAGATAATGTACTTTAGGCATACTCAGCGGTGAAATCCACTTACCTTCGCTACCGGTTCAGGAACAGGAGCATGCATGCCTCTTCTGTGCATGCGCAGAGTCTTCTGCACATGCGCAGAGGGTCAAAAACAGGACCTAATGACATCTCAGCAGAGCCTCCCGCCGTTGGTACTACCATTTCGCGCAAGCCAGATAGATCCGGCTGGATTTCACCACTGGGCTTACTCCTTATTTTAGCCTTATGGCTTGTGGTAAACTAAGAGAAAACTGTTGATCTAGTCTTTCACTGAACTCCATGGTCAAGTGAGAATTTGAATGAGCTTTTCCAAGATCACCACCTTAGCACATTAATCATACTTCCTCCCAATAAGCCTTTTTGAATTCTGTACCTTTGTAAGAAGGACAACTTTAATCTTCGGGTGAATACACCCATTCCAAACCTTGTTTAATCCATTGAGGAACCTACAACCACCTAGTTTTCCTGGATCTGCTCAGCATATCTAAAAAAGATGTTTGAAAAGGAAGTCTTTTCAAGTATTGCAGATAAAAATCAAACAGTAACTGATGTTTACTTCTTACAGCATTCTTGAATTTACCTCATAATCTAATGAGTTTAATCAATTTGCATACATCTAAAGAAAGCCCATGCATGCATGTTTGTCTGAGCTGAAACTAGGGGACGTTTATTGAATTTCATTGTAGTGCTGCTGAAAAGTCATGGTTAGTTTTAGGAAAGATGTGAAGACACATTCTGTTTAAAGCTAAGCTAACAAATTTACAAGTTGAGTTGCAATACAACATTTATTGCATTTATATATTTTTTTTAATTTTGTCACAACAGTATACGCAAACATTGACATAAAAACAACAATACATCATATAAACATATATATAGGCTAAAATATGTATATATATAAGCAAAAGTATTAATTTGATATAATGAAAGGGAACAATAGGACAGGAATGATAGGCACTTTTGTGCTCTTATGCACGCCCCTTATAGTCCTCTTAGGAATGGGGTGAGGTCAATAGTGGACAGTTTTTAGTTGAAGATTTTGGGATTTTGAGAAGAGACCACAGAGTCAGGTAGTTCTTCTTCCAAACACTTTTCCCACTAGTCTGCAAACATTTAAGTTAGCATTCTATGGCTACTCTTCACAGGGATTCATTTGTACTTTTCCTCCCCTTAATTTTTGTTTTGTTTTGTTCTGCTCAGTTTTCTTGTACCCACAGATATTGGATCTTGCCTCAAACCCTTTTGAGTCTACATATCTATATTGCTTTTATAGGATCTCAAGATTCAGAAGTCAGCGAAGAGCAGAAGAAAGAGAAAATCTTAGAACTGAGAAAGAAAGAAAAGCTTTTGCAGGAGAAACTCTTGCAGAAAGTTGAAGAGTTGAAGAAGATCTGTCTGCGGGAAGCGGTGAGACTTCTTGTTTTCACTCCGGTCAAGCGTAGAGTATTCATTCACTCTTTCTCAGGTCGCTAAAGGTGCTCTTCTCATATTCTGTAGGAGCTCACTGGAAAAATGCCAAAGGAATATCCTCTGAACACTGGAGAGAAGCCGCCTCAGGTCAGAAGGCGTGTAGGGACGGCATTCAGATTGGATGACAATCTGCTACCCAATGAGGAGGTAGGCATATCTGTTTGTTTGTTTATTTATGATTTTATAAGATTTATGTGGTTGCCCATTTTAACGTAAATCTGGGTGGCTCACAACAACAGTAAAAAACAGAAAACAATGAAAATATAAAACAAAAATCTGGTGCATCAGCCATCTTGGATGCATACCTCATCCTATCCCAGCTCCTGAGTAAAGGCTTGACTTTGGAGGATTCACTGGAAAAATCAGGTTGCCCAAAAAGCTTTTAAGTGGGATCTCTTTTAAATACCTTGCTTGTTATAATTCAATTTTTTGTATTGGATAATGGCCCCGGATCTGCTTCGTTAAGGACTGCTTGAAATAGAGATTAATTGTCAATGGGTGGGTTTCAGTCTTTGAACGATTGTTTAAAAACCGGTCTTAATCAAAATTTTAACTCTCCTAATTTGGGTTGCCTGGAATGTGGATTGTTGGGATTCAGTGAAACATAGAATGCAGAGAAGTCCCTTTTAGCAGATTTTCTGAATTACATATTATTGGAAAAGATATTTTCTTTTTACCTCTTTGAAGAAGTGGAAAGTGTTACTTCATACTCTATACGGACATAAATTCCATATAGGAGGTGGACTATTTCCTTCCGGCTTAAAGCTGTACATGTTTTAGGACAGTGATGGCTAACCTTTTTGCTGTTGTATGACAAAAGTGGGGGGAGCGCGGGGGGGGTCACATGCATGCATGCCACACCCATAATTCAATGCCCCCAAATGCATGCGACGCCTCCCGCGCTCCCCCCACTTTGAGCACACGATGGTAAAAAGGTTACCGGTGAGTCTCGTAAGCCCGTTTTTCATCCTCCCCAGCTCCAGAGGCTTTCTTGGAGCCTGGAGGGGGCAAAAACAGCCTTCCCCCACACCAGAGGCTGGAAATGGCCCATTTCCCGACTTCTGGTGGGCCCGGAAGGCCTGAAAATCAGCTGGCCAGCACGCATACGTGCGCTGGAGCTGAGCTAAGGCAACACTCGTGTGCCCACAGATATGGCTCGATTTGCCATCTGTGGCACGCGTGCCATAAGTTTGCCATCACAGTTTTAGGAGATTTTGATTCTTCTTGTTTCCTTCTGAATTTATGCAGGCCGTTGTGTTGGAAGCCAGTCTTTTCTGGTATCAAGTGAAAGTTAATGTAGGAAGCAAATTACAGGGAGCTATTATGCAACAATTCTTGTAACCTGATATTTGGAATTTAATTTTTCATGTTCTAAACTTCAAATCTATGTGCAATATTTTTATAAAATCCAATGTCCAACTCTCTGTTTCAGGGAGCACTTTTTTGGTAAAATAGAAAACCTATTTTACATTTTGTGTCATAGAAGGTACAGGTAGTCCTCGACTTAAAACCATTCTTTTAGCGACCATTCAAAGTTACAGCAGGACTGAAAAAAAGGGATGTATGATAGTTTTTTACACTTTCAACCGTTGCAGCATCCCCATGGTCACGCGATCAGAAGTTGGACAGGTTAACAATTGCAGTGATTCACTTAACAATAGTGGCAGGAAAGGTTGTATAATGGGGCAAAACTCACTTAACTGTCTTACTTAGCAGTGGAAATTTTGGAGTCATTTGTGGTCGTAAATTGAGTACTACCTGTTTTTCAAAATTTAGAGATGAGGCAAAATGCATTCTTCTTCTATTTTCTGGACCCTCAAGCTGGTATCTGGAAGCCACAAGGTGTCTGCCAACATAATACAGGTTGCTCCCTTCCTATTTTTTTTTATTTTAGATGCAAAATAAATAAATCAATTAAAAAGAATGGAAAACATGCTGTAAAACAGAGCTCTAGTTTCAAGCATAAGACTCCGCCTTCCATCCTTCCAAGAGCTGTAAAATGAGGAGCCAAATTGTTGGGGGCATTATGCTAACTCTGTAAACCACTTAGAAAGGGCTGTAAAGTGGTATACAAGTCTAAGTGCTGTTGCTATTGCTATAACAGTGCTTCAAGCACATTCGGAAACTATAAAATGGTTATAACCTGAAGCTTCTGTTCACCTCTTGGTAACTGTAGAGAAATAAAGCCGCTGATCATCATTGCAATGTTTTTTAAGATTCTCACAGATTCAGAGCCTTTGCCCTATTGATTGGAGACTTAAGAAAGATTGCATTAAACTGTCAGTTGAACAGGAAGAAAAATGGGTTCAACACCCAGGCTGGGCAAAGTAAGGGTGGAGGTAGAGCAGGTTATGTGGTTCTTTGTCACTTGAAAAGCAGGCTTCCAGGAAGGAAGCATGAGTTTCGCCCCACCAAATGAGCTGGTTTTGTTCACATGTTTTTCTGCCCAGTATAGGAATGGAAGTAAAGTCCATGCTTTTCAGCTGAAAAGGGCAGTGGGCTTTCTTTCTTACTCTCACTTCGAATTAATGGTGCTAATCTTTTAAATGCGGATTTACTATATCTAAAGATATGTATCTCTACTGGGAAGGGATCTGTAGAAAGCTAGAAATAATTGGAGAAAAATGTTATGCGTATGCTTAGTTGTGGTCTTAATACTTGACTTATGACCACAATAGAGCCCAAAATTCCTGTTGCTAAACGGGACAAGTGAGTTGTGTCCCCATTTTACAACCTTTCTTGCCACAGTTGTTCAATGATTCACTTGCAGCTGTTAAGTTAGCAGCGCAGTGAATCTGATTTCTTTACTGGTTTTGCTTATCAGAAGGTAGCAAAAGGTGATCACATGATCCCAGGATACTGCAAACATCATAAATGTGAGTCAGTTGCCAAACATCTGAAAGCGTCTGGAGGCACCGTAAGTGTGAAAAATGGTCATAAATCACCTTTCTCAGTCCCATTGTAACTTCAGACGGTCACTGAATGAACGGTTGTAAGTCAAGGATTACCTGAACTGAATTTCTTCATGTGTTCTCTAAACGTCCTTCAGTATTTGTTACTTTGCCTTAGAAGGCATTCTTCTACAGAGCCATGGTGGCACAGTGGTTAGAATGCAGTACTGCAGGTTACTTCTGCTGGCTGCCTGCAGTTTGCCAGTTTGAATTTCACCAGCTCAAGGTTGATTCAGCCTTCCATCTTTCCGAGTTCGGTAAAATGAGGACCCAGATTGTTGGAGGCAGACACTGTAAACCGCTTAAAGAGGGCTGTAAAAGCGCTGTGAAATGGTATATAAGTCTAAGTGCTATTGCTATTCTGCAGTTGTGGCTTAAAAACACTGTCTAATTATTCTTTTCCTACTTTTTTTAAGCCCAACCCCCTTATTCCCTCCCCAAAGCTACCTGTAGTTTAGGGGAAATTTAGGGGAGTAGTTTCCGAAAATTAAAAATGGTGACCCCGTGTGTGCAAATGAATCTCCCTCACTTGTTTTACACATTGTGAATATGCATCATAGATAAAAAAAGAGGCAGCACTTGGATTATGGAAATCATAAATAACATCTTGATATTCTGCAGATATTCTTGGTTGCGCCACTGAAATTGGGTAACGTATTTGTCAAAACACTGACAATACGATCGGCTGGAGTCTGTCCGATTCTTGACCATCGTGGATAAATAAGATGTATGGGCAGTGAATCTGGTTTCCTTACTGATTTTGCTCAGTCCTATCACTTTAGTAAATGCAGCATACAGCAGGAAAGCTGGGCGGCTTTTTGTTCACAGAATGACAGTTGTGCAAATCCGTAGCTGCTCCTGGAGAGATATTGAGCTTTAACCCTAATAAATGTGGTGTAAAAAGATTGGCTTCTTAATGATGGGCTATGGCAGAATTAAAAAGACTTTAAAGCTGGTGAAAAGACCGGCTATTCTTTGTTACATGTATGGGGGGAGGAAAAGAAATCTCTGTTGAGTTTTTTGTTGTTTGATTCTTAAAGGTAGAGCTTAAATTGATCTCATTTCTTCCATGGCAAATCCTGATTGATGGATTGATTTAACTCTCTGTAGGACCCAGCCCTGCAAAATCTGGAAAGCAACTTTCTCATCCAGCAAAAGTTGGTGGAAGCGGCAAAGAAGCTTGCTGGTGAGCCGGACCTGTGCAAAAATGTGAAAAAGAAAAGAAAACAGGAGTACGCAGAGGCTGTGAAAAAGCTCCAGGAGATTGAAAATTCCATCAATGAATATAGAATTAAATGTGGGAAGAAACCTGCGCAGAAGTCAAGCCTGATTTTACCAGGTACCCCCCCCCCCAAAAAAAATCAATCCTGCCTTTAATTTCTGCTGCCAACGCTCTTTGTCTGTCTGTATGCACCTCTGTGTTTTTCAATGTTATTTTTTTTTCTAGCATATTTATGTAACAGAAATGAAAGATCTAGGCTCCTCAGGGGGAAAAAAACAGTTGGACTATAAGCCTGACTTCAGCAAACGTAGGAGCTTACCTGTAATCTGATTGTCATGTTTTCTTGTAAGATGTGGTTGAGACAGAACACAGATGAAGCATATTTTTATTCCGACAAGTGCCGACACGTTGGAAGGGGAAAAGCAAATTAAAGCATTTTAATTTGGCTGGAAGGGCTGGTGGCATTCTTCCAGGCAAAAGTAGTGTGGTACCGTGTTCTGTCAAGAATCAGATGCTGATTTGAGCAGAATGTGGCTGTTTGGTGTGTTTGTTGGCGACGTGCAATCCATAACAAATCAAGCTGATCATTAGAGCATGGTCTTCCCCCACCTGTCCGCCTCCTAACAAGTGTTGGCTGGGAGAGGAGGAGAGGGAAGGAGATAAAAAGGCAGCTGAGTCGGGTGAGTCATATTTTGTGCTCAGCAAGACAATAAGAATGAAGCCTGCATAGCATAAAAACATAAAACAACAAATCATGATGCAGAAATGGTCCTCAATTTACTGACAGCAATTGAGACTGGCATATTCATTGCTAAGTGATGCAGTCATGAAATGGAACATCACGTGCCCACATGGACTTACTTACAATGTCAGTTCTGTTGCAGTCATTATGTGAATCACCGTGGTTGTTAAGCCGGCTGTCACATGATTGGGACTTGTGACTTCCTGCTGGCTTCCCCATTGACTTTGCTTGCCAAAGGGTCACAAATGGCAATCACACGAATGCAGAATGCTGTGATGGCCACAAATTCAAGGACTGGTCATAACCTACCTTTTCAGTGCTATTATCATTTAGGTTGCTGAATGGGGCAGTCGGTAAGTGAGGGCTACCTGTATCAGAGCAATGTACTCCAAACTGTAATTCTCCAGGTGTTTGGAATTCTCTCGGAATTCTCAACCAGGGAGGAAGAGGAATAAACAGATCCAGAAGCTGAGAATTCATTTCTCCAAAGTGAGGTTACAGTATATGAGGAGAGAGTTAAGTTCAACCCCTGGGCCCAGGCTGCTATATCACTTTTACTGATTCACAAGGCGGTCCAAAAAAAAAAAAAAGCAGCCAAAAGTCTTGGCTTTCAGAATGTCAACATTCCACAAAGCAGGCACTTGCAAAAGTCTTTAAAATGCGGAAGGATCAGAGCCTCACAAGTACTAAAGCCACGTTTTTGCTTCTCACCTATTCCATCGAATGACTGTGGTGAGAGTACGTCACAGCAGAGGGCAAGTCACTTGAAGGAGACTCCATTTCGCCTTGTGTGGGTCCAGTTATAGTCAGTGAACAGATAGCGTAAGGGAAGATGGGTCTGAACAGATTGCACAAGGAATTTAATGAACTGGCTCTATATTCTGTAATCCAAGAAGGTGAGAGAATTGCAAATTTTGGATCAGCTGCCTATGGTCTCTTGTTTATGTCCCAAACGTGGCCTTTGGGGAAACTTAGACATATTGTTAAAGTCCAATACTTGTACCTGTTTTATCCACTTGTTCTTATAATTACTTTTCATCACTTTCTTGATTTTTTACGCACATCACCCCTGCATAGAGTACTCTCTTGTCAGTGGGTAGGAACTTGCCCCTTATTTTTTACATAGACATCTATAGTAATCTCTCAGCATACCTTCAGCTGAAGAGAGCTTTTAATAAGCAAAGGATTAATTCACCAGTCAAATCCTAAGCAATCTTACTTATATTTTCAAGAGGCAACTGAACTTTCTTGTTTTTCTTCGAAGACATTTCGCTTCTTATCCAAGAAGCTTTTTCAGCTCTGACTAGATGATGGGGAATGGAAAGATTTAAATCTTTTAAAAAGATTTTAAAAGTATATGAAGTTCTGTTTCACTTACCTTATCAAATAGAAAGCTAAGCAGATTTAAATCTTTCCATTCCCCACCATCCAATGAGTGCTGAAGAAGCTTCTTGGCTGAGAAGTAAAATGTCTTCAAAGAAAAACAAGAAAGTCCAGTTGGCTTCTTGAAAAAGAACCTTTGGGACAACTATGACCTGGATGACTGAGAATCTCCATAGACCAGGGGTGTGAAACTCAATTTCATTGAGGGCCGCATTAGGGGCATGGCTGGGGTAGGCGTGGCCAAGGTAGGCATGGCCAGCTCGACGTCCTGAAGCCCTCTAGCAGCAAAAACGAACCCAGGGAAGGCCGGCAGAGGCACCACGGGCCAGTCCTTCAATATTTCCCCACAGGCCAGATCTAAGTACCCCACGGGCCGGATGTGGCCTGTGGGCCTTCAGTTTGACTCTCCTGCCATAGACAATAGAGAATCAAGATCACGTGAAGTGTTAATACCACTTTATAATGCCTTGGTAAGGCCACACTTGGAATATTGCATTCAGTTTTGGTTGCCACGATGTATAAAGGATGTTGAGACTCTAGAAAGAGTACAGAGAAGAGCAACCAAGACGATTAGGGGACTGGAGGCTAGAACATATGAAGAATGGTTGCAGGAACTCGGTATGCCTAGTTTAATGAAAAGAAGGACTAGGGGAGACATGATAGCAGTGTTCCAATATCTCAGGGGTTGCCACAAAGAAGAGGGAGTCAAACTATTCTCCAAAGCACCTGAGGGTAGAACAAGAAGCAATGGGTGGAAACTAATCAAGGAGAGATGCAACTTAGAACTAAGGAGAAATTTCCTGACAGTTAGAACAATTAATCAGTGGAACAACTTGCCTCCAGAAGTTGTAAATGCTCCAACACTATAAATTTTTAAGAAAATGTTGGATAGCCATTTGTCTGAAATGGTGTAGGGTTTCCTGCCTGGGCAGGGGGTTGGACTAGAAGACCTCCAAGGTCCCTTCCAACTCTGATATTATTATTATTATTATTATTATTATTATTATTATTATTATTATTATTATTATTATTATTATTATTATTATTATTATTATCTTACTTATTAGATTTTATATATTTTTATTGCCAGGGTGGAAAAACTATGGTCTATCTGGACTTTTTCTTTCTTATCAACAATATTGGTGTTATGTGGAAGGTGCTTGTCTTTTTGAATTTTAAAATCACTTTAGAGGTTTTAGCTTATTCAAGAGCACTTCACCTCATTCAACCCCCTAAGCAAACCTCCAAGGTCCCTTCCCTTCATTTTCTATTACTTATTATTATTGTTTGAGAAGCCAGTGTGTTTGCAGTAATTTAATTTTGAGGGCCCCAGGCATTCAGGTGTTTTACTTTGAGGAGTTCAGATAAGGCATTCACTTCATCTAGTTGTAAACAGCTCCCTGCTGGGCAGACAAGTAGGAGGGAAGGTATAAGATAGGTATGAATGATTTGACCCAGAGCTGATGTCTGCATTTTGAAAAATTTTGAAATGTGTGTAGGAGAGTTCCGTAAATGCCTTGATTGTTAGGAAACCAACTGGTACAGGGAGAACGATATGAAGTTCTGTTTCACTTACCTTATCAAATAGAAAGCTAAGCAGATTAGAGTTATACATAAGCATTTTCATAGAGGAAAATGATTTGAATGCCAAAAATGGATTCTTTGAAGAAGCTGGAAAAACTATGAGTGTTGCCAGTGGCTTAGAATGAAAGCTGAGAAACTGATTAGAACTTTGACAACTGGAGTAACATTTAATGATTCAACAAGCATATTCCACAGGGAGTCAATTTCTTGGGTAGAAAGCTTGCTGGACATTTCAGCAACTTCATTGAACCAGGAACTGCACAACTCTTGGTGCACAACTTTTGTGATCAGCAGTATTTCTGATGACAGCCTGGCATTTTACTTTGATTTTCAAACTGCAGTTTATACCTCACCTTTTGCTCTAGCATTAAGAGCTTCAGTTTAGAACAGATTTGGCACCACTTTACCAATTTATGACCTTGGAAAAAAGTCATGCATTGATAAACTACATTCAGTACTTCTAGCATTTCCCTTTCTTGACACACATTGACATACATGGACAAAAGGAAATAATCTTTCCTGGCCTTTTTCCAGTCAAAGAGAATCATAAAAGCAAAACTTACAAACACTTAGTTTGGAAAGGCTGAAGGTAAAAGAGAGACGGGGATAGCAGAGGGTGAGAGGGTAAGATAGTGTCATTGAGAGAATGAACATGAATTTTAGCAAATTCCGGGAGACTGGAGGACAGGGGAGCCTGGCGTGTTATATTGGGATTGCAAGAGTTGGGCGTGACTTAAGTGACTGAACAACAACAACAAAACTCTGTAGATCAGGGAGAGGCAGCCAGATGCTCTCCAATGATGCAGTATGATTCCCTAATTTTGGTCAAGAGGATTTTTTTTTTTTTGAAACTGTTCACCAAAGACACAATTGCAGAGAGAGTTTTCCAGGTTTGATTTCAGTATATTCTGGGAATAAATTAAATATATCCCACACTCTTGTCAGTGTCAGTTGTTCTCAGTAAGTGCTTATGATGTTAGGATTCCAGCGCAGTGCAGTGCTTTTAACATTTGTGCGAAGTGCAGCAAATGTTGTGGGACTATGTAGCCCTTGTATCTTCAATAGCCACTATTGTAATATGTAAAAAGAATCTTAAAAATGAATAGCAGCTGACTTGTTTGGCTTCAGTATATCGGTGACTTAGTCTGTTCTCTGAGCGTCTTAGCGATGATTTGCTTGGAGCTAGCAATCCAGCTCATGAAAATCAGACTCCACTTTACTGATATTTGTTCTTAATTATTCATTTTACTTGTTCATAGCAACCTATCCTGGAAGTATGTGATCCCCGAGTGATTACATGTAGTCTTAATGATTGTATGCTTTAATGTATAATGTATCTACGGTTGCAACCTGCAGCTTTGTCACTCATGAGTATCCTTTTCTTGCTTCTCCACAGATGAAATTATCCCGTCTGAGAGCAGCTCTTTGTCTGACACAACATCTTTTGAAGACGGTGCGTATTCCCATACTTTTAACATTTGAAAACACAATTCACGTGGGAAATGTTATGTTCTATATTACTTGCCTTCTGTGAGCGTGGAGGTAAAGAGAGGAAATGTAGTTTCTGTAACAGCTGGCATCTTTAAAAAGTCCAGGCTACTTAATGCAGATTCCTGTCAGTTAAAGCAGTTGGGCTTTAAGGATGTTCTCGGAAGGAATGTTTCCCATGTCTGGGGTGTTCTGCAGTCATATCTGCGTCCATGTGTTTGGAAGAGCAAACACATGGAAGCAGTGGTGAAATCTGAACCGGTTTGCTAGCTGTGCGCTGTCCACGCATGCACAGTGCGCACCACACACCAAATGCGAGATGCGTGCATGCAGTGCACACCAAAAGGAGACATGGGGTAAGTAGACCAGCGTGGGGGGGGTGATCAGCTGTGGCACGCAATCTCTTTTTTTTAACTTTTAAAAGCATTTTTTTACAACCTATTTGGCCGAATAGGTTGTAAAAAAAATGCTTTTAAAAGTTAAAAAAAAAAGGCTCTGACTATCGCACGGCTCAGCTGTGATTGTCAGAGCCTTTTTTTCTACCTTTTAAAAGCATTTTTTAAAAGAAGTGGGGAAGCGGATGACTGGGCATTGGGTGAGCATGAAGGGGGGTGTGTTGCTACCGGTTCTCCAAACCACCCGCCGCCATCACTACCGGATCGATCAATCCGGTCCGAACCGGAAGCATTTCACCCCGGCATGGAAGCAGATGATTTTCAACACTGTGGGAGGGTTCTTTGCCAAAGTCTAAGGGGCAGGGATCAGATTCCTAGGCGATCGGTTCTTTTGGACCCAGGAAAAACGAGCATGCCGGTGAATAAAGCAACTTTAAGCTTTATTGTTTAACTGTAGTAAACAGATTGAAAGCCAATAAAGGAGAATATTTGTAGCTCAGGGTTGAAACGAGGGGTCTTTGGTACTCTCTGAGCTCGTTTTCTTGCAGACGTTTCATTACCCTAACCAGGTAACATCATCAGTGCTAGTAAGGAGTGAGGTTTAATCTGGTGTCTTGCCTGTCTGCGTGAGGGTGGTCTTAGGAATTCTTTTAGTGATATAGACCAGGGGTCTCCAACCTTAGTAACTTTAAGGCTTGTGGATGTCAACTCCCAGAGTTCCTCAGCCACCTTTGCTGGCTGAGGAACTCTGGGAGTTGAAGTCCACAAACCTTAAAGTTACTAAGGTTGGAGACCCCTGATATAGACTGCCCCTACCCACACAGACGGCAAGACATTTTAATTTAATTTTAATTTAATTCTTTACCACCTGCTTTAATTTATTTTTATTCTAAAAACCTTTGAGCTGTTTATAACATTAAAATAAGATCATAAATATATATACAGTGTAAAAACACAGTAAAAATACAGGTTATAACTAAAAGATGGGGGGTAGGGAGCAGAAGGTACAGGGGGAGGTGGGATCTGCTGTTGATCCATCAAACACCTTCAGTGTGATTATGCACAGAAGCAGTGAATTCTCAGCCAAATTGACCCCAGAGAGTCAAGATTATAGTTCTGAGCCATCAGTTTTTATATAAAAAAAGAAACACAAGTGCTAATGGGTTAAAGAATAAAGAGTACGCTGATACAATCTCCTAATCTTCACAAACATTTAACTCATATAAACAAGTAATTATTATCATTTTTAATCTTTCAGTGCTGCCATAATGATACCTGGGTTTCTTACTTCCTGCCAGCTAATACTGGGCTGGGTTAGCTACACTCCCTTGGCTAGTCATTAGTCCTAAAAAAACAAACCCACTGTCCTACTTATTATCACATAAAAAAATGTGCAACAAATCTCAAATTCTTTCATTTTGATGAGGCAACACTTTCCACTTGGTTAGTCTCAAGAACAAAGCTGTGAGCCTACCAGCATTAGATGGAATCATATATGGCCATGGTTTGAAGCAGAGAAAAATTTCTGTGCATAAATTTTTACTCTGAAAATGATAAAAATGGCCTGAGTTTTCCACAAGTGGACAACCACTGGTCGTTTTATTATTTATTACATAGTACATTCCAAGAGGCCTAACTGGGAAAAGGAAAAAAAAAAAGATTGATGTGATCAGTTAAAAATTTCCAACAATAGTTAACAGTAAGGCAAGTAAGAAACTGGTAATAAAAAAAAGCTATTGTGGTGGCTTAAAGCTTTGATCCTCCTCCTCCAGTTTTTGAATGGAATCTATCCATTTGGACTTCTTTGAAGTCCTAGCTGAACTAAAGATAGGATGTTCAGATCAAAATCATTCCAGTTTTATTTGTATACATTCTTTTCAAAAATTGTCCAATCAAAACACAGCCTTAGCATGATGCATCCTCAAAGTTCTTTAGGACTAGGCAAAAACCAGTTGTCATCCCACAGTTTTGTGCATGGAATAAGGATGTTTAAATTACAAGAGGACTGAGTCCGTAGTTGGCTTTCTTTGGTCGGATGTATTAATTCAGATAGTCTGCAGCCATCTACGTGAAATGATCAAATTTAGATTCATCAATGAACTGTATTAAGGTCTCAGTAGTCTAATTTGCTTCTTCATCTCGGATTCCATGGTTTTGTGAAAGTCACTCGGGTTCATAAAGGAAGAAATGGCATGTTTCTTTTCAATAGAAATATAGAGTCATGTAAGGATTAGGTAACACAAAATCATGTTGTTTCTTCCAATTCTTTTTAAACAGGCAATACTTCCCTTACTGTGGCAGTCCAAAGAATAATTTCTCTGCCAGCCTCTCCACCACCCAAAACTCTTGGAGTGGAAAGGATCCATCTACGGAAGTCTTCCATGAATGAACAACTCTTAGAACAGAGACACTCTAGGTATGGGACTGTTGATGATATTCAAGTGACAACAGCTTTATTGCTTTGTTCTTTTTTTAAAAAAATATCATGCATTACCTGCTACTTTAAACTGACGAGGGCTTTTTTGAAACTATTGCTATGATTGGTTGATTGATTGGTCATTTTTTCTACTAAAAGATGCATATGAAATGCCTTGTAACAAAAGAGCTTGCATTCTATTTTCATTGTGATTTCTATGGTCTGAGCTTTCACCTACGAACTGAATGTAAATGTATAGATACTTCTGGAACAGATCGTCCCGGAAAAGAGCTATCTGTTTGGTTTCTGAGAATTAACAGTGATTATGAATCAGATTTTGCAGTGGCCTTGAACATCTCAACCACTTGGCACCAGGAGCTAGCTTTACAGAAAAAAATGGCAGGACTAAAACCTAAACCACTCAGACTCAAGAGATTTCCCTTTCCAACTCCTTCTGGTCAGGGAGTCAGTTTAAGCAGCTCCTTGCTAAAATGCCAAAACCAGAAAACTGGGAACTCCTTACCCATGCATGATGCCATATGAATAGAGCCAGGGCCTTATCTGAATCTTCATTTAATTTAATTTATTTATTAAATTTATATGCCATCCCTCTCACTGCTAAGGAAGTTAGGTGAAGCTTTCTAATTTTCCTTGTTTTCAACTATAACACATAAGAATAATATATGAATAGCTCATAATGAACATGTGTCATGAACACTATATTAACTTTGATCATTTCTCTCTCTGCCCTGTTTCATTCAAAGATATCCTATCTTTTGAAGCCTCTCTCTACATAGTAACAACTCTTTTGCAAAGTAGTTTGCCGTATGACGCTGTTCTGCATGAAATCTGTTAGCACTCACTATTCTATGCGCTGTTTGTGCATTTTCAGCCTATAGGAAAATAGTATTCATGCTGGTACTCTTTACCTTGATTTGAAGATACTGGGATGATGCTGTTCACAAGATCCCTTTGTTTCTAATCATAGAGATTCTCTGTCAACTCACAGCAGTCCATACAGGACAGCCGAGAGGCAACACCACGGAGGAAGAAGTATGCCCACCACACCAGTCCTCACACGCAATGCCTACAGTAGCAGTCACTTGCAGTAAGTCATTCCCATGCTATTTTTTTTTCTCCTCACTTGAGTTAAAAGTATTTCCCATTGGCCAAAACCTCTAAGTGTGTCCACTATAGTTCTCAGTTGAGTTCCTACAGTTGAGGTGATTTTGATGCATAAACATCTTTGAATCGGAATTCTAGAACAGGAAGTTTTATATCTAATTATTTTTAGGTACAGAAGAACTAAATGGGCTTATAGTCTTCAAAGCTAGAAATTGAGTCAGCCAAAAAATGGGTGGGCCAGGAAGTACAAAGGACAAGGCAATTATGGTTTTACACAAATGGATGTGGCAGGTTTGGGAGGAAGAGATTTGGGGTTTTAATGAGTTCAGGGGTTTAGCATTTTATATATGAACTTCAGAGTAAATTTGTTTTACTCCGAGTAACGTTGTTTTCGTTTGGAAATGACACATACACACATAAGTTTATCTATTATTATTATTATTATTATTATTATTATTATTATTATTATTATTATTATTATTATTATTAATTGAATTTTTATACCGCCCTTCTCCCGAAGGACTCAGGGCGGTATACAGCCGGAGATAAAATACAAAATATGTACAATTAAAACAAATTAAAATATATCAAAATTACAAAAACGGCTAATAATTAAAATTAAATTTAAAATATTTAAGAATATTAATAAAACCCAAATTTAAAATCAAACTATTATGCCAGTCCCGCTTGAATAAATAAGTATGTTTTTAGCTCACGATGGAAGGTCCGAAGATCAGGCACTTTATGTAGGCCAGGGGGGAGTTCATTCCAGAGCGTCGATGCTCCCACAGAGAAGGCCCTACCCCTGGGGGCCGCCAGCCGACACTGTTTGGCGGACGGCACCCTGAGGAGACCCTCTCTATGAGAGCGTACGGGTCGGTGGGAGGCATAGGGTAACAGCAGGCGGTCTCGTAAGTACCCGGGTCCTAAGCCATGGAGCGCTTTAAAGGTGGTAACCAAAATCTTGAAGCGCACCCGAAAGACCACAGGAAGCCAGTGCAGACTACAGAGCAGTGGTGTTACGTGGGAGCCACGAGCGGTTCCCATTACTACTCGCGCAGCCGTATTCTGGACTAACTGCAGCCTCCGGGTGCACCTCAAAGGCAGCCCCATGTAGAGAGCATTGCAGTAATCCAACCGAGACGTAACCAGAGCGTGAGTGACTGTGCATAAGGCATCCCGGTCAAGGAAGGGACGCAACTGGTGGACCAAGCGGACTTGGTAAAAGGCCCTCCTGGAGACGGCCGCCAGATGTTCATCAAAGGACAGCCGTCCATCCAGGAGGATGCCCAAGTTGCGAACCACCTCCTTTGGGGCCACTAACTCGCCCCCAACAGTCAGCTGCGGATGCAGCTGACTGTACCGGGGTGCCGGCATCCACAGCCACTCCGTCTTGGAGGTTGAGCTTGAGTCTGTTTCTCCCCATCCAGACCCGTACAGCTTCCAGGCACCGGGACAGCACTTCGACCGCTTCGTTGGGGTGGTCCGGGTGAAGTTTTGAGGACCAAAGAATGGGCATTTGGGGTTTAACAAAGAGTGCCCACTTCTGAGTTATGTTGCTTTAGGAGAAGTAATATTGTCATACTATTACCTAAGTTTGAAGGGTTTACCATTGCCACCTTAGATGCATCCATTTTAAATATTCATGCAAGATAATATTTTACCTATTTAGTTGAACGTTATTGTGCTGATTATACAGGTGGTTTACTGTTCACTTACAAATTATTTCAGGTATGTAGGATTTATTCATCAGCAGTGAAATACCAACTTGCTTATAATTCTATAGTTTTATTAAAGTATAGACTAAGGAACGGCGTGGTAGCCTAGTGGTGAAGACACTCGCTTCCCACTCAGAAGGTTGAGAATTTAATCCTAGGTAGTGGAGATGTTTCTCTCCTAGGGCGCAAAGATAAAATATTTGCTGCGAATTCTGCGTGGGGTCAAGAAGAACACCGCCCAGTAAACACTCAGCTCCATTCAGTCATTCTGATTCTACCCTGAATTACAGGAACATAAAAAGGGGAGTTTATTGAACTATAGCATAAAGTTCTGCTACATAATATAACAGGAAGTAGGGCCCTTTTCAACTTCATATATCTAAAATCCTCCTTGTTAAAATCCGCCCTGTCAGTATTTTCCTTGAGAACAATCTCAAAAAGGTGATGCCACTACCTGTAGGTTGTTGAATTGCTGTTATGTATTTACTTATCTTTTACTTTGCCTACTTTGTTTGAAATTTACCATACTTTCTTTGAATCTATTGCTCTAAGACAGGGATGTCAAATCGATTTCATTGAGGGACGCATCAGGGTGGGGGAGAGACAGGTTGGGTGCGGCCAGCATGGGCGTGGCCAGCTCAACCTCACTCATGTCAGGGGCTAGCTGTGGTGGCCGAGCACTCTGTCAGTAAAAACAAGCTCCTGAGTTCCGTTTCCAGCTGCGATGGGCTCTTGCAACCCTCTGCCAGCAAAAAACAAAGCTCCATTTTCACTGGCAAAGGCACTGCGGTCCCTCGCTGTTCCCAGGGTGGTCCCACGGGCGAGATCTAAGCACCCCGTGGGCCAGATCTGGCCCCCGGGCCTTAAGTTTGATACCCCTGCTCTATGATGTTATTGGAACTGACTGACTGCTTTCCTTGTAACAAAAACCTGCTTCTTTTTTTCCAGACCCGATACATCTCCTCAGCACTGTTTGGAGACCCAAACTACCTTCTTATCAGAAACCGCCAGTGAAAAACCAATGTTCACCCTTTCAAAATCCCAAAGAAGTAGCAGCACAGAAATCCTTGATGACGGATCCTCCTACACCAGCCAATCCAGTGCAGAGTATTACTGCATGACCCCAAATTCAAAGCCCTGTTATAGCACCCAAACCCTTGACAACCGCACTAGAAATAGGAGACGGTCCAAGAAACCGAACATTTGTGCTTCCAGCTCAGGAAGTATGCCTAACCTAGCCCAGAAGGACAACTGCAATGGGGTCTATGCAAAAAAGCAAGGACAGATGCCAACAAGTTGCTACATTTCTGGCTATGCCCCTTCTAAAGAGGGCGACATATATTACAACAGTGGCTACGTCTATGAGAACGGCACAGAGGGCCAATACATGGTCAACCCTTCCTATCGTTCCTCGGCGCCCTACGGGTACGAACGTCGGTATCGGGAATTCAGATCTTTCCACGAAGACGAAATGGAGAGAGTGCCCCACAATCCGTACGCCACCTTGCGCTTGCCACGGAAGCCGTCGATGAAAACAGAGCACATCACTAAAAATATCCACAAGGCCTTAGTTGCGGAACATCTTCGTGGCTGGTACCAGCGTGCCTCTGGACAAAAAGAGCAGGTTGTTGGCTTGCAGGCAGGCCTTGATGCTGATCGAGAGTCCCAGAGAGGTTTAGGGTGTGCTGGACTACAGATGCTAAGTTGTCAAAGCAGTCATTCATCTTCTTTCTCTTTAGGTAACTATGCCGCTTGTCAGGTTTGTTTTTTCGTAACTGCTCTGTTTTGTGTTGATGTTCCTCAGAGATCTTGAATGCTTCAGTCCCAATGCATGAATAATGGCCTCAGTGTTCTGACCCAGCTCCCCAAACATGACAAACCCTCTGAAGTTAATTCAATGATTCCTTTATTAGGAGTAACAGCAGCCCTGGAAAAAAGTTTCTCTCTCATTGCAGGCTAACAAGTCTGACTGGCAGGGAGATGAATCGTTGTCTGCCACATCTATTCATCTCCGCCCCCTGCCTTTTATCCCCAGAGCTGGGTTGGGGCTTCGCTAGTAGCAGTGGCTTTTCTTTCCCGAGGATCAGCCCACAGATTTCCACTGCTTTCCTCTCCTCTGCTTTCTGCACATCAGGCACTGGACCCAGCTGTTCCTCCTCTTCATCATCAGCCATCTCCAGAGCTGGGGGCTGTTGACTCTCCATCTGGGGGCTGATGGACAGCCCAGGCTCTGTCTCTGTCTCTCTCTCTCTCTCTCTCTCTCTCTCTCTCTCTGACAGCTCCATTCCATCTTCTCCCTTGGAGCTCTCAAGTTGCCTTGATGCTGACCCTGATTCCCATGCCTCCTCGACCTCTGATTCTGATTCAGCTGCTGGAGGGGCCGGCAGGCCACAGCACTGCCTGCAGGAGGTTTTTCTACTGACTATGAAATTTCATCAGTTCCTTTGCAGGAGCAAAGCTCTTCTTTTCTTAAGTGGAAAATCCTCCTCTCATAGAGGCTCATTATCAGCTGATAGCGGGAAATGTTTTAATTAGATTGCAAGTGTCTCTGACAATCACTGGAGGGGGTGCTAGTGCTCTTATCTGCTTAATCATTGCAAAGAGCAGGGTGAGGTATAGAAAAGAGAATTCTCCAATTGTTGAAAGTAAAAAATGTGAGTGATTTGGGAATCTGGAATATGAGTAGCTATACAATGGGCTGAATGCAACAC
Organism: Ahaetulla prasina; assembly: GCF_028640845.1. NCBI lineage: Eukaryota > Metazoa > Chordata > Lepidosauria > Squamata > Colubridae > Ahaetulla > Ahaetulla prasina. Next base: position 41,879,456 of record NC_080540.1, on the reverse strand, counting down.
AAAAGGCTTAACTGTTATTAACGGAATAGTGGTCAACATTTAAAAAGTTATTTTACCCAGTGTTGTAGAATAGTGTATATACAGCATATTATATTCAGTGTCACGGCTGAATTTGTACAAGGGAGTCTTGGTCGTACAGTTCGAAAACTTGCCTGGTAGCTGAAAGAGTTTTCAACTGATTTTTATGTTATTTATTTTACTAGTGTTTGTAAAAAAGGATATTCATATTTTAAAATAAATGGTAAATAGAATAAAAAAGAAAGACCAGTTTTCTGCTGCATTGGGAATGGAACACTTTGGATTCCCAGCAATGATAGCCATCATCTGGCTGATAATTTAGGGACTGTAGTCCTAAAACCTCCCAAAAGCATCTGATTTATTTATTTATTTATTTTATTAGATTTTTATACCGCCCTTCTCCCGAAGGACTCAGGGCGGTGTACAGCCAAATAATAAAACCCCACAATATACACATTAAAACAGAAACTTAAAACCAAGCATATTACATAAATGGCCGAAATTTAAAACAATCAATTTAAAACCCTAAAATTCATAAATAACCCCAATTAAAATTTAATAAAACTTTTTTTAGATGCACTGAATAATATTAAATAGTAAATGCCTGTCTGGGACAGGCAACCTGCTATCCTTCAGATGTTTTAGACTAATTTTCAGAAACACCTACCATTGCATGACCAGTGCTCATAGCAATAGTCCAAAATGTCAGAGAATGTGGATCTTGGCTGTACCTGTTATAGATTATAGCTTGAGTGAGAGAATCACTCATGTAAATTTAGCTGTCAGCACTTACCCACTATTTTATTCATTATTTATATACAACTTTTAATGTGGAGCTTACTATTTAAGTGTACCTCTTCATTAGGTTAGCTTAGTCATGGCACTGTATCCTTTACAAAAGGAATCGGGAAAACTCAACCAAGTGTTATGGATTTTAGCCAAATAATCGATGAGAGTCCTGCTATACTGGTTTTGAAAGAATGGCCATACTGGTTTGTAATATGACTGGGTGTCAACAGAGTGTGCAGGAGGTTAAGAAATTTGAGACAAGCCTTACTGGTTCATACAAATGGCTCATCTAGTCCCACATCCTGTCTCCCATAGAGATGAGGGCCTAGAAGGAACCAAGTGTTTTTAATCACAGGAGATACCTTTAAAAGGCAATGTTTGTGCAGTGGAAAAGTCCATGATAGTTTATAATAGTTGTGGAATTTATTCTGCAGCTTGTTCTTATTCCACAGCTTTTTCAGTGTAATTGACTGCTATTGAAAAAGAGGTGAAGAATCAGCAGCCTCTCATTGTTAAAACGTTATCCCAAATATAAGGGTTCTGTACAGGTGTTTATCATACCATTCTGGAAATTGGGTAGACTTTTGAAAGTAAAAATAATAATAATAATACACAAACTTCAGAAAATCTTAAAATGTGGCAGAGCCAAGATGGTATATATAATATAAGATGTTGGATTAGAATTAAGAAAACTCAGGTAGAAATTCACAGTCAAGCTGTCTCTCAAACCAACCCACACAGTAGGAGAGGATACTACTGAAGGGAATATAATGAGCTCCATTAGGAAGGAGAGGTTGTAACTCTAGCAAATGCATCTGCGGTTGCTGGTGATAAGTTCCAAATGTTAGATAAAGAGCAATGGCCCCAGACTGCATTTAGCACATTTAATGCTAAATGGAGATTTAAAGCAGTCTTTTCAGTCCAAATCCAAAATCCTAATCAGTACATCACCAGGGAGATGATCATTTTTAATTTCATCTTAGATCTTTTGCTGAAAGCCAGGGGAGCTCAGCACTAATTTGCTAAAGTTCACAGTATCAGCAAAGATGGAATAAAATGTATAAATACTTCAAGATAATCTTTCCCAATGAAGTTCCTGTAAATGTGTCGGTATCCAAATCCCATGAGTTAAAAGGAGTGTTCTCCTAATCAAGTTGACATTTTCCTGTCATCAGGGATGTTTTGTACAGTGTTCCTTTGAACCCAGCCAAATTTTTATCTAAGCAGTTCTTACCCAAATCAAGGAAGGATTCATTGCTCACATTCTTTTCTCCTTATCTCTTCTCTCCTCAATTTTAGCATCCTCAACAAATTCCTCCGTGAACTGGCGGAATCAGGTTTTGTTAGGACTTCCTGATTATGATACGCTATCTCAGTCCTCTTTTGCAAGCTGTTACGGGAATGTGTACGGGAACCACCCACTGCAGAGCAGGTGAGCCCTAGATTTATCTCTGCAGCTTTCGCAAAACGTAGAAAGACCTACATGTTGGACAGCGACCCCTATAGTTTGCTCCCTGTTGCTGAAAATTTTGCTTTATAAATTGTAGCGCACTGTTGCAAAACCATAGACTGGGATGGGGGAACTTGGGGTGGGAGAGGGTCAAAGACCACATTCTGTATAGGAATAGTCGGGTGCTGCATCTCACACCAGATGAAGCCAACAGTGAGCCAGCCTGGGGATAAAGTAGCACAAACATAAGGCTATATATAATGTAATTGCCCCATTCCAGGAAGTGATTTCCTGAAGTCTGCCCTTTACCTTACATTACACCAGTTCAACCTACTGTATGTCTCATGTTATGCGCAAAGGTAGTACAATCCAGGCCCAATTCAAAAAGCTGGTAAATTATTTTTAAAGCTCAACTTGCCATAACACCAGGATGCATTTGACAAGTTCTTGCCAGAACAAAAGATGCCCATCCAGTCCAGTCATGAAGAGAGGACCTGCTGCAAGTTCTCCCTCTTCCTGAAGTTTGCAGGAAATGGGTAAAACAGCTGATTTTCCCTGTCATAATTCCCAAAGTCTGGAATAACTTCCTCCTAGAACTGTGTGCAGCCCACACCTTTCTGCTGTTCCATAAACAGATTGAAACTGCTTTATTTCATCACCCTTTTTGGTGCCAGGGGACTGCCTTGGACACCTCTCTTGGGTATTATTTGGGGTTTTTACCTTTCCTCAAGTTTGAGGCATGGGTTTTGTTTTGTTTTTTTGTACTGCTCTGAATTTCATTGTTTATTCTATGTTCTTTTGTTTTCTGTTTGTTTGATCCTGTGTTATATGCCATAATCCTGTGGGATTCGGGAGGGTTCTAAGAGTCCTGTCAAATAAATACATGAAAGTATAAAAATATTTGATTGTTGTACACAGTCGCTTTTTGTGAGATGGACAGCTAGCTATTCAAATTCAATGAATGAATGAATGAATGAATGAATGAATGAATGAATGAATGAATGAATGAATGAATGAATGAATACAAAGGCACCATCCCGCTTGGGCCTCCCTTGTGTATTCTGTTTGTCTCCTCCTTCTCCAGCTGGGTTTCTGAAAATACACATAAGATTAGGTAGGGCAGCCTCCTTCAGCCTGTTTACTTGAGTTTGGTGAGGATGAGAGTTGTGGCTCAATAGCTGAAGGGACACCAAGTTGCAAAATGCAAGTTTATGCATTTTAAACAAAATGCATTTGACTTCTTCAAAGACACCACTTTGAGCCACCCGTAACCCTCATGCCTTGTTTCTAATTACTGTTTTTTCCCCTTGTATTTTCTCCTTGGCTTTCATGGCACTGCTGCTAACAGCAAGTAGCTTAAAGTTTCCCTCAGATGCTGCCAATTGCTTCCACCCCCCATCCTGAGGTTTCTGTTTGTTTGTATCCCTAATCCCTGTTTTGTGCCTGTTCCCGCTACTTCTCCCCTTCTTCTTTTCTGCTTCTGTTGTCTTAAGTTCTTTTCTCCCTCAGAACAAAGCTTTTTTGTGTCTTAACATCTGCAGGAATGACTTGATGTTTAAATACCTTGAAGTAAGAGGATCCAAGTACTTGTGACCAGTGGGTGGGTGGTTTGAACTAGAGGATTTGTGATGCCCTTGCTTATTGCTGAGCAGACTTAAGGTGAAGTGAACTTGTGATATAGTGCTTTTGCTTTATAACTAAGCAAAATTAATTAAGCATATAGTGGCATTTGCTTCATTTTAAAGCTTTTAAAGGCTTTTAAAACTGACCTATTCCGGGTGATTTTCTTTAAAAAAATAAATAAATAAAAACCGTTAAAGGTGAGGAAAAACACATAACCAAACAAAAATTGTGGGTTCTTTTTATTATTTAATTAATGTCATCTTTTAGGAGATTTGCCAAATTCTCTCTGTTACGTTTGGGGGTGGCTGCAAGTAGGAACTGGGGTGCCATGAATAACCAAAAGGTTCCCCCTTCTCCATCCTTGCTCTAAACTATTATTGCAGGGGGTCCTCATTTAGCAACTGTCTCATCTAGCAACCTTTCAGCAGTTATGATAGTAATAAAGAAATAACTTGCAACCAGTCCCTGGATTTACAACCTTCACAGGTCTGTAAAGCAAAGGAAAGCCGAAATAAGATCATAAACACAGTTCACTGCTGAGTTGAGGATCCCAATTATGGCTCCTAAATGAGGACACTCTTATCTGTTTTATTGCAACAAGACCATTTTGTAAACTGAGGCTTGCTTCATAATGAATGCTTCACCACTCCTGTCAGAAGGAATAGATAATACACACATGTACAAATATTCTATATATAAACCAGTCCTAAATGTTCAGGGTAAGATGAGATTTCTGTGTATTTTTTTTAATGGGTGTTTAGTTGTCATTTACAATTGCTACATGTTCATGGCAGTGACTTAAAACAAATACGTACCCAAATAGTCCTCAGCTTATGACCACAATTGGGACTGGATAAACTCATTGTTAAGGGGTGCAGCTGTTAAGTAAGGCATCCAATTTTATTACCTTTTCTTGCCGTGGTTGTCATCCCGTGATTGCAGTTTGCGATTTTTCTTGCCGGTTTCCCACTGACAGAAACCAGCTGGCAAATTCACAATTCACAAAGTGTGAGAGTGGGAGGTTGCAGCAGCCGTAAATGTGAGCCCAGTTTCCAAGTGCCTGGATCACAATCTTGTGTCTGTGGGGATGCTGCAGTGGTCGTAAGTGTGAGGGTCGGTTCTAAGTAATCTTTTTTTCATGGTGACTTCAAATGGTCACTAAATAAATGGTCATAAATCGAGGTATAGCGGATTGATTGTTATCTAAGCTGCTGTTGACTGTCGGCCTGTTGGACTGTATCCATCTGTGTCTTTCCTTCATAATGCTTGAATGAACTTCCTGGCCCAAAGGTGCTTTTACAAAAGTCAACTGGATTTTCCTGTTTTGTTTTTCCTTTGAAAAGGTTTCGCTTCTCATCCAAGAAGCTTCTTCAGCTCTGGAACTGAAGAAACTTCTTGGATGAGAAGTGAAACCTTTTCAAAGGGAAAAAAAAAAGGAACGAAGGAAGCCCAATTACCTTTTGGAAAAGCACCTTTGGGGCAACCATTACCTGGATGATTGAGAATCTCCATAGACCCTTAACTTCCTGGGATTTTGGATGCCCGTAAATTTATGTCGGGAAATAGCATAATGCAGGCTGTCTTCTCTTAACGTTGGCTTTGGAACATCCCTTGAAAAGATTGGGAGGTCTGCTTAAGAAAGGCCAGGCCTTCTGAGTGAATTGTAGAGGAGCACTTGGCTAACCATTGATGGTTGTGCTTCTTTTCCAGGATATATCCTGAAACTAACCAGCTGGGCAACAGCAATAGGAACCCATTGCAAGACGGCCTGCAAGAGAGCGAGCAGAGGATCTTCTGGCACGAGGACTCAAAACCTGGGACTTTAGTATGAACCTGCCCTCTCCTCCTTCAAATGCCCCATGTGTGCCTTGCACCTTACATGTTTTCCCCCTACGAAAACAAGGTTCCTGGTGCAGCAGCTCCGTAAAGGAGATTTGTGCTGGGAGGACAAGAAGCAATTCAGTGAAGAGAAACCCGGAAGAATCTCACCTGCGCTAGCACAACAGTATGAATCCGAATATCCTCAGCAAAAAAGAAGAGGAGGCTCCTAAGTTGTCTGCTTTTAAAGCTCCTAACCTCCAGATGCTACTTTGAGTTAAAAGTATTTTTCAAAGCACTTTTTTTTTAAAAAAAAAGAAAAGAAAAGAAAGAAAATGGGGAGTTGTTGTGGACGTTGCAGAACATCCCAAAATGTGAAAAGAAGATTCTTTGTTGGGATTAATGTTATTTTTTAGCAGCCCAATTTTTTTGGAGAGAAAGAAGCAGGCAACGCCAAGAGAGACTCACCTCTGCCAGTCAAGAAGAGTCTGTTGAAGGATGCCACAAGCATAATGAACCCAGTGGAGGACTGGCTTTGTATTGCAATGCTACTTGAAGGATGCTTGGTTGTGTTTGTGTGTGTGTGTGTGTGGTTGGTTTTTTAAAAAAAAAAAAACAGTATTCTGAATAAAGATAAAGGTCTTTTAAAGCAGGTGTCTCCAACCTTGGCAACTTTAAGACTTGTGGACTTCAACTCCCAGAATCCCTCAGCCAGCAGAGCTGGCTGAAGAATTCTGGGAGTTGAAGTCCACAAGTCTTAAAGTTGCCAAGGTTGGAGACCCCTGTTTTAAAGGTATGCCATCTTGGATAAATTTCTATAAGTTTAAACATGGGGTGGGGGGTGAGGCAGAGAAGCAGTTGCACATAAAGGTAATAAAGCATAATTGTTTTCCTGACTTTTTTTTTTAAATGCAAATTTGCATGTTTTCTTCCCCATGTTGCTTTGTAATTGTCAAGATTTAACATGGAATGCACTGGGACACATTTGAGGTGCTTTCACAGAATTGTTTACAAGAGCTATACTGTCTTCCATTTGCAACACTCCCAGATTTTCCCCACCCACCCCATTTTCTTCTGTGTTTCTTCTTTCCGGAAAAAAACAAAAACAAACTCCTTACATAAAAAAAAAGAAAAGAAAAGAAAGAAAATGGGGAGTTGTTGTGGACGTTGCAGAACATCCCAAAATGTGAAAAGAAGATTCTTTGTTGGGATTAATGTTATTTTTTAGCAGCCCAATTTTTTTGGAGAGAAAGAAGCAGGCAACGCCAAGAGAGACTCACCTCTGCCAGTCAAGAAGAGTCTGTTGAAGGATGCCACAAGCATAATGAACCCAGTGGAGGACTGGCTTTGTATTGCAATGCTACTTGAAGGATGCTTGGTTGTGTTTGTGTGTGTGTGTGTGTGGTTGGTTTTTTAAAAAAAAAAAAACAGTATTCTGAATAAAGATAAAGGTCTTTTAAAGCAGGTGTCTCCAACCTTGGCAACTTTAAGACTTGTGGACTTCAACTCCCAGAATCCCTCAGCCAGCAGAGCTGGCTGAAGAATTCTGGGAGTTGAAGTCCACAAGTCTTAAAGTTGCCAAGGTTGGAGACCCCTGTTTTAAAGGTATGCCATCTTGGATAAATTTCTATAAGTTTAAACATGGGGTGGGGGGTGAGGCAGAGAAGCAGTTGCACATAAAGGTAATAAAGCATAATTGTTTTCCTGACTTTTTTTTTTAAATGCAAATTTGCATGTTTTCTTCCCCATGTTGCTTTGTAATTGTCAAGATTTAACATGGAATGCACTGGGACACATTTGAGGTGCTTTCACAGAATTGTTTACAAGAGCTATACTGTCTTCCATTTGCAACACTCCCAGATTTTCCCCACCCACCCCATTTTCTTCTGTGTTTCTTCTTTCCGGAAAAAAACAAAAACAAACTCCTTACATAAAAAAAAAGAAAAAGGCAGAAGAGCAGCACAATAACCCTTGAATACAAGCACCAAGGGCTCCTCTGCCCCGAAGTCTCATAATATTCAGTGACTTTGGAAACAGAAACTTTGCAGTTGACCAGTTAGGGCTATCTGGGCCAGTATTACTCTTTGTTTCATAGTGAATGCAAATATATTAATTACACCATGTAGGTGCCTTGAAATCAATAGGCATTAAAATGGAAAAGTACAAGATGTGTGCAGAACAAACGCACAATGAAGTCCGATTGATGAGGAGAATCCGTTGGCTAGGACTGGCAGTGATTGGGAATGGGGTCAACCAAGGACACAGTCCAGGTTGGAAATTGAGTTGAATTAAGAGCAGACAATTAAAATGCCTGTTCGGTAAACCGGGAGCTGGATAGACCTTTTGTTTCCATCCTTTTGTGAAACCAATTTATCTGATCTATGAGTAGAAATGTATGCACACATTGTAAATTGACTTCTTTAATTGGGACCACAGAGTGATAAAAGTGACTATTTCCAATCAAATTGATAATTTTTTTGGTTTTGGTGCGAAAGAGAGAGGTTTTTGCGAGGAAAGTTCAGCCTACCTCATGTCTATCTGTCGGACTAAACTAAGCACTATTTATAAGATTTTTGCAGCCTATAAACAATTATATTTCTCTCTCGGTTACACTGTGCTTCAGGATTCTCTAAAATGGTGCTGTTTGGGACTTTTAAAAATAGGGTGCATCACTCCTTATTCATATTGTGAATACAATAGTTTCTGGCAAAAAAAATAATCTTTTTACCGATACTCCAAAGCATGTACAAAGAATTCTATATATGCTCACATGAATATATACGTGAGTCTGTGTATTTATGTACACACACAGGCCTACACTCGCAGAGAGAAGCTGAATTTGTTAAGCTGGTCCTTAGTCATTTGTATTATTAAAATTTTAAGTTTGGAATAAACATTGAAAATGTAAAACACAAATAATTTATTTCTTTGTGCATATTTATATAGCCTTTTAAAAACAAGAAAATCTTTTTTGCTTATTCTTTTACTGCTACAGACTTTTCAGAGACCTATGATTTTGTATAGGTAAATAAACTTTATGCTACTAAATATTTTCTTACTTTCTTTTTGTTTGTTTAAGGCTTTCCTTCTCTCTTAAGGGGCATTGGAGCATTAAATAAACATAAATAACAAAACTGAGGCAAATTTGCAAGATGACTGCTTCTTACAAATTTTCAGTACTCTCATTTGAGATCTCACAATTTGCAATTGCCATAGAACAGGGGTGTCAAACTCTATTTCACTGAGGGCTACATCAAGGGTGTGTTTGACCTCAGAGAGTATGATTGACCTCGGAGAGCTGGGGGAGCATGGCCAGGTGTCGGAGTGGGCATGGGGAGCATGGCCAGCTCACAGTCATTCGTGTCGGGGGGCACCTGTGGTGGCCAAATGCTAAGGCAGGACTTCTGTGAGACCCTCCCTCAGTCTCATTATAATCCTTCCTTTCTTTTCTTTTTCCTTCCCTCTTCATTCTCTTTTCTTCTTTCCTTATTTTTCTTTCCTTCCTCTCTTCCCATCTTTCCTTCTTTTTCTTTCTCCTTTCCTGTCCCTTCTTGCATGCTCAAATGCAAAGGGGGAAATATGCCTCCTTTTGTTTTTAGTTTGTTTCGATAGCCCTCTGCTGGTGAAAATGGAGCTTGGGGGGACCGCACACAGCCCCCCCCCCATGCCCTGTTTTCACAGGCAAAGGCACTGCAGGCTGGTTCTTTGCTGTTTCCAGGCCAGCCGCGTAGACCAGATCTAAGCAACTCGCGGACCGGATTTGGGCCACGAGGACCTTGAGTTTGATACTCCTGCCATAGAAAATTCTCAGAGGAAAAATTGCAGGAAATTTGTGGAATTTGGGCTATCTTTTCTGTAATGTTTTTGGTGTGTCCACCATTGTCTGAACAAAGCTGCTAGTATAACAAATGTCTTAACAAGGTAAACTTTGAAAAACTCCACAGGGAAATTCTTACTCTCTATATCTCTTCTTTGCTCTGTCTCATATATTCTTTTGAAATTAAACATCCAATGGGTAAAACAGCTGTATCAAAATTCGTCATGGAGAGGAAAACAAGCCATATCCAGTAACATAGAAACAATTGCACGGGTCCTGTATAAGGTGTCTGAACACACAACACTGCGCATGCCAGAACTCTCCGTTTTGGGAAAACCAGTGAATACAGTAGTGGCCAAAATTGTGGAAACCATTTGGGAAAAATGCATTTTCTAAAACTAGCTAATACCACTTTTTTTGGAGTAGTACCATAAAATTATATATCAATGGAAAGATAATTTAATCAAGAATGTAATGCAATAACCTTTATGACGGATGTGCTGTCAGAATACCAGTTACAATATAAAGAAGAAAAAAACTTGTAGAAAAAAATGAGATATACAAAAGTTATCATGTCAGTTAATACTTAATTGGGTAACCTTTAACATGAATTACGGCCTTACAACATCTTCCAATAGAGTGAACCAAGTCTTAGTTCTGCAGCTGTTATAATGTGAAACCAAGATTGAATGATTGCTTCTAGTAACTGGGTTTTATTGCTGACTAACAATAGTTAGTCAGCAACTTCTTTAGCCGGCTCCATAGATTTTCAGTTGGGTTAAGGTCTGGGTTAAGGTATGGCCTGGTATTCCTACGCCATTCCAGCAGTGGAATATGATTATCTTGAAACTCCCCCAAAAAGTGATGTTATTAGCCATCAAACCTCAAAAAATACACTTTTCCCAAAAGGTTTCCACAATTTTGGCCACTAATGTGCAGTTACAATTTTGAAATTGTGGGCTTTCACAGATTTCTGCCATAATAGCAGAGCCGTATATAAAACATCAAGTTCCTAAAAGAGCAACAAGTGAAATTATTTTCCAGAATGGTTCTAGATCAGGCCCAGAGGATCATTTAATTCCATTAAAAACTGCTTGAATTCAGAGAACAGTCCAGCCTCAGTACCCATTTTTCCTCTCTGCTAGTAAAAGGCAAGGTATCAGGAGTGGCACCTACCTAAGCATACAATAGAGTGTTAAGTTTCCTCACCTCACCTTGACCTAAGAAGGAAAGTTAAACCTGTCAGTGGCTGACCTAAATAACCTTCCATTGCAAACAATGAAGCGAGGAAGCCCAGATAAGCTGCTTGATTGGCGTGCTTCAAACACGCTTTAGGAGAAGAAGGGGGAATAAAACCCCACCCTTCTGTACACTTCTCTATATGGGAGAACTGGCCCCTTATTAGCAGCTGCCCATAGTTCAGGCCAAGCAGGCTAAATCAAAGCAGGTGCATTGGAGAAAATGTCCCCCAAAATAGTATCTCCACCTGACATGACCACATGCTGTGCAAGAAGGCTTCTTAGGTGCTGTCCCCTGAATCTTGCCTTGTGGCAATTACTACCAGCACTTTTTCAAGGTAAAGTTGGGACGGGAACTAAGTAGCTTTCTCCCCCCCCCCCCAGCTTTGCCATATTTGAAACCCGGGAGAGAAAAGCAGCAAGTGAATAAAAGAGCTGGACATACACAGTTGCCACCCTTAAATTTAGACTTGGAATACTTCATTGTCACTTTGAATGTACACGAATCGGCATACATTGAAATGAAATTGCATTGCATAGAGCTCTCAAAGGGTCTCCACCTCTAATATAAACATCAACCTGACAAATAAATAAATGCAAAATTATGCATGTACCCACATATATTACTGTATTTTTCAGAGTATAAGACGCTCCGGACTATAAGATGCACCTACCTTTTTTGGTGTGGAAAACAAGAAAGAGAAATCTGCCTCTGCAAAATAGCAATTTTGCCTTAATTTATTTATTTGTCATAACAGTATACATAAGCATAATAGCTTAGGCCGTAATAGCTCAGGCTGTAAGAAGCCTGTTATTAGAACACAGTAGCCTGCAATTACTGCAGGTTCAAGCCCGGCCCAAGGTTGACTCAGCCTTCCATCCTTTATATGGTAGGTAAAATGAGGACCCAGATGGTTGGGGGGGCAATAAGTTGACTTTGTAAATATACAAATAGAATGAGACTATTGCCTTATACACTGTACTGCCCTGAGTCTTCGGAGAAGGGAGGGATATAAATGTAAATTAAAAAAAAAAAAAGCATGAAGTATCTATACAACATATAAGTATATATATATATGAGTATAAGCATGTAATAACTATTTAAATAGTATATAATGCAGGAAACAGTAGGGCAGGAACGGTAGGCATGTTTGTGCTCTTATGCACGCCCCTTACAGACCTCTTAGGAAAGGGGTGAGGTCAATAGTAGACTTTGAGAAGAGACACAGAGTCAGGTAGTGTATTCCAAGCATTAACAACTCTGTTACTAAAGTCGTATTTTCTGCAATCAAGATTGGAGCGGTTAACATTAAGTTTAAATCTATTGTTTGCTCTTGTATTGTTGTGATTGAAGCCTTGTTGCAGCAAACAGCAAACAACCTGCTTTACTTTCATTTTCGTTTTCAGCATAGCTTGATTAGCACAAGAAAAAAAATCTGCTCCTAGCAATTTACCTCCTTGCAGCAAGCAGCAGAGGCCTGTGCAGCAATAGGCAATGGCAATCCCTGCAGCCTGAAACAGCTGAGAGTCGGGGACAATCAACTTGTGCTAATTAGGCTATGCTGAAGCTGAAATGGGCTGTTTCTTCTTGCTAGAAGGAGGTAAATTGCTGGGAGGCAGAGGCCAAAGGGTGGGAGCCAGTGGGTGGACGGGGCTACATTTGGTGTATAAGACACACCCAAATTTTCACCCCCTTTTAAGGGGCGGAAAGGTGTGTCTTATACTCTGAAAAATACGGTATATGGAATTTTTCAAACAGTGACAGGGAGAATGAAACAAGATCTGAGCAAGAATTGGAAAATTCAAGGTCTGTATACAAAGACATGACATTTGCTGCTATCAGATGTGATGATAGCTGACAACTTAGATGGTTTTAAAAGCAAACTAGAATGCATATTGAAGGCGAGGGCAAATAATACAAAAGCCATCAATGCTGATAGCCAGATATCACTTTCATGGGTAGAATAAGTTAAATACTGCTCTAGTGGAGACATGAAAGAAATGAAAGGCTACATCTGGTTGATCAGTGTATAAGACAGGATCTTGGTCTTAGTAGGGTATTGCCTTGATCCAACAAGGCTCTTTCTACATTTAGACAATGGATATAGCAATACCAATAGCACTTAGACTTATATAACGCTTCATAGTGCTTTACAGCCCTCTCTAAGTAGTTTACGGAGTCAACATATTGCTGCCAACAATCTGGGTCCTCATTTTACCCACCTCGGAAGGATGGAAGGCTGAGTTAACCTTGAGCTGGTGAGAACTGAAATCCTGGCAGTAAGCAGTGAGTTAGCATTCTCATCACTGCACCACTATGGCTTCTGATATAATGGAAAAGGGGCTAAAATGACGGGGGGAGGGAGTTTCTTCAAAGGCAGCCATGAGCCTTCCCAAGTTTCTGTTGACTTAAGAGCAAATTCTTAATGCTCATTTTGCAATTGGCAACAGAATTATGAGAGCTAATATATTGTAGACAGAACTCCTTAGATCTGAAACATTGAGGTGAATCTTACTGAATATAAAGCAGTGTAACCAGTTTTGCTATCCAATGCAATAGCTAATGAATGTTTTCTTGATGGAATTCAGAATGGCCAGCAGAACTAAGTGGCCTCCCCCAAAATGTTGCTGGGCTGCTTTCATATAGTTATTGCATATACTTGCAGACCTTCAGCTACCATGTAGCATGTAGCCTTGATATTTTCTGATGGCCTCTGTATCCAAGTCTAAAAAGACCAAAACCTATTTTTTGAAATAAGCTAAGGTTAAGTGTTTGCAACAAAGTTGAATTAGGGTCATAAATGTCTCTAAAGTATAATGTTTAATGTTTTCATTTCTACTATGTATAATACAAAGATAGGACCTAGCTATTTGAAGAAGCACCTATCTCTGATGGCTTCAGCCCATCAGTTGAGATCAGGTAGACTGACTGCCTTTAGGTTTCTCTTTTAGATGTCATCTCAGGACCTAGCAAGCAAAATTTCTCTGCTGTAGCAACTGATTTGCATCTCCCCCAGGGGTGAAATGCTACCGCTCGCGCGATCCGATAGCAATCGTGGCCGGTGGTTTGACAATTCGGTAGCGATGGCGGAGAGAAGCTCCGCCCACCCGCCTGTGTGTCCTTACTTCCTGATTTTAACCAGGTTTTAACCAGTTTTAACTTACTTCCTGTTTTTAATCAGGAAGTAATGTGTTTTTTACCTTCTGCACATGCGCAGGCTTTGCGCATGCGCAGAAGGTCTGTGCACACGTGATGCAGCACGTGCAGTTCCGAACTGGTAAAAAAGATAAGTAGATTTCACCCCTGATCCCACCCACTTACTTTCCCCATCGGTTCACAAATGGGAGTGCGCTCCCATCCACGCATGCGCCTGGCCTTCCATGCATGCGCTTTGTTGCATGCGTACCTTCAGTGAATGCACCTGGCCTCAAAAACGTGCGCCTAAATAGGATGGCATAGAGCCAGGTGGGTGAGCAGGGCCACCCGTGATTTCAGCTACCAATTCAGGTGAACCGGTCCGAACAGAGTGAATCCCACTTCTGATCCCATCTTAAGGCCATTCAGAATGTCGTTGAATAACTCACCTGCTCTCCCAGGCCTCGGAGAAGGGTAATAGTTGAGTCCCTCCAGCTGAGCCAAAGATTCTTTCTTCAAATGTCAAAACTACCCAATTCAATGGATAAGCCGTGGACATGATCAAGGGTCATTACAATGAGACTCCTTGTTCAAAAGTGGAATCTATGACAAGCGGAATCTTGATCAGCTGTAGAAAAACTAGATAATAATACCTGCCCTAAACCAAAGAATCCGTTTAGCACCTTTTCTCATCTGGGGCTGTGAGGACCTCTAGTGTCCTATTAGCTTCACTACAAGCTAAATGGTCTTTCAATGAAAATCAAGGAAAGGTGGGGGCTCCTACCCTGTGGAACGAACTTCCCCCTGGACTTAGACAACTATCTGACCTTAGGACCTTTCGCCGCGAACTTAAAACCTATTTATTCCGCCTTGCTAAACTGGCTTGATTTTTAAAAAATTTTAATTTGATTTTATGGGTTTTAAATGTCAATTTTACAGGGTGTTATTTTATTTTAAATTTGGCCATTTGAGTAAGTTTTTTAAGGGTTGTTCTTAGTATTGTATGTATTGTTCCTTTTGTATTTTATTCTGGCTGTTCACCGCCCTGAGTCCTTCGGGAGAAGGGCGGTATACAAATTAAATTATTATTATTATTATTATTATTATTATTATTATTATTATTATTATTATTATTATTATTATTATTATTATTATTATCATTATTATTATTATTATTATTATTATTATCATCATCATCATCATCGTTATTATTATTATTATTATTAAAGGTTCCGCAGAGGCTTAAAAATTAACTTCTTACAATGTTCAAATCGCAGAGTTTAAAGGCTGAAACACAGTTTGGAGATCACCTAGTCCAGGGATCTGCAAACTTGGCTCTTTTAAGACTTGTGGATTTCAACTCCCAGAGCAAAGCTGGCTGAGGAACTCTGGGAGTTGAAGTTCACAAGTCTTAAAAGAGCCAAGTTTACAGACCCCTGAACCTAGTCCAACTCTTGCCTAGCACAGTAATCCGCTGCTATCTAACCTCTGTTTCAACACCCTCAGCAAAAAAAAAAAAGTCCACCGTCTTTAAAGACAGTCTGATGTATTTACTGGACCAGGGGTCCATTGTACTGGACAACTTTTATGTTTAGGCATTTTTGTCCTCCAATCTACTTCTTGTACTTTAAATCAGCAGCCCCAACCTTTTAGGCAGCAGGGACCGGTTCCATGCACCAGAGGGGGCATGGCTTCGTGTACTGCCTGCATCCCATGGATGGGGTTTTGCTTTTTTGCATGGCCCGTTTGCTGGCATGCTGCAGCCTGGTACCAGTCCCTAAACCAGGGGTTGGGGGCCCCTATTTTAAATTGATCTATTTTTGTCCTGTCTTCAGGAAGAATCCACAGGGGAAAGTTTCAGAAACATAATAGATCCCTATCCTTTTCTCTTCTCCAGGCTAAACATATCCAATGCCTCTAAACACTCTTCCTCTTTGGTTTTCCTCCTTGGACTTGCCTTTCATCTTGGCTGCTCTCCAATTCCTCAGTGTTCTTTCTGAAGCAGGGCACAATATTTTAGATGTGATTTGGAGTGCACAAAACAGAGAGGAACAATGAGTTCTCCTCATACTGACACTACTATGTGCTTCTATTGCTATAAACCTAGGGCTGCATTTACAGATAATCCTTGGCTTACAGCCATTCATTTAGCAAATGTTCAAAGTTATAAAGGCACTGAAAAAAGTGAGTTACAACTGGTCTTTTACACTTATGACTTAATAGAATAGAATAGAATAGAATAGAATAGAATTTTTATTGGCGAAGTGTGATTGGACGCACAAGGAATTTGTCTTGGTGCATATGCTCTCAGTGTACATAAAAGAAAAGATACTGTCATCAAGAATCATAAGGTACAACATTTATTGATAGTCATGGGGAACAAATAAGCAATCAGGAAACAATATCAATATAAATCGTAAGAATACAAGCAACAAAGTTACTGTCATACGATCATAAGTGGAAGGAGATGGGTGTGTGGGAACGATGAGAAGATTAATAGTACTGCAGTGTATCCCCATGCTTACGTGATCAAAATTTGGGTGCTTGGCAACTGGCGTGTATTTATCATGGTTGCAATGTCTCAGGGACATGTGATCACCATCTGCGCCCTTCCCAAGTGGTTTCCAATCAGCAAAGTTAAAGAGGGAAACCGGATTCACGTAACTAAAGGGTGACTCACTTAACAACCATCTTGCTTAGCAATGGAAATCCTGGTCCCAAATTGTGATCACAAGTCAAGGATTACATCTTTTGCAGCTGCATCACATTGTTGGCTGATGTTCAGCTTCTAAATCCTTAAGAGACCTCGATCCTTATTGCATGTGTGCTTTCTCCAGGCCCTCTCAGTTGCTACTTATTAATTTCTGTTAAATGCAGAAATTAATTGGGTCAAGGAATGGTGAGCTTCATTCCCTTGAGAGCCATTCTTCGTTTCTGCTCTCTACTTTTTCTTCTTCTAAAGCCTCTGCATTGCTTTACTATCGGATGCTGCTGCTGAATGAGAGGGTCTGCAAAGCATCTTAAGCAAGACCATTGTTAAATCTCTGGCTTTGCTGCCTTCTACCTGATTGTGTCACTGGTTGCTATTGTCATAATGGGAATGATTCTTCGAAGTTTAAACTTAATTTTTTTCTCAATCATGGGCCTAAAATCAGACAAAGAGAACATCTATGGGGTCTTTAGTGCTCTCTAAACTTGATTGGGTTTTTGCAGATGATTCATAAGACCATGTTAGACCAGACTCAAACAGATCAGATTATGGCTTAGTGCAAAGTATAAACCCAGGTTTTCTTCTTCCCAGGTTCTCGAACAGAACAGAACAGAACAGAACAGAACAGAACAGAACAGAACAACAAAGTTGGAAGGGACCTTGGACATCTTCTAGTCCAACCCCCTGCCTAGGCAGGAAACCCTACACCACTTCAGACAAATGATTATCCAACATCTTCTTAAAAACTTCCAGTGTTGGAGCATTCACAACTTCCGGAGGCAAGTCGTTCCACTGATTAATTGTTCTAACTAGGGTTAGAAGACTACCCGGTTTCAATCTTCCTATTAATAGAACACACATTTCAATTTACGTGCCAATGAAATTTTCTTCACACTGTTCCTTTGCACAAAGACATAGAAATTTGTGCAAATAGGAAAAGTGACTCAACAATTGTATTAATAGCCTGTGAAAAAATACAGAGCTTTGTATTATATTGGGGGTGGCCGGGAGTGCGTAATCTTTCTGGCCACCCTCACTTGTGTGAGATAAAAGATTATATGTCATAAATAAATAAAAATGAACAGTCAAGCCAGATAAAGGTAGGAGAGAAAGAACCTGAATATTGTTTTGCCTCAAGATATGGTGCCAGCTTTTTTTTTAAGGTAAAGGTAAAGGTTCCCCTCGCACATATGTGCTAGTCGTTGCCGACTCTAGAGGGCGGTGCTCATCTCCATTTCAAAGCTGAAGAGCCAGTGCTGTCCGAAGACGTCTCCGTGGTCATGACTCAATGCGAAAGGCGCATGGAACGCTGTTACCTTCCCACCAAAGGTGGTCCCTATTTTTTCTACTTGCATTTTTACGTGCTTTCGAAACTGCTAGGTTGGCAGAAGCTGGGATAAGTAATGGGAGCTCACCCCATTACACGGCAGCACTAGGGATTCGAACCGCTGAGCTGCCAACCTTTCGATCAACAAGCTCAACAAATTCACAGGCAATAGATCCATTATAGCAATAAGCTATAATTGCAAAGAACAGAAACACTCTATGAAGAAACAATGTGCTTCTGTCAATTAGATGCGGAGGGTAAATAACTAGTGTTGGCCATCCTGTTCTGTTTGTGATTTCCTAAGTCAGGGGTCTGCAAACTTGGTTCTTTTAAGACTTGTGGACCTCAGCTTTGCTGGCTGAGGAACTCTGGGAGCTGAAGTCCACAAGTCTTAAAAGAGCCAAGTTTGCAGACCCCTATCCTAAGGGCATCTAACATAACGTTCTATGGATAACATGGCTGCTAGATGAGACCAAAGACTCTTTCACTGCATAGATGAAATTAAATCAAAAATATATTGATGGTGGTCAACATTCTCACTTAAGTTTAACATCTACATAAATACTCTAGATGAGGTTTATTGGCCAAAAGAGGATCAGGTATATCACCATCACTTGGCCAATGAAGTGATGCAGTTCTGGTCTTATTCTTGGAGACTATTGAGGGGAGAGTCTATATACAGAGGAACAGGTTTAAGCTTAAACCAAATAGCTATAAATTCATGATTCTTCCAGTGGCCAGAAATTCTCCATCTTTGAGTGAAGGTGCATTTCCCGTCCTGAATGGAGTTGCACCTTCCCAAACAGACCTGGTGCCAGTGGTGGGTTGCCCCCGGTTCGCACCGGTTCTATAGAACCGCTAGTGAAACTGGCAGGAAGCTCCGCTCACTGACCTGAACATCATCAGAAATGATTTGCGCGGGCACGCGGGCACAATGCGAACCAGTAGTAAAGGTTAGTAGAATCCACCCCTGCCTGGTGCTTACCGTAGTTTAGAAAATCTTCTTGGACTTACAGCTGGAAGATTAGGTGGCAGTTGTGTCCAGGAAGACCTTTGTACAAATTCATCTGTAGACTAATTGTGCCTTTCTTCGACAGGGAGTTCTTTCTTGTGGTCACTGATACGTCAACATTTTTTTAATGCAGACTGCAGCTTGGCATTCTACATGAGGCTTACCCTTGAAGATTACTCAGAAGCTGATTTACTCCAGAATTTCACAGAACAAGCAGTCAAGGAGCATACATCAGGAAGCCCATTGTTGTGGTTCATCAGCAGTCTACAGAGCTGGCAACGGAGTCGGACAGCGATGAGGCTGAGGTGAGGCCAGGGCCATCGGGAAGTGAGGTGCAGACTCCAGAGCTTCCAGAGGCTGACAGTAATGAGGCAGAGGAACAGGAGGAGCCTGTTCCTAATGCACACATGAGAAGAGCTGCCAGAAGGCAAGAGCAGTTCAAGCAGAGAGGACAACTCGGAAGTAGGGCCAAGAGATGATTGGCCCCTCCCATAAGGCTTAAAGCAGACCAGCATCGACATTTGGCCTTTGCTGGAAAACAGCGTTGTAGCTGGGTCTTCAGCTTCGTCTTCTGCTTCGTCTACGTCTTTGTTTTTGTGGCTTCTGAACATTTGCCAGGAAGGGCCTTTGGCAGTTTGTCTAATTGGACTAAGGTTTGTGAAATAACTGAGGAATTTGTGTTGGGAGGCATTTGTTTTACTTTGAGTTGAATGAAGCTGGGAATGAAGTAATTCCCAGTTGTTCGAATAAAGTTTGTTTAAGTTTATTTAAGGTTAAGTTTAAAGGGCTTAATTAACTACCTTCATTTAGTATTATAATTGTTTTTAATGTCTCTGTCACTGAGAATCAGTGTTGAGTTGAATGACTTCTTATATCAAAATAAATAAATATTCCAGATGTTGGTCTGGAATTTTATTTTGGAAGTTGCTATTGCCCTTTGTTGGAGTTTATATTATCTTGGAGGCTGCTATGATCCTCTCAAAACATCTTAAAACTCAATTCAAGCTGATACTGTTAACATAGAACTGTGATGGCGAACCTATGGCATGCATGCCACAGGTGGCACACTTAGCCATATCAGTGGGCACGCAAACTCACCTCTGGTGCGCATGTGCACGCCGGCCAGCTGATTTTTGGGCCTTCTGGGCCCACCAGAAGTAGGGAAACAGGCTGTTTCCTGCCTCTGGAGGACCTCGGGAGGTGGTGGGGAAGGCCCATTTTTTTCTCTCCCCAGCTTCCAGAGCCTTTCCAAGTCTGGGAAAGGCAAAAACGGCCATTCCCATCCCACCCCGGAGACCAGAAGTGGCCCGTTTGCCAACTTCTGGAGTAAAAACCGTGCCTACCGTGCCATCGTGTGCCAAGAGCCGGGGGGCATGGGGGGGTCGCACACACATGTGTGGAGGCAAGGCATATAGAATTATGGGTGTGGGCACACATGCGTGTGACACACACACACACCCGGTCCTGGCACACAATGGCAAAAAGGTTAGCCATCAATGACATAGAACTATTTAACAATCCTGATATTACATTATAGGTCAGTGATGGCTAACTTTTTCCAGACCGAGTGCCCAAAGTGTTCATGTGAATGCGCGTGTGTGTGCCTGAACCCCCAAAATGCAATGCGCACACGGCCCTTGCCTGTTCTTCAGCACTAGTTTCCATCAGTCCTCTCTCTACAAAGAATGTGGAAAGGTTTACATTTCACGGGTTCATTTGGTTCGAAATGTTCCTGGCATTACTAAAGGGTCCATGTAAAAAGGAGATGAATCCTGGCAGAGTGGTTATCAGCTAAAATGTGAAACCAGTGGGGCAGTTTGCTCTGATAAGTATTTGAAGTCAGCACTTGTCTCATCAGTTATCTTAAAAATAGAATCCTCTCCTCATTTATGGCACTTCAGGCATGTTTTGATGACCCTGCTCCTTTGGATTGAAGTGGTGACCCAGGAGGAGGCCACAGTGGCTATGTGGGGTGCTTCTTCCTTCTTAACTGCTTTGACTTCAGATGTGGAATGAAAGACTAGAACTTTGGAAGACAATGTCTTATGAGCCATCTCCTGGGGTTTGTATACTTGCCGAGATAAGCATTTGCATCGGAAACAGCTGTGTGTTAACTTCCTCCTTGCTTCTTGCATCAGATCTTCTTTTTGGAAAGTGTGGCTTTCATATCCTTGATCTGTGATATATTCAAATATATACTTTTGTAAACATGAAAATGTGCCAATCCTGCTCAAATTGATAAGAGTATAATTGCTTCAGAATGCATGCCAACCCTGGGATTGTTGGTATCATTTGAAAGTCTTTTTACATTTTTCGACTGGTTGGTTGGTTAGAATTCTAACCTGGATATCTTTTCTCCAGCCCATTAAAATTAATGCTTTTTTTAAAGAAAGATTGTAAGTCATCAAACTTTTGGAGAAAGTCTGCAGATAATAATAATAATAATAATAATAATAATAATAATAATAATAATAATAATAATAATAATAATAATAATAATAATAATAATAATATTTTAATTTGTATACCGCCATTCTCCCGAAGGACTCAGAACAGCCAGATAAAACAACAATCAAGACACATACAATACAATCAAGACACATACAAGTTAAAAACAATATTAAAAAACTTATTTAAATTTGGCCCAACTAATTAAAATACATTTCAAGACCCTAAAAAACTTATAAAAATTAAAAACCCATAAAATCATCTAAAAATGATTTATAAAAATTTATTTTTCCTCAGCAAAGCTGGCTGAGGAACTCTGGGAGTCGAAGTCCACAAGTCTTAAAGGGATCAAGGTTGGAGACCCCTGATATATGCTGTATATATTTTCCCTTGAACTGATGTCGATGAGATACATTAGAGAAAAAGTGATTGGGCCATTCAAAGAAAGCTGGTAAATAAGTGTTTAGAAAAAGATTTCTTTCTTTTGAATATGTGGTTTAACTATAATTAATGCATGAACACGGATAAGAAACAAATTGAAAAATACGATTTGATTGTGATGGAAAATTGAGAAAATTAATGAGGTATAAGAGACTGATTAGAAATTCTGAATGTGTGAGAGACCAATTTTTGCAAGAATGGGTGTTTGGAAAAATGAATGTGGAAGAGAAAGAAAGAAGAGAAAGCAGAATGTTGACTGCAGGAAGAGAAGATATGAGTCCTATGTGAAAAGACAGCTTACTTTCCCAACACTATTAAGCACTGAGTATAAGAAAAGGGGACGCGGTGGCTCAGGGGACGCAGTGGCTCAGGGACTAAGACCCTGACCTTGTCAATCGAAAGGTTGGCAGTTCAGCGGTTTGAATCCCTAATGCTGCCATGTAACGGGGTGAGCTCCCGTTACTTGTCCCAGCTTCTGCTAACCTAGCAGTTCGAAAGCATGTAAAAAATTCAAGTAGAAAAAATAGGGAAATTAACAGCGTTCCGTGCGCCTTTGGCATTGAGTCATGCTAGCCACATGACCACGGAGACGTCTTCGGACAGCACTGGCTCTTCAGCTTTGAAACGGAGATGAGCACCACCCACTAGAGTCGGGAACGACTAGCACGTATGTGCGAGGGGAACCTTTACCTTTATAAGGAAAGAGGGTGCAAGAGTTACTTGGAATAGAGTAGATAAGAATAAATTACAGGGTATCATAGAATCTTTAGCACAGATTTATGCTAAATATACTTATTTATTTATTTATTTATTTTTCATATTTTTATACCGCCCTATCTCCCTAGGGACTCAGGGCGGTTAACAAGCAGATAAAAATATACATATAAATACAAATAAAAACATCCATTAAAAAACTTATTATAATTGGCCGAATAATTAAAATGATGATAATAAAAATAATAAAATCCCCATTAAAACCAATTCGAATTTAAAATCTAGTCCAGTCGTGCGCAAATAAATAGATGTGTCTTAAGCTCGCGGCGAAAAGTCCGGAGGTCAGGAAGTTGGCGAAGTCCTGGGGGAAGCTCGTTCCAGAGGGTGGGAGCCCCCACAGAGAAGGCCCTTCCCCTGGGTGTCGCCAGCCGGCACTGTTTGGCCGACGGCACCCTGAGGAGTCCCTCTCTGTGAGAGCGCACGGGTCGGTGAGAGGTATCCGGTAGCAGCAGGCGGTCCCGTAAATATCCCGGCCCTATGCCATGGAGTGCTTTGAAGATAGTCACCAAAACCTTGAAGCGCACCCGGAAGACCACAGGTAGCCAGTGCAGTCTGCGCAGGAGAGGTGTCACATGGGAGCCACGAGGGGCTCCCTCTATCACCTGCGCAGCCGCATTCTGAACTAACTGGAGCCTCCGGGTGCTCCTCAAGGGGAGCCCCATGTAGAGAGCATTGCAGTAGTCCAGACGAGACGTCACGAGAGCGTGAGTGACTGTGCATAGGGCATCCTGGTCTAGAAAGGGGCGCAACTGGCGAACCAGGCGAACCTGGTAAAAAGCCCTCCTGGAGACGGCCGCCAAATGATCTTCCAAGGACAGCCGTTCATCCAGGAGGACGCCCAAGTTGCGCACCCTCTCCATCGGGGCCAATGACTCGCCCCCAACAGTCAGCCGCGGCTGCAGCTGACTGTACCGGGATGCCGGCATCCACAGCCACTCTGTCTTGGAGGGATTGAGCTTGAGCCTGTTAAGAAACAAGTTCCTTGGTGATGAAATGAAAGGGACTATGGATGAGAAAAGTTGCATAAAAGAGAATAATTGTTGTGAAAACAATTACATATAGAAAATTAAAAAGCGAAAGTTGGAATATTTGGACATGTGATGCGACACCCGGAAAAATATACCATACTTCACTTAATTCTCCAGGGAAAGATTGAAGGCAAACGAGGTCCAGGCAGAAGAAGAACATCATGGCTTCAAAATCTAACAGACTGGTTTGGACAAAATTCAACAGCACTTTTTTGTGCGGCTGTTGATAAAAATAGGATCGCCAACATAATTGACAAAGTCCGATGATGGATATGGCACACGAAGAAGAATCGAAAATTAGATTTGGTTTATTTCTTTTGGAGGGGGGGTGTTATCTCTTGTTTCCTATTTATTTGCCTTACTATTTCTTAATTATTTCCTATACTTTCATCATGTTATTTATAGTAAAAGAAAATAATGTAATGGGTGGGTATATAGATATAGGTGTTGCAGAGAGCCCTGGGAAAGATCAAAAGAGTTGCATAGCAAGTTCAGGCAGCTACACAAAAAGGTGTCATTTAACTCTTTTTCCCTTTCATGACACCTTTTTGTAAGAGTACAAACTACACTAAACTTTTTTGATAATTCTTAGGACTTTCAGTTACACAAGACATTATAACTGTTCAGATTCTAGTTTGTATCACCTGCTATTTTAAACAAAAAAAGTTTCTGACATCAGTGCAGCAGTGAAATCCAGCAGGTTCTGGAGAACCGGTAGCGGAAATTTTGAGTAGTTTGGAGAACCGGCAAATACCACCTCTCGCTGGCCCCAAAGTGGGCAGGGAATGAAGATTTTGCAGTATCTTTCCCCTGGAGTGGGGTGGAAATGGAGATTTTGCAGTATCCTTCCCCTGCCACGCCCACCAAGCTACACCACACCCACCAAGCCACACCCACAGAACCAGTAGTAAAAAAATTTGAATTTCACCACTGCATCAGTGTCAGTGTTAAGTCTCATCTTACACAAAGATCTTCACTGAATATAGCTCTACTACCAGTAAAAAAAAAAAAGTGAAAATGCCAAATTAAAGGGGCTGTCCCATAAAAATAGCACTATATGCTATTGCCTATTTCTTGATTATTTCTCTTACAACAAAGACCATGACCTTAACCCAGCAGACCAGGCAAGCTCATGCACTAAAGATGGAATGTTTGCAGATCAGGGAAATATAAGAAGACAGCTATGAGTGTTATTTACAGGAAAGAAATCAACAGGAGGTTTGCAAGGGTGAATGGATAGCTTCAGTGACCCAAATGGTATGGTTTGAGAGAATAAGATACCAACTAGTGACACCACAGTTGATTTATAAGATCAGGAATCCATTTACAGATGAGATTACTATATTGAGATTTAAAAGACAAGGGAGAATGGTGTGGTACTTATGAGTGGACAATGTAAAATAACTGTTCCAGGATGTCGAAGCAGGAATTAAGATTCCTAGATAAATTCTTAACTGTACCATTTAAAAAGCATTCTTAGTTGTCTATTTGATGGTTCAGTTTGTAGGCGGAGTTTGACTTGCTTGTTTATTTATTTATATAATTTATTGGCTGCTTATCTTACCATAGGGCAGGGGTGAAATCCAGCAGGTTCTGACAGGTTCTAGAGAACCAGTCATGGAAATTTTGAGTAGTTCGGAGAACCAGCAAATACCACCTCTGGCTGGCCCCAGAGTAGGGTGGGAATGGAGATTTTACAATATCCTTCCCCCCAGGAATGGGGAGGGAATAGGGATTTTGCAGTATCCTTCCCCTGGAGTGGGGTGGGAATGGAGATTTTGCAGTATCCTTCCCCTGGCCACGCCCACCAAGCCATGCCCACCAAGCCACATCATGCCCACCAAGCCACACCCATAGAACCGGTAGTGAAAAATTTGGATTTCACCACTGGATGGAAGATAGGAGCAACTACCAAATGGGAATTTACTAGTAGGGAATTTAATAGTAGTAACTATTGGGTGGAGAAGGGAGACAGGACACCAAGAGGATTGAGAAAGTTCGACTTTCTCCAATCCAATATATGTGGCTGAGATTTATTTTATTTTATTTATTTATTTTGTCATAACAGTATATATAAGCATAAGCATGAAAATAACTACTGTATATAATATATAAGCAGATATATAAGCATAAGTATGTAATAACTATATTAATTGGATATAATGAAAGGAAACAGTAGGACAGGAACGGTAGGCACGTTTGTGCTCTTATGCATGCCCCTTATAGACCTCTTAGAAATGGGGTGAGGTCAATAGTAGACAGTGTTTGGTTAAAGCTTTGGGGATTTTGTGAAGAGACCACAGAGTCAGGTAGTGTGTTCCATGTATTAATAACTCTGTTACAGAAGTCATATTTTCTGCAATCAAGACTGAAGCAGTTAATATTAAGTTTAAATCTATTGTTTGATCTTGTATTGTTGTGATTGAAGCTGAAGTAGTCTTTAACAGGAAGGACATTGCAATAGATGATTCTATGAGTTAAACACAGGTCCGGTCGAAGGCGGCGGAGTTCTAAGTTTTCTAAACCCAGGATTTCAAGTCTGATGGCATAAGTATTTTGTTGTACTGAGAGGAGTGGAGAACTCTTCTTGTAAAATATTTCTGGACACATTCAATTGTATTGATGTCTGAAATGTGGTATGGGTTCCAGACAGGTGAGCTGTATTCAAGAATTGGTCTAGCAAATGTTTTATAAGCTCTGGTTAGATTTTGATTACGGCCCTGCCATTTTTGTTCCAAAATGTCTACAATAATAAAAGCATCAGAAAATGTCAGGCACCTTTTACATAAGCTTTGGTGCCACTTCCAAAGTGGCATCATAGCTACCTTTGTATCCAAGATTATTTGTTTCCAACTTAATTGCTCCACATTTCAAAATTTGAGAGCCAGGTTCTTTAGGGCTTGGAGATGCTCCAGTTTCAAAGAGCTCGAAATGGACTCCTTTGGTCTCCCTGATCCCATGTTACCTCTGGGTGCCCTCACACTGGGCTCAGGGGCAGCCAGTCAGCCAGGGACAGCGTTTGCTATTTTGGGCCACGTTGTAAAAACAAGTACAGCACGTCATGGGGATGAGGAAGCAGGGCCAAGATGTCAGTTTTGCCACTTTCTCATTGGCCAGTGGGAGAGATCACCAGCCACATCTAGTGACTGCTTGCAATGGCCGTGGATCACCAGGAACTGGCTCTAAGAATTTGGGGAGGGGTGGAAAGGAAAATGGTGACAGTGGAAATTCTCCAGAGGGCTACTCACCTGTTGAAGATGTGGTGTGCTGTCCCACTCACTCACAAGCACATGTAACAGTCAATTAGTGGGTTTATTAATATATTCTCTTCTACTAGAAAAGATTTGCTAAATCCCATTGATTGAATGAGATGTTCTGGAGTGGAATTTGCAAACTTCTGCCCAGCTTTCAGAACTCAGGAACAAAGATTAACCACCAAGGTGAGGTTGACAATAAAGAGAACTCTCATTTTAAAAAGAAGTCTAACATGACCACGTCTTTCATGGAACCGGTCCTGCTGTTATTTTAGTTGTTTTCTTGATCCTCCAAACAAGAACCTTGCATGCAATATTCCTCTTAACCAAATTGCCCTAAAAGATGTACTAAAGCCTCTCTTGGCTCAATCTCCTTAAATCCACTAAGGTTAGTACCTAAATAATGAGATGCTGGGCTTTAGGATCAACTGGTAGCTACAGCATGTTCGTGCCCACCAGCTTGGAAGTGCTGCTGTCCAATCCTGCAAGTGATTTATGCGTGAATATTACAACGTGGGTGTAGACACTTCTTTGGCATCTGCCAGTTTTCTTCCTCTCCTTGTTCGTTTTTAAAAAGGTTGTCTTTTTTTTTCTTCCAAAACTGGCAAAATGATATGCTACAAAATCATAATGCTAATTTTTGTGACAATGGTTCAGGGCTATTTTCTTTTAGTAACTGTTCTGTCCTCACTACACATTAGTCTGTGTGCAGCTCGATATGCAGCTAAACCCACTTATCCTCCAATTAAACAGACTATGTGCGTAGATCTGAATGCTTTATTGAAAGAACAGGATATGGTGAAAGTGGTGAAAATAGGGATACAATGAGAACAGGGGTGAGTTCTACTTACCTTTAATGGTGGTTCGCATCGTGCCCATACGCAGAAGAGTTTGATGACATTTCGGTCAGTGGGTGGAGCCTCCCACCAGTTTTACTACTGGTTCTATAGAACAGGTCCGAACCGGGGACAACCCACCACTGAATGAGAACCAAATACAAGATAAACAGTATTAAGTTACTGCTGAACATAACAATTAATAAATAAACTACTGCAACACTCTCTACATGAGGCTCCCCTTGAAGAGCACCAGGAGGCTCCAGCTAGTCCAGAATGCAGCCGCGCGGGTGATAGAGGGAGCATCTCGCTGCTCCCATATAACACCTCTCCTGCGCGGCCTGCACTGGCTGCCGGTAGTCTTCCGGGTGCAATTCAAGGTGTTGGTTCTCACCTTTAAAGTGCTCCATGGCTTAGGACCGGGTTATTTACGAGACCGCCTGCTGCCACTGATAGCCTCCTATCGACCTGTGCGCTCCCACAGGGTTGGCCTTCTCAGGGTGCCGTCGACCAAATAATGCCAGTTGGCGGCCCCCAGGGGGAGGGCCTTCTCTGTGGCGGCACCTGCCCTTTGGAACGAGCTGCCTCCAGGGTTGCGTCAACTTCCCGACCTCCAGACCTTCAAACGTGAACTTAAGACTGTTGTTTCATTGATCGGGACTGGCCTAAACGAAATTTTAAATTAAATTTTAATGGGTTTTATTCAGTCTACGACTGTTTTAGTGTTTTGGCCTACTGTAATTTGGTTTTTAATTGGTTTAAATATATGTGTTTGTATTTTATGTTGGTTTTAACATGGCTGTAAACCGCCCTGAGTCCTTCGGGAGAAGGGCAGTATAAAAATTAAATTATAAATAAATAAATATAAATACAAACTTTTAACAATTGCCAGATATGCCATAATATCGAGTTTTGCCTGCAGTTAAACACCTGAATTTTCTGATAACAACCAAACTGTTCATATCCATAACTCAAATGATTCCTACGTGCCACTGTTAGCTTTCTCAGAACTGGCAGGAAGATCCCTGCTTAAACAGTTACTAAGCCCACTTTGACATCTAAGGCTAGTTTTCATTAGAGGTAGTCCACAACTTATGAGCAGAGCAGAGCAGAGCAGAGAATAGAATAGAATAGCCGAGTTGGAAAGGACCTTGGAGGTCTTCTAGTCCAACCCACTCCTCATATTCCTATGTATTTATGTGTGTGTGTGTCTATGCATGCAGGGCTGAAAAACAACTGCTCTGTACAGTACGATTTTAATAGAAAAATAATAGTTGCTACATAACCGAGCACTGTACCTATTACCGTATCTTTCGGAGTATAAGACACATCAGAGTATAAGATGCATCTTAGTTTTTGGGGAGAAAAATAAGAAAAAAGCCGATTGGCAGGTGGATTGGCCTCCCGGAATACCCCCAATCAGCTGTTCCCAGAGGTGAATTTTAGCAACAGGTTCCTTAGTTGTGAGCTCTGTGCCTTGGTTTGTTTGTTTTGGTGTTTTTTTTTTGGTTTTTTTCTGCCTCTGACTCTGAAACTTCTGAAACTCAGTTTCAGAAAAAACTTTTTTTTCTGCCTCTGAAAGCCTCTGAAACTGAGCTCTAGAAAAAAAAGTCTCTGAAGCTCCGTTTGGGGGCTTCTTTTCTGAAGCTTCATTTCTGATGCTTTTTCAGCCTCTGAAACAGTGGTGAAATCCAATTTTTTTAACTACCGGTTCTGTAGGCGTGGCTGCGTGGGCATGGCAGGGGAAGGATAACTGCAAAATCTCCATTTCCACCCCACTCCAGGGGAAGGATATTGCCAAATTTCCATTCTCACCCTACTCTGGGGCCAACTAGAGGTGGTATTTGCCGGTTCTCTGAACTACTCAAAATTTCTGCTACCGGTTCACCAGAACCTGTCAGAACCTGCTGGATTTCACCCCTGCTCTGAAACCTCCATTTGGGAAGCTGGGCGGGGCTACATTCGGAGTATAAGATGCATTCAGATTTTCACCCTTTTGGGGGGGGGAAAGATGCGTCTTATACTCTGAAAAATATGGTATATATCAAAATCTGGTCCTGCAAGTTCTCACCCCAAGACTATTTTTTTTTCTGTCGAAGAAAATAAAATATATGAGCATAATTTATAACTGTGGCTACTGTGCAATTGATAAAAATTGCATATTTGCTTTCTCTCAACTTAATTCTCCAGTTGAATGAAGAACTGTTTCAGTGAAACAGAGTAGATCAAATGGCTCGGTTTTCTATCTGGGCGAATCAAGCGACCAAGCAAGTCCAAGGCTGGTTGCTAAGGTAGTTCTTATTTGTTGTGGAGAGAAGTATGTTCAACTGGTATGTGGCCATGAGATCAGATGTAACACATCTACCGGTAGGAACTCTGTCAATGCCTGTTAGATGTGCACATAAGTTAGGCTCGGGTTGTTGAGAGTTGATATCTACCTCCAAGATCAGGGGTGTCAAACTCACGTTGTCACGGCGTTTTAAGTGCTATTGCTGTTGCTATATTCCCCACCACCAAGTGGTGAATGACTCTCCCTCAGATTGTGTGTAGAATTAAAATGAGATTTCATCTTCAGGTCTTAGTTTCTGCATGCTGAGGGTGAAGTAGAGCTGGGTTAATACAGTACACCAAATACATTTATATGACGTATAATCAGAGGTGGGTTTCAGCAGGTTCTGACCAGTTCTGGAGAACCCGGTAGAGGAAATTCTGAGTAGTTCGGAGAACCGGTAGTAAAAATTATGACTCGCCCCGCCCCCATCTCTTCTCTGCCTCCTGAGTCCCAGCTGATTGGGAGGAAATAGGGATTTTGCAGTTACCTTCCCCTGGAGTGGGGTGGGAATGGAGATTTTACAGTATCTTTCCCCTGCCACGCTCACCAAGCCACGCCCACCATGCCACACCCACAGAACCGGTAGTAAAGAAAATTGAAGCCCACTCAATTTAATTCACTTGGGAGGAACACAAAGGGACGAAGTCAAAGGCTTCCCAGAAAAAAATAAATTATGAGATGAAATAAGCTGTGACTGAGACACCAGAGCAATGATGACACAGAGATTCACAAGTTCTTGTTTCCACTATATAGTACAAGTGACAAATATAACACACCTCTCCATGACTTGTACTGGAAGGTCCATTTATTCTTTACTTGCAGCCTTCCAACAGCGCAGGTGCATTTTTTAATAAGTGTACCGGTATGTGCATTCATATAAGTAATGTCATATTTTGCCGGGGTGGTGGTGGTGTTGAACAAATCAAGAATTTTCATGGAGAAAATATTTCAATTTACAACTCTATTTGTTTTTATGCCCCTGGATTTTAATCTCTGTTATGCAATACTGGCATTTTAACGTGTAAGTAACTTTTGCAATCCTTAGGAAATGCCAATTCCAATCGAATAATTAACAATGTTCAGGTTTTTGAACAAAATACAGTAGATAGTTGCCCATTGTTTTCTCTACATAGATAATTTGTAAAGCCACCGGATATGGCAATCCAGGTTCACCACCAAATGACAGCAGAAGGAATTGTCTGTATTTCTTTACTGCCAACATTGTACAGATCCTTTCACACCAGATCAGATATCTGTATAATTTCTTATGAGATCCAACCAATTCTTCAAAAACATTGAACAATGTACACTATAACACAGGGGTCTCCAATCTTGGCAACTTTAAGACTTGTGGACTGCAACTCCCAGAATTCCTCAGCCAGCTTTGCTTTCAAGTCTTTCAAAGATCCTGGAGCATAGGGGAGCTGCCAGAGGACTGGAAAAGAGCTGATGTAGTTCCCATCTTCAAAAAAGGAAAAAAAAACAGATCCAGGAAACTACAGACCTATCAGCCTGACCTCAATACCGAGGAAGATTCTGGAAAAGATAATCAAGCAACGAATCACCGAACACCTAGAAGCAAACAAAGTAATAATCAAAAGCCAACATGGGTTCGTCAAAAACAGATCATGCCAGACTAATCTTATTGCATTCTTTGACAAAGTGACAAAATTAGTAGACCAGAGGAATGCTGTCGATATAATTTACTTGGACTTCAGCAAAGCATTTGATAAAGTAGACCATAACCTACTACTAGATAAAGTAGAAAAATGTGGGTTAGACAGCACCACCACCAGATGGATTCGTAACTGGCTGACCAACCGCACTCAATGTGTAGTCCTCAATGGAACTACATCCACATGGAGGGAAGTATGCAGTACCCCAAGGCTCTGTTTTAGGCCCAGTACTCTTCAACATCTTCATCAATGACTTGGACGAGGGGATAGATGGGGAATTCATCAAATTTGCAAATGACACCAAGCTGGCAGGAATAGCCAACACTCCAGAAGATAGGCTCAAGTTACAGAAAGATCTTGACAGACTTGAACATTGGGTGCTATCTAACAAAATGAAATTCAACAGTGAAAAAAGTAAGATTCTACATTTAGGCAAAAAATACAAAATGCACAGGTACCATATATGTGGTACCTTGCTCAATAGTAGTACCTATGAGAGGGATCTTGGAGTCCTAGTGGATAACCATTTAGATATGAGCCAGCAGTGTGCAGCAGCTGCTAAAAAAGCCAACACAGTTCTGGGCTGCATAAACAGAGGGATAGAATCAAGATCACGTGAAGTGTTAGTGCCACTTTATAATGCCTTGGTAAGGCCACACTTGGAATACTGCATTCAGTTTGGGTCGCCGCGATGTAAAAAAGATGCTGAGACTCTAGAAAGAGTGCAGAGAAGAGCAACAAAGATGATTAGGGGACTGGAGGCTAAAACATATGAAGAACGGTTGCAGGAACTCGGTATGTCTAGTTTAATAAAAGAAGGACTAGGGGAGACATGATAGCAGTGTTCCAATATCTCAGGGGTTGCCACAAAGAAGAGGGAGTCGTGCTGTTCTCCAAAGCACCTGAGGGTAGAACAAGAAGCAATGGGTGGAAACTGATCAAGGAAAGAAGCAACTTAGAACTAAGAAGAAATTTCCTGACAGTTAGAACAATTAATAAGTGGAACGATTTGCCTGCAGAAGTTGTGAATGCTCCAACACTGGAAATTTTTAAGAAAATATTGGATAACCATCTGTCTGAGATGGTGTAGGGTTTCCTGCCTGGGCAGGGGGTTGGACTAGAAGGCCTCCAAGGTCCCTTCCAACTCTGTTGTTTTATATTATATTATATTATATTATATTATATTATATTATATTATATTATATTATATTATATTATATTATATTATATTATATTATATTATATTATATTATATTATATTATATTATATTATATTATATTATATTATATTATATTATATTATATTATATTATATTATATTATATTATATTATATTAAGTTGCCAAGGATGGAGACCCCTGCATAACAATCTAATACTATTTTCATTTTCTTTTGCAATTAATAGTGTTGTGGCTGCTGCTGCCTTGGCCATTCGATTTGTTAGTGACACTGCATATTTCCAAGGACATCCCTTGGTTCTGGTGTCAATAACAACAAAATATTTGCTAATGTCATTTAATCTGGTCTTCATAAATCAATCGTTTTGAAACAGTGGTAAAGCTGTGGATCAAGGGTGAAAACTATTGGTTCATAAGGTCACCCAGGTAAATCTTAGAGTTCCCTACAGATTTAAATACAATTCATGCATAAGTCTTCATTTTATCATATTCTAAAACTTGAGTGTATATCTGTGAGCCATTGAAAATGATATAACTGCAGGAATCCTTTAGAATATGATTGTGGCAGTGCCCCAAGCAGCTGTACCAAAATGTCAAAACGGCTTACACAGCTGACATAAGCTACTCAAAACAGAATATGGCAGCACCTCCATAAATTTTCTTGCTCTGGCTAAGCCCTGCTTAATTTAGATGTACCATATGTTTCAATCCTCCCTCACTCTTCCTGAAGCATCATCTAAGACAGAGCTGTGTTGTTCTCTCTGAAGGGGGCAAAAAAATACACACACACACACAAACACCAAGGAACCCTGAAAATTTTTCATAAGGCCGCCAAAGGATTTACCATCCTTTCTTCTACTTTGGACGTTTGTCTTTTTTTCTCCAAGTATCTGCCCTGTGGTTATTATTATTTTTTTAATCAATAAAGAACATGTCTGATCTCAGCCAAAACTCTGATCAAGAAGACGTCTGTTCGGGAGAGATAGATGAAGATGAAATCTTAGCAAACCTATCTCCTGAGGAACTGAGGGAACTACAGTGTGAAATGGAAGTCATGGCTCCAGACCCCAAAGTGCCAGTCGGAATGATACAGAAGGATCAGACGGAGAAACCCCCGACCGGAAACTTTGATCACAGATCTCTTGTTGATTACCTGTATTGGGAGAAGGCCTCCAGACGAATGCATGAGGATGAAAGGGTACCAGTCACGCTTTTACCCTCAGAGGTAAGGAGCAGGAAATGTAAATATTCTGCATACAGGTGCTGTTCCATATTTTATCGCCATGTTTGATGAGCATCTGCTAGCATGCTGCTCTTATCCACACTTCCAATAAATAGGTCTTGAATTTAAGCAGATGTATGCACTTTAAAATAGGCTTTAGAATATTTTTTTACATGTAGTAAACTAAGGCATGCTAATAATATATTTTATTATTCCTGCACTACACAGCAGATTGAACCTGCAAGCCTTTCTAGGCTCTGTAATTTTATGGTTTAGATAATTTTATGGATCCCTAGGATTTACGGGGATGCGGTGGCTTAGTGGTAAGACGCTGAGCTTGTCAATCAAAAGGTCAGCAGTTCAGCGGTTTGAATCCCTAGTAAGCTCCCGTTACTTATCCCAGCTTCTGCCAACCTAGCAGTTCGAAAGCACATAAAAAATGCAAGTAGAAAAATCGGGACCACCTTTGGTAGGAAGGTAACAGCGTTCTGTGCGCCTTTGGCATTGAGTCATGCCGGCCACATGACCACAGAGATGTCTTCAGACAGAGTTGGCTCTTCAGCATTGAAACGGAAATGAGCACCGCCCCCTAGAGTCAGGAACAACTAGCACATATGTGCAAGGAGAACCTTTACCTTTACCTTTAGGATAAAATTTACACCTCCAGTCTGGTTGAATAAAAAATAGTCTAAAATACATGATATTCCATGTATTCCTATTTACTGTTACCTGATACAAAAATATAAATAGCTATTGCAATCAAATAATCTTGAAATCCCAATCCAGCTAATGTATTATATTAATAATGAAAATTCCAGAAAAAATGTTTTTTCTTTTTTTTACTAATTTTATTGCATTTATATTCCTATATACCTGCCTGAGTTCCTTCTGGGCAGCTGAATAAATTTGTTCAATAAAAATAGCAATAACAATAGCAACATCACTTAGATTTATATACCGCTTCATAGTGCTTTACAGCACTCTGTGGGCAGTTTACAGAGTCAGCATATTGCCTGCATCTGAATCCTCATTTTATCAACCTTGGAAGGATGGAAGGCTGAGTCAACCTTGAGCTAGTCAGGATCGAACTCCAGGTTGTGGGCAGAGTTTGCCCGCAATACTGCATTCTAACTATTGCACCCCCATAATGAACAGTTATTAGATTAATTAAATTATGCAAACTAAACTGTTTCCTATACAGAGAAGAATATTTCACAAGATTTTTATCAGACAAAATCACAAAGGTCTGGAAAAAAGTCCATAAGGACCATCTTCACCTAATAAAGCCCATGCTCCACAAAGAGCCAAGTGAATCTGCCTAAGTCATACTATCTGGACCTTCTTTTGGTGTCTTCTGATATGTCTGACTTCATCTCCCATGAATTTTCTAAGTGCTACAACTCCCAGAATTCTTAGCAATGATCAAACTGAATAGGGAATTCTAGGAATTGAAGACCATGTATCTGCAAGTTGCCATGGTTTGGAAACATTGACTAAGCCGGTCCTTAGAGAAAATGATAGACAAGCTGTTGCATTTCCTAGGTTTTTTTCTGATTTGTTAGATGTGTTTCAACTCTTGTCTTATGATTTAGCGTCAATGAAATACCAGATATCAGTACAGAAGCAGATGGTTACTAAAGTGAAGTCTGATAATTTATGTATGTTTAATCATATTAAAAGTGGATAATCCTGTTAATAGGATCGACATACTTTTATTATAATTAGTTTAGCAGATTTAACAGAAATTTTATGGAGAGTATGCAATTATTTTAATTTAACTTGATTTTGACTTGATCAATTTTGGGAGGCAGGCAATCAATGCAGATATCAAAGGGTTAGTGAGTGACTCTCAGCCAGAAAAAAACTGCTTACCCATAGTATGTACAATATAGAAAGATTTCACAGATTCCCAGTAAAAGGCTGATACTAGAATTACCAAACAGATACATAGAATTAGAATCTTTCACCTGGTGCTGAGGAAATCTACTTTGATAAGTATTGTCTCAAAGGTGTTTTTTCAAAAGGCAATTGGACTTTCCTTGAGATTGGCAACTTTTAACACAGTTGTTAACAAGATGTAATATTATGCACATAATAAATTCTGCCATAGTTATAATTTTCGTACTTCAGGATAATCCCACATAGAATTCAGTTACCATCATCCAATCTTGAATTTACAAATAATCCCAGACTGAGAAGGAATCTGGCTGATAGAGTGATTGTAGGTGCTGTTAGCATGAAGATCAACAACAACAAGTCAACACCCCAAACTGAAAATTCTCTTCTTCGTAGGAAAAATATCCTTGTATTAATATAAGGCAGGCAGTTCCTGAAGTTCCTGAACCACTCAGTTTCTGAATGCACTGAATCCAAATTCTCATAATGAAATGTGAGTTTATTGATCCTCATACAATCCAGAACCAGATTAGGCAGTTTGCGGCCTCCTATGATGATGCTGATGTTAGAGAAGAATAAAGTTGGGTGTTGTCACTCACTGTTGTTAGCTTATACCCCACTTTATAACTCCTAGAATCCATACCAAGCAGTTTCCTGCATATCTTGAATAGCATCAGAGACAAGATCATCTTGGTAAGGCTCTTGAGGTATTCAATAACTAGACTGCCAAGAAGCCAACCTCATGCCATTCTCTGGAAGACATTAACTGATATGATGGTGTACAGAAAAAAACATTCCAGAGGTATTCAGTAAGCGTGTTCTGCAATAGCATTTAACCCCTAAAAGGGTATTGTATATATCATTTTATCAGTAAATTTACTGTCTATTTTGCTATTGTTAGTTGCGAAGTCGTGTCCGATCCATCATGACCCCATGGACAATGTTCCTCCTGTCCTATACCATCCTCTGGAATCCATTTAAGCTCACGCTAACTGCTTCAGTGACTCCATCCAGCCTCCTCATTCTCTGTCGTCCCCTTCTTCTTTTGCCCTCAATCTTTCCCAGCATTAGGCTCTTCTCCAGTGAGTCCTTCCTTCTCATTAGGTGGCCAAAGTATTTGAGTTTCATCTTCAGGATCTGGCCTTCTAAAGAGCAGTCAGGGTTGATCTCCTCTAAGACTGACCGGTTTGATTGCCTTGCAGTCCAAGGGACTTGCAGGAGTCTTCTCCAGCACCAGAGTTCAAAGCAGGGGTGAAATGCTCCTGGTTCGGACCGGATCACTTGATCCGGTAGCGATGGAGGCAGGTGGTTTGGAGAACCGGTAGCAAAAATCCCGGGGGCCCCCATGCCCAGCTGAGCCACGCAATCATCAGAGGGTTTGTTTTTTTTTTTACTTTTAAAAGCACTTTTCTTCGGCTGAAAAAATGACCATCAAGCAACTTAGCTGGGATCATCAGAGGAGCCTTTTAAAAGCATTTTTTTTACAACCTCTTCAGCTGAAGAGATTGTAGAAAAAATGCTTTTAAAAGTATATATATATATATATATATATATATATATATATATATATATATACAAGTTATATATACATATATATATAAAAGTTGGCATATATATATATATACAAGTTATATATACATATATATATAACAAGTTGGCAACGCCCACCCAGTCACATTACCCTCCCCCCAAGACATGCCCACAGAACCGTAGTAACAAATTTTACATTTCACCACTGGTTCAAAACCCTCAGTTCTTTGGCACAGTGCTTAAAAAATGAGTTTATGGAACCACTGAAAAAAGCTCTTGAATTAAGAATAAATTGTACATGAGATACATTCTGTCATATTGGAACAGGCTTAACTGTGATGAGAATAAGTTAACATCATGCTTCCTTTTCTTATGAGGTAATTCTCAAATTAAAGCATAATCAAATGTACAAATTCTATAATAAGGGAGTCATGTTTTATATTATTTCTCTCTTCTAAACCAGTCTTAGCAAATGATGCTTGGGAGTACAGAAGTTCGGAATGATGATCCCTCCATCGAGCAGATGCGGAAGGAAAAGAGATTGGTGGAAGAGCAGAGAATGAGACTGAAAAGTTACATCAGGGATGTTTCCAAATGATATGCATATTTCAAAAGAGGGCAAGCACGAAAAGGCACATAAGCAGGATTATAACCAGGCTCAGGTTTTAATTCCACAAAGTATAAACATGTATCCCTTCCAACTATACATATTTGAGTCATGGTGGCGCAGTGGTTAGAATGCAGTACTGCAGGCCAACTCACTGCTCATTCCAGGAGTTCGATTCTGAGCTGCTCACAGTTTACTCACCCTTCCATCCTTCTGAGGTCGGTAAAGTGAGGACCCAGATTGTTCGGGGCAATATATTAACATTGTAAACCGCTTAGAGAGGCTGTAAAGCACTATGAAGGGGTATGTAAGTCTAAGTGCTATTGCTAAATGTATTTGGCCCAATGGCTTGCCATAAAGTATGCTCTAAAGAACATGCAGTATGTAGACTGGACCAGAAATTACCAAAATGATTATGTTGTGTCTGCGCCCCCTGAGCCAGGCCCCCTACCAGAAAGTGACTCAGAAAGTGAGGGGGAAGGGTCATCAGGACTTACCTCTGGAGCACCGGCTTCCCTGGCTCAGCTCCAGAAGCCAGAGGCAGGCCAGGTGGAGGAGATAATGAGGCCTCCGTCACCTGACTCTTTCCCCACCCAGGCCACGCCTCCAGACTTGGCTGATGGCAATCAGGCCTGGTTGGACCCTAGGTTTCGTAGACAGGAGAGGCAGGAACAACAGAGGCAGGGGTGGGGCAGGCCTAGGAAGTGCTGAGTCATGGAGCCACACCCCACAGGATATAAAAGCAGCAAGGGCTGCTATACTACTTCGTGGCAAGCAAATCAACTGTTTAACTAGAGCTGAAGTACTGTTTGTTCCTGGTTGACTCATCGGCATCAAGAGAGATAACAGAGACACTTGGCAGACACTCGCTAGTTTGCTGCCAGAGCTGATAGTTGCTGGCTAATTAAGTCATTGCTCGGACTGAGGCGAGGGGGACAGAACAGATTATTTGGTGCAACTGCTACTCTAGCCCATTTTTTTTTAAAAAAAAATCTTCTTTAGATACCTGATTACTACTAGTTTTAAGTCAGTCCTTATTTTAAAAAACTAGGTTGAAACTAACTTGTGCAAAAACAACAACAACCAGTTACTACTCATCTTTTAATACAGGAAGGACAATTGTGCAGCACACAATAATAGCAAACCTGCATTTTGTTGACAAGAAAGTTAGCACAAAGGCCATTGAAATCTGGTTTTGGTTATGTACTATGAACAGAAAGGAAAAAGTAGGCTAGGAAAATGGCATAATTTAGGGCTGCAGGTTACATAGTAAGGCACTGAATTCCAGCATAAAACTGGTGTGTTGATACCTATCACTATCTTGAATACTTCAACCTTTGCTCCTCAAAACATGGGAGTTTGCAGGAGTGAGGGAATGGATGCCAACATAAGCTCTACATGGCTTAGGGGCAGGCTACATATGTCCCATCATATTGGCCCATCCCATCCAGTCAGGCAGGGAAGTCATCTTGCAGATCCCAACTTCTGCCACAGGGTCTAGGAAGACGCTTCTCTGCTGTTACCCCCACCCTGTGGAATATTCTTCCCCTGAAGGTGAAGCAGGCCTCCATGCTCTCCTGGCCTTCCGAAAGAAGTCAAAACATGGCCGTGAACCTATGGCATTCATAGCCATATCGATAGGCACGCAAGCTCAGCTCCAGTGCGCATGCGTGTGCGGCCAACTGATTTTCGGGCCTTCTGGGCCCACCAGAAGTAGGGAAACAGGCTGTTTCCCGCCTCTGGAGGACCTTGGGAGGTGGTGGGGAAAGCCAGGGTGGGAATGGCCAGCTCAACGTCACTCGAGGCTCCATTTTCAACTGCGGTGCCCTCCTGCAGCCCTCTGCCAGTGAAAATGGAGCCCAGGGGCATGCACGCGGCCTCCCCAACCTCCATTTTCACTGGCAGAGGCACTGTGGGCCAGTCCTTTACTGTTTCCAGGGTGGGTAAGTTTGACACCACTGGGCTAGGAGATCTCCAGGGTCCATTACAACTCTGTTATTCTGTTATTCTGAGATGGGCAGTCCAAAAATCTGAAAAATAAATTAATATCTTAATGATTATATTTTATGATGCCTTTCCTTTTAAACTTGTAAATCTTCATAACAGAAAAACAAATTCATCAACCTTCTTAGTCTCATTCAAATGATGTGGCAAAATGATTTAAAATTATTTCAGCTCTTAGCATTTTGTTTTTATAGAGACCCATCAGAGAATATTCTCAAGAAAATGTTGCCAATAGTAGCAGTGAAAAGCCAATGGCCAATGATGCTGCAAATGAAGATGTAAATGATTACAAAAAGAACAAACAAATGGATGAGGAAGAGGAAGAGGAGGAAGAGGAGGAAGAAGAGGAAGAAGAGGAGGAGGAAGAGGAGGAGGAAGGCGAAGAAGAAGAAGAGAAAGTAGAAGAATCAGAGAAGAGAGATCTGGAAACAAAAAAACTTCATGAGAATGGCAAAAACACACAGGAAACTAAAGGATCATCATACACAGAATCGGGTGAAAAAGAAGGAGAAAATGAAAAGAAAGTTTCAAAATTAAATATTCCCAAAAAATTAGCTCTAGACACTAGTTTTATTAAATTAAGTGCACGGCCTTCAGGAAATCAAACTAATTTAGAAGGGAGTCTAGAAAGAGTCCGGAGAAATGACCCAGAAATGACAGAACTCAACTTAAACAACATTGAGAACATCCCCAAGGAGATGCTAGTGGACTTTGTCAATGCCATGAAGAAGAACAAGCACATTAAAACATTCAGTTTAGCCAATGTTGGGGCAGATGACAACGTAGCTTTTGCTTTGGCCAACATGCTGCGTGAAAATAGGAGTATTACCACTCTGAATATCGATTCCAATTTCATCTCAGGTAAAGGGATTGTTGCCATCATGAGATGCCTGCAGTACAACGAGAAGCTTACAGAGCTACGTTTCCACAACCAGAGAAGTATGTTGGGTCATCAGTCAGAAATGGAGATTGCCAGACTCCTGAAAGCCAACCCTACACTTCTTAAGATAGGCTACCACTTTGAACTTCCAGGACCCAGAATGGTGGTCACTAATCTCCTCAGCAGAAACCTTGATAAGCAGAGACAGAAAAGGATGGAGGAGCAAAAACTGCAACAGTTAAAACAGCAGAAAGAATTCATTGCCATGTTGGAGAACGGACTTGGGTTGCCTCCTGGGATGTGGGAATTGCTAGGAGGACCGATACCGGCTTCAATGATGCCTCTTTCAATGGAACCTCCAAGGACACCAGTTCCCAAAGCCCCACCTGTTGGCCGAAGAAATGAACCTGCTATAAGAGAAGAACCTGAGAAGGAAAGCAGTAGTAACCTTCCCGCTTTCAAGATAGTGAAGCTCAAGAGGACAAAGCGCAAACCTTCTATCCAGGAATATGTAGAGCCAGCTGAAAAAACCAATCTCAAAGATGTGATTAAGACCCTTAAACCTATTCCGAGAAGGCGGCCCCCTCCTTTGGTTGAGACCACTCCAAGAGACAAGCTACTTAATGATATTCGCCAGAGTAATGTAGCTTATTTGAAACCGGTAAGTGTTGGGTGACTCAAGGAAGAACCAATGTATTGCAATATGAGTAAGTCCTTAGCTGTTGATTTGATTGCTGCTTTTAGAAAAGGCAGAAATAACAGCTGATAAAGTATGATTAGTATTATAGGTAGTCCTCAGCTTATTACCATAATGGAGCCAGCCCATTAGGGTCATGTCATAATAGTCATAAAGCAGGTCATCAATTTTACTACCTTTTTTGCAGTGATTGTTAAGTGAATATTGTAGTCATTAAGCAAACCCATTGTGGTTTTTTTCCCCACCAAAACCTGGAAGTAAAAGTCAGGTTTTGGCAAAAATGTCTTAAATCAGTCACATGATCATGTGTAAATGTTCATAAATGCCAATTTGCCAAGCACCTGGAATGTAGTCATGTGACCACAGGAGTGGGGCTGGCCACCAGAACTTCAGAACTGGGTTGTAAGTACCTTTTGGAATACGGGTCTGTGGTAACTTTGAATAGACGTTACATGACCAGTCGTAAGTCAAGGACTACCTCTAAAAGCTGTTCTCTTTCACACAACAATTCAATTTTAGTTATCATAGGATTTCTTTGCTTCAGCAGGAAGATAGGCAGCTTCATACTCTTCAGATATTTTGGAGGGGCCAGCCAGGAGTGGATTTTGGGAGTTCTTCAAACTGCACAGAATCTTAGCTAGAGGTTCTCCCGAACCCCTGCGAACCCCCAGCAGCCCATACCTGTATACAAGCCATTTTACAATAATATCTATAGGAAACAAATTTGATCTTTTCATATCCTCCTGCTCATAATATTTTTTCCTAGAATAAGACTTTTTTTGACTAAAATCAGAAAGAGTCCATGCAGACAAGTATTCTATAATGCTTAAATGGTTTTCTATATGTTGGCCTGTGAATTTAGGAGAATTCTTGTCAAGGGGTGAATGATCAATAGAAACAAGGAGGCAAATTAGTACATTTCTAAGTTGCGGATGTTTGGAACGTGCCCATCAATGGTGACTGCTAATGTAAGGTATCCTTTTGCTATGTAATCTGATAACCAAAAACGAAACTGCAATACTTTATAAGGATCTCTAGTAACGTTATATGGGCTTCAACTTAAAGCACTTGAAGTACTGTATCCATACACGTCTCTATGTTTCATGCAGGCACCTGCATACCCTCAAGGAAGTAGGTAAAAGAAAGCTAATAATTTGCTGCTTCACTGGGTTGATTTTTCCTTCTCTAGCCATTGCACTTGAGAATGTTTACAAATCCTTCGAAGTTGGGGCGAGGCTTCTCAAATAACGTATCTACTGAAAGCACTGTAGGAGATGAACTGCATTTTCTGCCACAATCCCCCCTTCTCATTTACACAGCAGGCTGGGTTTCATATCGAACCAGCTGTGGATTCAATGTCTCTCTTTAGATTGATTGGGATGCCTCAGAAGCTCTCACTTGGGGCAAGGCCAGTACGATGCACCTGTTAATGAGTGAAGTCATTCCCCAGTAGTAAATTATGCCTCCCTCAGAGGTGCTGATATAAGTTTCCAAGGTCAAAGTCAAGCAGTATATACTACAGCCAGTGGTAGTTCTTTGCACTATGGCATTATGGGTAAATTGTCTTTTCAAAAGAGAAAATGTAGGAAAATCCTAGTCAGTTTCAAATGTGATTGATCAATCAATTTATTTTCTGTCTTTATTATTTGCATAAATAACTTAAGGCAGTGAACATACCTAACA
Organism: Ahaetulla prasina; assembly: GCF_028640845.1. Taxonomy (NCBI): domain Eukaryota; kingdom Metazoa; phylum Chordata; class Lepidosauria; order Squamata; family Colubridae; genus Ahaetulla; species Ahaetulla prasina. The sequence continues at coordinate 41,836,032 of NC_080540.1, read as the reverse complement.
TTCTTTCCCTCTTCTACTTTCCCCATATCAATAACCCTGTGTGTGGTGGGTTGGGCTGAGAGAGAATGACTGGGCCAAGATCACTCACTCAACTTTCATGCCTAAAGCTGAACTAGTATGCACAGTTTTTATTCTGGTGAAGGCTAGAAATAGTGTGTGGGTGTGGGAAACAGAACAGGAATTGCAAATCAACCCCTAGAAAATACAAATTATTAGTAATGATTATAGGATAAAAATTGCATTGAGATGAAGACTCTAACCAGATTTGGGTATAACTGAGTTTAAGTTCTGAATTTTGTGTTTAATGAGGGAGGGATCAGTACATTATCTGTGAAGAATTTTTAAAATTTATCTTAAAATGTACAACTTATTCTAAATATGCATAGAAACAATAAATTTCTACTTGCAAGTGGGAAAAACTTAAAACAGTATTAACATTTTCTTGTTTGTCAGATTCTTTCTTTGGAAAACCTTAATTGTTACTTAAAATTGCATTGAACTAAATCTGATACAAAAAAATGATGACAGCTATTAAGAGGTTAAGGATTTTTACCAGATACATAAAACATGATAAGACTGTTCCCAAACTCTTGTGGCCTTGATTTATTATGTTACTTGCATTCAGTAGCCACTTTGTTGTACGGGTGGAAACAAGCGTTTGGTGTGGGATACCACAGTAAATGTTTTACTTTTGGAACAGCAAAATCTTGGGTTATTGAATAGCATTTCTCTGCAACCAAGTTACTTTCCAAGAAAAATACTTTAGCTTCACTGTATGTTTTGTTACAATAAGAGCTGCTTTGATGTTTTGCCAGAAAGTTATGTCAAGAAATTGTTTTCAATTTTATTGTGTCTTTTACAACATTTATGCCGCTTATTTAATTTAAAAGCTTTCTCTCTGACGATTCCCTTCTCCAATTCATACATTTTATTACAATTCCCACACAGGTACCTGTTCCCAAAGAGCTGGAATAAAACACCCTGTTCTGCTGAAGGAAAAAAACTAGAAAAATGACCAGACTATTCAAGTGTTGCTTCAGAAGGTTTAGGAATCGATTCCTTCAGCTGGGTGTCATGAAGACATGGGAACAATGTTTAAAAGCATGCGGTCTGTTGAAGTGATGATTGCTGACTTATGATCTCAAGCAACCAGATGTATTTTTATTTTGGGGGGAGGCAGAAGTGGAAAGGGCTACTTCACCTGTCTCGTTTAATCATTGCGCCATCCCTGTCATCAGTTCTCCAGGAAAATGTACTGTCTCCATATGACCTTCTCTCCTACGTTTTACAGAAGCACACTGTGCATCCTGTTGTGGTATTATTGTTTCATTCTTCCACTCACCTGTAGTTGTGGGGCATACCTGCCAGTTTTAAAACCTTATCTTTTTGTTAATCACAACTAATTTTATTTTTGTTAGATGAAGAATGTTACAAGAGAAAATAAACACCAACTTTCAGATGAATATATCTGTTTTTAGCTTGAAGTAACTGCTATGGAGATTATAAACAGGGCATACTATATGCTTAGAATAGGGAGCTCTCTTCTCAAAATAAGTGTTCCTTTTTAAGATTTCTGCATATTACATCTTTGGGTCAGCAGTAGTAACTATGATAATAACCCGGCTCTACAGTAGTAATTTTGAAAAGGATTTGTGGGTCTTAGTAGACCACCACTTAAGTATGAGCCAGTAGTATGCTCCAATTGCCAAAAAAACCCAATGCCCAGTCTTAGACTGCATCAACAAAGGGACAGAATGAAGATCACAAGAAGTGATAGTATCACTCGGTATTGTACTAATAAGGCTGCACTCATCCATTTATGGTCACCATGATACAAAAAAAAGATGTTAAGACTCTAGAAAGAGTGCAGAGAAGAGCAAGATGGTAAGAAATCTGGAAGCTAAATGATATGATAAATAGTTAAGGGAATAAGATATATCTAGCCTAACAAAGAGAAGGATGAGGGGTGATACGATAGCTGCCTTCCAGTACTTGAGGGTGGTCACAGAAATAAGATCAACTTATTCTCCAAAGCACCTGAGGGCAGGCAAGAAGCAATGAGTGAAAATCTGTTAAAGAGTTACCCAACCTGGATATCTAAGGAAAAAATTCCTGAAGTGAGAACAATTAACCAAAGGAATAGCTTGCATCCCAGAACTGTGAGTGCCCCATCCTTGGAGATTTTTAAGAAAAGATTGGACAGCCATTTGTCTGGGATGGAATAGTCTTCTGTCTTAGGTCTAGGTCAATGATGGCTAACCTTTTTGTTGTGTGCCGAAAGCACGTGTATACACGCATGTGCGTGGCAGCATCCATAATGCAATGTATGTGTGACACCCTTTGTGCCCCGGCCCCTGTGCATGCATGCACGACCTCCCTGTGCTTCCCCTGCACATGCGCACATGACCCCCCCATGCTTCCCCTCCCCCACACATGCGCACGCAACCCCAACCCCCCGCATGCAGCACGACCCCTGTGCATGCGTGGCAGAGACCCAAAAATCAGCTGGCCAGCAGGAGAAGTGCACACATGCGCAATGGAGTTGAGCTGGGCGATGGTTCACGTGCCTGCCGAGAGGGCTCCATGTGCTAACTGTGGCATGAGTGCCGTAGGTTCACCATCATGGGTCTAGGTGGTCTTAGACCTCCAAAGTATCTTTAGAATCCTACAGTTTTTTGTGGGTGATAGAACTGGGCAGTCTTTTCCAACACTCAGGGAGATTTTTGTCAACGCTCCTTCAGCGTATGGCTCCTGGATTTGATTCCCAATCTCACCTCAGTTCCATTTTTTTTTTTTTGTTTACATTTATACCCCGCCCTTCTCTGAAGACTCAGGGCGGCTTACAGTGTATAAGGCAATAGTCTCATTCTATTTGTATATTTTTTACAAAGTCAACTTATTGCCCCCCCAACCATCTGGGTCCTCATTTTACCTACCTTATAAAGGATGGAAGGCTGAGTCAACCTTGGGCCGGGCTCGAACCTGCAGTAATTGCAGGCAGCTGTGTTCTTAATAACAGGCTTTACCAGCGTGAGCTAAACCGGCCCCTTTCAGGCACCACCACCACAATAATGTGACCCTGCCCACAGGCTAGAGGCAAACAAGTACGTAAGGCAGGTATAAATCACCTCTGAAGAGTTGCAGTTACAAATAGGAGGTAGAGCAAAAATCTGGATAACCACTAAATTACAGGTAGTCCTCGACTTACAATCACAATTGAGCCCAAAATTTGTTGCCAAGCGAGACAGTTGTTAAGTGAATTTTGTCCCATTTTGTGACCTTTCTTGCCAGTTGTTAAGTGGATCATTGCAGTTGTTAAGTGAGTAACACGGTTGTTAGGTGAATCTGGCTTCCTCATTGACTTTGCTTGTCAGAAGGTCGCAAAAGGGGATCACGTGTCCCAGGGACAATTCAACAGTCCTGAGTCAGTTGCCAAGGGCCTGGATTTTGATCACGTGACCACGGGGATGCTGCAAAGGTCCTAAGTATGAAAAAGGGTCATAAGTCACTTTTTTCTGTGCCATTGTAACTTTAAACAGTCACTAAATGAACTGTGGTAAGTCAAGGATTACCTAGAGTTTCCTGTATCTTTGTTACCGTCTAGTCATCAGCCTAGAACTGACAGCCTTAAGGTACCAAACCAACATCAGCAAGTTTCTAAGCATGGCATTTATTTCTTTTTATAAATCTAGGCACATGGAATTTAGGCAGTGGTTTGCCTTCCAAGCTTGTTTCAATTTAGTTTCTGAACGTTTCTTTACCAGACTAGGTAACATCAGTAGCAGGATTTTCTTGTCCTGTTTGTGAAGCCTCCAAGTAACATGTGTCATCTTCAGAGTCGACACTATTCTCCTTAGCTTATAAATATCTTGTGTGCCAGTGTGGTCAGTTGGTCGTTTGGTTGTTCAGAAATGTTCAGAAACTAAATTGAAACAAGCTTGGAGGGCAAACCACTGCCAAAATTTGAGTATGTCTAGTTTGATGAAAAGAAGGACTAGAGGTGACATGATAGCACTGTTCCAGTATCTCAGGGGCTGCCACAAAGAAGAGGGAGTCAAGCTATTCTCCAAAGCACTTGAAGGCAGGACAAGAAGCAATGGGTGGAAACTAATCCCAGAGAGAAGCAACTATGGAGAAATTTCCTGAGAGTTAGAACAATTAATCAGTGGAGCAACTTGCCTCCAGAAGTTGTAAATGCTCCAACACTGGAAGTTTTTAAGAAGAGATTGGATAACCATTTGTCTGGAATGGTATAGGAATGGCAGGGGTTTGGATTAGAAGATCTCTAAGGTCCCTTCCAACTCTTCTATTCTATTCTATTCTATTCTATTCTATTCTATTCTATTCTATTCTATTCTATTCTATTCTATTCTATTCTATTCTATTCTATTCCTAAAACAAAAGCTACAAGTATTTTTTATTATTTCAAATGGAGTTTAGTTTTCGTACTTCTTGATTAGGTGATTTACGTCATCAAGTTGTTGTCAACTCTTAGTGACCATATAGCAGGGGTGAAATGCTCCCAGTTTGGACTGGATCACCCGATCTGGTAGCAATGGTGGCAGGTGGTTCGGAGAACTGGTAGCAAAAATTCCTGCCCCCCCCCCATGCCCAGCTGAGCCATGCGATCTTCAGAGTTTTTAATTTTTTTTTACTTTTAAAAGCATTTTTTCTTCGGCCACAAAAATGCTTTTAAAAGTAAAAAAAAAGCCTCTGATGAACGTGCGGCTCAGCTGGGATCGTCAGAGCCTTTTAAAAGCATTTTTTACAACCTCTTCAGCCAACAAGGTTGTAGAAAAAATGCTTTTAAAAGTAAAAAAAAAAGTTAAAAAAAACGTCCACCCAGTCACATTACCCACCCCCTCCCACAAGTCAGAACCGGTAGTAAACAAATTTTATATTTCACTACTGCCACATAGTTTTCTCCTTGAGAGCCTGCCCCTCACCAGATCCTTCAGCTCTTCCAACACTGCACTCATCACTGTTGTAAAAGAGTCTATCCACCGTGCTGCACGGTTGTCCTCTTCTTCTCTTTCCTTTCACCTTTGCCAGGATTAGACCTTTTTCTAGAGAGCTCCCTGCATGGTATAACAGAATTACGATAATTCAAGCCTGATCATTTGTGCCTCAGTTGAAAACTCTGGATTGATTTGTTCAACGACCCATCGGTTTGTTTTCTTGGCTGTCTGTGGTATCCTCAGCAGTTCTCTGTAACATCAAAGTTCAAAAGCATCAATACTTCACCTATCCTGTTCAACTTTCACTTCCATAGAGTGTCAGAGGGAGCTATCCTGATTTGCATGATTCAAAATTGACTGATCAAAAGAGGTTAGCCATCACTTTCTGTTTTTGAATGCCTATCACTGCATGATACATCTTAATCACATCTAACAAAACAGATAGGTACAATAAGAAGAATAAAGTCGGCGCTATCAAGCAATCATAAGTTACCATGTATTGTTATAGTCCTCCTTGTCATAAGGCATAATCCTTTCCATGCACTACTTTATTATTCTGTTTTTAAATATGCCTTTATCTAAATTAGGTACAATATTTGGGCTACCAGATCTGTGCTGTGAAAATACATATAATCACTAGATGGCAGAATTTTCTGACATTCTCAATGCCATCAACTGGTTATCCAAATTTTCATTGTGGTAGCCCAACACAATATTAGCTTCTCCCCAAAGGCAGATAAAGCAGTGGTGAAAGAACCATTTAATTTGCTACAAAAACAAAACCTAAAACTATATGAGGTTATGAACTTTATTCAGTCATTGAAGAAATGCTAGCGAAGAATCCAAAAGTGAAGTTAAAGTCTACAGTAACAACTCTTCCAACTCTTACCTATGTTCCTAATAGGTAACATGGCTTACCTATTAGCTATCTTCTCCTTTTCACTTGGTTTTAGCACATGCACAATTTATTCCAAGACCAAATATGGAGGTTCTCTTCTTTGGAATTTTGCTTTATATAACAATTCCATAAGAATAACTTGGTAGCGTTAACTTTGTATAGAATAGTAATACAAAAACCTGAAAGGACCTCCTCTACCTTAAACTGATAAAGTAATTGTTACCAAGGGCAAATGTCAACCAAATGGGGTGCCTGTTAATTATTTATTGGAATGATGTATTTCAGAGACACATCTATTTAAATAAGGACATTAAGGGAACGTTGTTCAAAATTATAGTGGCATTTCTACATACTAAATACAACTTTACTATCTCATAATTTAATTAAAATGACAAAGCTGGAAACTAAACATTGAAAGAACCAATGCATTGTAAGACAAGAAGCAAATCAAATGTAGGTCGCTAGTCTTTTAATGCTGGAAAACACACACACATTCTCCACCAAATAACTTACTGTATTTTACAAGTAACTTTACAGTCTGCATGTAATAAATAAAATGTTACTATTTTAGTTCCAGTTCCAGACGGAAGAGCTTGGGATAGGGAGTTACAGAACTAATGTTAGTTAATATCAGTCTCACAAACGGAGAATTGGATGAATTTCTCTTCTAACTTGCTATTTGCTGCATGAATAATGCTGCACGTAAGTGGAACAGAAAAAGGAAAGGAAGAAGTTTGCGGTATTTTAAATATTATTTATTTTTCTTGCACAAAATTTAAATTAGGTGTCATTATGAGATATTAATAAACACTAAGATTTGGTTTTCCAGTCATACACTCATAATTCTATGTAATGGCAGATCTCAAGCCTGACATTTACTAAATATTATTACTAAAGCATGTATAATACCTGTGTGTGGGCATGCACAGAAAGTCATGTTCCTCCTGTTACAAAATTTGCCCCTAACAGTACAATTCTTCATATGCATACAGAAAGAACAAAGAAGGAATGTTATTGGCTAGATGTTATCTGTGCAAGCTTGCAACTCATGCAGGTGGGGTGGGGGAAGGATTCAGCTGCTAGATGGGAGACGGATTCAAATATCCCACAACAAAATGGGGATATCATACTTCTAATTGAAGGTCTCTATTTCTCCATAGGGAAACCATGTCCCACTCAAAAAGGATGTACATAAATTAAGGTTTATTTTTGCACTCAAAAACAGTCGTTTGGATAATGTGCAGTAGCACACAGTCACGTTGCTTGAAGGTCAAAAGAATACTGTGCATTTAGAATGGCCACAAAATATGCAGTTTGGAAAATACTTAACATAGAGATAAAAGAATCTGAAAGAAATTAAGTCTACCTTTCTACACTAGTGAATGCCATAAATCAGGGGGTCTCCAACCTTGGCAACTTTAAGCCTGGAGGACTTCAATTCCCAGCTTTGCTGGCTGGGGAATTCTGGGAGTTGAAGTCCGCCAGGCTTAATGTTGCCAAGGTTGGAGACCCTTGCTGTAAATTACCCAATGCATTTGTATCTCAGACACTTTGACAGGTTATAAATGGGATACTACTACCCTGTGCAGACGAAACCCAGACAAGTTGGGGTGTTTTATTTTGCCATACTTCAACTCTTGCAGTCTGCATCGACTTCCCGCTCGCAGACTGAGAAATGATGTTGGACAAAATGTACAAATTCCCCAATGCAAGCTGCCTGTTTAATTAATCCTTTGCTTTAGCCAGGTAATCGGCTAGTTTGGAAATGGTCTCCTCCTGTTGCTCGAGAAGATCCAGGATAATGCCCATGGGAGTCTTCTTTAAGCCAATGCTTTCTATCTTGTTCTCCATCTTGTTCTTTAAGTTTCGAAGCCTGAAGGATGCATGAAGAAACATCACTAGGGAAAGGAAAGCAAGAGTAAGCCACAGGTGTTCTTCCCTTAGATAAAAAAAGACTTGACAATGTTACAGTGGCAACCAACAAAACTGCTCTATTGACATACTGTGTTAAAACAATGTTGTCAAGGTTTTTTTAATATTGTTTAATATTGTAAATATTGTACCTTGATGAAGGTATCTTTTATGTACACTGAGAGCATATGCACCAAGACAAATTCCTTGTGTGTCCAATCACACTTGGCCAATAAAAATTCTATTCTATTCTATTCTATTCTATTCTATTCTATTCTATTCTATTCTATTCTATTCTATTCTATTCTATTCTATTCTTCAAGTTGAAATGATGAATTATAAGTAAATCCTTTCTAAGACTCCTATTAGCAACATTTTTAGCTAACATAGCCACTGAGAAAAACAAAATCCATTTGGGAGCAAAATCTTATCATGCATATGCACAACGTAACATTTATATTTTTCAGATCCTTGATTCTGAATGAAGAAATTATTAATTTTTTGTTCTGCTGGTGATGGAGTTCTGCAATCTAGCCTAGTCCAATTAATGTAATAGTTCATCTAAATGAACAGCTAGACAGATTTTTATGTATTTATTAATCCAATTCATACAGCCATCAATCTAGCCCCAAAATTCTTGGTGGCAAACAAAAGAAAATACTGCTAAACGTGGCTGCAGGCTTCACAGTTAAAACTGTTACCCTGCCATCTGGACTGTAAATAAAAATCCCTGCACCTGAATATCACTGGTAAAAGCATCTACTGATATCTCTGTCTATTTGCAGTTAATGAAAAATGTTTCTTGACGCCTAACGTTTTACAGAGAGAAATGAAAGCAGCTGCATTCAGTTTTATGCTTGGCTATGGACATAAGAAAAACTCACAGAACAAAGGAAACGTGATTCCAAACAGAAACACCATGACGCCTCCGAAAAAGGATATCAGGATGTAGCTCAGTAACATAATTGCTATGACAAAGGCAGCAGGATAGTGCTTCTTAAACTTGCAAATGAAGTCTTTTTTGTGGGATGCACACACGAATGCTGTGAAGACCAGGATCACCACAAGGATGCCAAGCAACATTTTCAGGGGATTCAGAAATCTGCAAAGATATGGACAATGGTGAACAGGGGTGAACGAGTGAGAATGGCACAACAGGACAAGCCAGCTTCTTTGTACCTAAGCAGAACCACGAGACTCTTGGCTTCAGATTCTCTGCCTGTGAGCTGATTAGTTTCCACCCATTGCTTCTTGTCCTGCCCTCAAGTGCTTTGGAGAATAGCTTGACACCCTCTTCTTTGTGGCAACCCCTTAGATATCAGAACACTGCTATCATGCCTCCCCTAGTCCTTGTTTTCATTAAACTAGATATACTCAACTCCAGCAACACTTCTTTGTAAGTTTTAGCCTCAAATCCCCTCATCAACTTTGTTGCTCTTCTCTGCACTCTTTCTAGAGTCTCAGCATCTTTTTTACATCGTGGTGACCAAAACTGGATGTAGTATTCCAAGTGTGGCCTTACCAAGGCTTTATAAAGTGGTATTAACACTTCACGTGATCTTGATTCTATCCCTCTGTTAATGCAATCTAATCCCTCTGTTAATGCAGATTGTTGAAAGCTGCCCAAAGTCACTGGGAGTCAGATGGAATACAAGTTTGAAAAATAATTGCAATTAAATTGAACAGCAGAATACAAACACACCACATTACAATTCTAATAAATAAGATGGTTGTAAAGTCCTTTGCATCCTAAAAACCTAACATAGCTCAGGAAAGAACTACTGGTATTTAAACTCCAAAATGGCAGAGAAGTATAGTTAGTGAATGATTAACAATGAAAAATATATACGCCAAGTCTCTTGAACTGTTGCCTTCATTTATACGACACACTGTGAGTGTGTGTGTGTGTGTGTGTGTGTGTGTGTGTGTGTGTGTGTAATTCAAGAATTTATTCAATTTTCTCTAAAACATCCTCAAGAAATGCCAGATGACAAGTCCCATCATCCCTAGACAGTATGGCAGACATTTAATTGGGGAAGACTGCATTAGATCCACAAATTTTATCTTCCTTATCTGCATCAAAGGAAACTATAGTTTGATCACTGATCGCAGCTAAACTATTGGAAAAGTTTTGGAAAATAATCATGATCTATCTTTGTTTAGTCAAAGAAGGATAATAAACCAATGGCAACTCTTACAAAACAACATGGAAGAACAGACCACTGGACTTTTGACTATGGTCACGGTGAAACATCCATAATAATGTTGTACTATGAAGTATATTTGGGTTGCCAGCTATGTTCTGGGCAAAGAAATATGTCCTGTTCCAAATGCCTAGTTTGTGAATGAACCATTCTTGATGTCCTGTCCAAAGCTAATTCTGGAACACTGCCTGCTATGACACGTCCACTAGCATCCACTCTCATAAAAATCCAGTAGGGTTCAGTTCGTTTAAGATTCATTGTCAAAATATTGGATGCCAAAGATACAGCTAGAATTAGCAAGTGTCAGCCACCTTTCCTTCAAAACAGTTGTTGACCACCTGCTGTTGTCATTTGAAATCCAGAGTGTCATACTATAAGCATGTCTGAGTCACTTCTGGTCAGCCACAGCTATATTTAGAGAAGCGGGGAGGAAAAAACCTTTCTGGAAATTCTGCCCGGAAAAACTGAACTGTTAACTCCAGGCAGAAATCACTGCTGTGTATTTATTTCATAGGGAATCACTCTTAAAAAGTAAGCTTTGTATACTGCATTTAGTACAAAAAAAAAAAAATTACTGCAACAACTTAATTTAAAAGACTATTGCTTAACACAATGTAAGCCGCCCTGAGTCTTCGGAGAAGGGCGGGATATAAATTCAAATAAAAAAAAATAAAAAAAATAAAAATAAATAAAAATAAAAGTTAGCTCAGAAATATTAGGCCAAGACTAAGTCGGGGATTAGTTGAACCCCATGCAAAGCTATCTTTCTAATGTTGTCCAGAGCCTAATCTATATGTACATGTTTAATCTACACCAGGGGCAGGAGTTTCAAAATCAAGGCCTTGGGGGCCAGATCTGGCCTGAGGGGTACTTCGAACTGGCCCACAGGGCCGCCCTGGAAACAGTGAAGTATTGGCCCGTGGTGCTTCTGTCAGTGAAAACAGAGCTTGTGAGCTCTCCCGAGCTCTGTTTTGGCTGGCAGAGGGTTGCAGGAGGCTATTGCAGCTGAAAATGGAGCTTGGAAGCCTGTTTTCACTGGCAGAGTGCTCGGGCCACCACAAGCGCCCCCGACATGAGTGACATTGAGCTGGCCACACCCACCCTGGCCACATCCACCCCTGCCCCCCAAGGTCAAACACAACCCTGATGCGGCCCTCCATGAAATTGAGTTTGACACCCTTGATCTAGGGGATGCAGTGGTACAACCGTTTAATGATGCTGGAACTGCCGGTCAGAAATGGATCAGCACTCCAGCTGTTTGAGACTGGCTCTGCGAGATGGGCCAAGCTCCCACTGCATGCTTCCTGCCCATCCAGCAATTCAAAATCATGTGATACTACAAGTAGATAAATGGGTACCACTTCAGTGGGAAAAACCTGTGTTTGTGAGCGCGGAGAGCAGAAGCCAGCACTTGACGTGAGCTGGACGTGAGCCATCGCAACACAAGGTGAAACGAGGAGAGACTGGTGGGGGAACCTGGAAGAGTCAGCAACCCAAATGCCACTAGTTTGCTGGTGTAAGCTAGTTCGCCCCCTGTGGTGCACCAGGATAGGCACGGAAGCACCAAACAGAAGGAACTAGCAATTTAGGTTGTCAAGACTGAATTGTGTCTAGCATGTGTAGAATTCCCTGACATTGTATGCCATATGCTAAATAAATACATACATCTAGAAGCATGGATTGATGAGCTGCTATTAGTTTGGTGAGTCACAAACTAATGCAGTACAAATATCACATTTCTATCAGGATGCAGAGCAAGGAATTTAACTCAGCTGATACGAAATTACATTTGAGTTTTTGGCTTCCACATTACACCTGAGCTACCATGTTTTGGAGACAGTAATTGTTGACCTTGCTACATGCCAGAGAGGCTAAGAGGAGTCACACTCTCTCAGATTAATCAACTTCAGAGGATTGTTTAACGGAAGCATTGACCGAGCCCTGACCAATTATTTTACAGCTGCTAGAAACTCTGGTCTGACACATGAAGGTGGTTGTATAACAAAACTCACATTTGTCACAGGTAACATCATACTGAATCCCCTGTCACGCATGGTCAGGTCACTTCTGGTCTAAGCAAAATTGACTGCTACTTAGGACACACACACCCCTCCACAGGGCAGCACCCTGATGGATCTGAAGCACCTTCAGATGTTGCTTAAGATGTTTTTCAATATTCTAACACAGGGGTATCCAACCTTGGCAACTTTAAGCTTTGGTGGACTTCAACTTCCAGATTCTGAGAGTTGAAGTCCGCCAAGGCTTAAAGTTGCCAAGGTTGGAGACCCCTGTTCTAACACGTTGCTGATTGTCTTTCAATATGACAGTCTTAGGGTGAACATTACTATCCTGCAAATCCTCGGAAGATGAAGCATCAGAAACAACGCACCAGAAGAGAAAGACCAGGTGTAAATCTGATTGATCCCTGATATGAACTCGAATAAACAAGTATAAGGCAAGAAAAGCTTTCATTTTTAAAGCTTATTGGTTTTTTTAAAATATTCTCATTATTTGGTGACAACTGCCTAGAGTTGCTTGACAGTGTGATTGGTATGTAAATCGAATAAATAAAATAAAAGCACCATGATTTCTTCTCTCCGGCTGCTTTATTTAAAATAATACGTTCTCTTAGGCAAGGATGATTTCCTGCCTAGAAAGATTCAGCACATTTAAAGCAGTAATCATAACAACAGCAGACAGATGGCAACCTTACTAGATTTGGCAGAAAGAGATCAGGAAAGGTTTACTAGGTTGCCATATGTTTCCCTGCAGTGAGTCAACATTCAATGTTCTAGTTTTTCATAAGACAGTGAATGGAAATAGAAACCACAATAAGGTGGAATTGCACACATGGGCAATTCAAATTGATATTTAGGTCTCTTGTATTGGGTCTGTTATCGATTCCAACCTTAAGGTTAGTGATGTCATCTGAATAAAACAACATAACCAAGATTAGGTTTTTAAAAATTCTGTAACAACAAATACCCTCTTAATGGTAAGCAATTAGCATGTCCCAAGATTAGCCATTCAGAATATTTAACTGCATAAATGTTTGTAGATTCATATAGTGTGTAACCATATGGAATCTTATTTTTAAACTAGATTCGAAGTAAACAATTCCAGTTGTTCTCAAAACTATCCACACTAAAAATTATTTCATCATTTTATTTCCCTATTGTTAGAAGAAATATCCTTCTGGGTTCAGTTCCAAGTGGGGGAAAAAGACACTGGACTCATGGAAGTTGCTTGGTAAGAAGGTTTATTGATGAACAGGATCACATGCCTTGGAGATCTTGGGCGAAAAAAGGACAGAGACACTGAGAGTGCCTGGATTTTATGCTCTCTGTTGGGCTTTGAATTTGAGCTTGTGTTCTGATTGGTTGTCAGACTCCCATGGGGCAGGGGTAACTTTGTAGGTTGTCTTTTGAGTCCCAGGCTGGGTTGACTCTTGCTGATTGATGATGTAATGAAAGGGCTTTGGGCAATTCCTACTATGGCTGTGCCTGAAGGAGGTCGATCTTTGCTGTGTAGAATAGACTGGCCCAGGACTTAATGGCTCACTGACAAAGGTGGGGGGTGGTGAGTTTCTGCCTCTCTTTTAGGGGAAATATTCTGCCCTTTTAATATTTCCGAAAATATTTCATTTTCTAGGAGAGGGGTAGGTTTTAACTTCCTACAGTATCTATTATGGCTATGCTGTCTTTTGAATTCTATTCTGAGAAGGTGGTTTGGAGCATGTATGAGTGTGAAATTGTTTTTAAAACAGCTGCAACTCGTTTCAAGACTGCATGACTGCCCTCTCTCCTCCAATTCACAGAAAAGTCATGGACCTTTCTGAGCACAATCCAAAATGTTCCACCTTAACAAATGTAATTTATATAGTATACAGTGGTATCTTGGTACTCAACTGCTTTCAAGTTCATCGAATTTGGTACTCAAGACTTTTTGACGCATTGCCCTGATACTCATTGTTCGTTTGGTACTCAACACAAAAGCTACAATTTGTCAGTATCATCTGCCTTGAGACTCGGTACATTATTCTTTATGAGGAAAATTTGTTTGGTTCTCATAATTTTTGGTACTCTTTGAGCCTCCCGGAAGCAATTAAGGATGAGTACCAAGGTCATACAAAAAACTCAGATTTTCAAGGATTCTATAGATTTGTGATGGCGAACCTATGGCACAGGTGCCACATCTGTAGGCATGTGAGCGTTGCCCTAGCTCAGCTTCAGCGTGTATGCGCGCGCTAGCCAGCTGATTTTCGGGCTTTCTGGGCCCACCAGAAGTCAGGAAGCAGGCCATTTCTGGCCTCCAGAAGGCCTCTGCGGGGTGGGGAAGGCTATTTTCACTCTCCCCAGGCTCCTAGAAAGCATCTGGAGCTGGGGAGGGCAAAAAATGGGCCCACTGGGCCCACCTTGCCATCGTGTGTCAAAAGTGGGGGAGGACAGGAGAGGTCATGTGCACATGCACGGGGAGACATTGAATTATGGGTGTGGACACGTGCATGTGTGATCTGCCTGCATCCCTCCTGCTTTTGGCATGCGATGGCAAAAAGCTTAGCCATCACTGCTATAGAGCTAGTTTAAAATCTTTAAAAATAGTGTTTAAATCAGTTTTTCCCCAATCAGATCCTTCTAGATATGCCAGACAATAATTCCCAATTCTCACTATCCCAAACCAGCACAACCATAGAGGAGCGATGTGTAGGTTTAATTCCTGTAATTCCCAATCGTCCCAATATGACTCAATGATTCAAAATTGCTATTAGTCATTTCACTAACAGACTAGATTTTCCTTTGAGTTGTCTGCTTCTGGTGCTCAAGGAATGCAGAAAACGAATAGCTGAGTTGGCAGCATGCATTACAATTTGGATGTACATTTCATTGTAATCAAAGATTTGCATCTTTGTAATTTAGAAATTATAATTTTTATTAAGAAGTTATTAAGAAGGCCAATAAGGGTTATGAACCATTTCCAACTCCTAAATATAAATGATATTTTAAAAATTGGGATAGAAATGTGTTTTATTCTGTTGTGGGAAGCCACCCCCCCACTCCTAGAAGAATGAAATATTTTGAGGAATATTAAAAAGGCAGAATATTGTATTTCCCTAAAGGGAGAAATGAAGACACATGCTCTTGGAGACAGAAAGCAGCTCCCACCTTTCTTAATAGCCCTCAGCAAGATGTCAGCACTTAAGAGATAAAGAGCTTGTTGAAAGAAGCCAAGTATCTAGGTAGCTTTATTCATAGGCAAAGCAAATACTGCAGGCAGAAATCCATTCAAGACATGATATTTTGAAATTCCCCGCAGCAAGATCTCAACAAAAGTAGGATTAGCACTCAGCCACAGTATGAATTGCTCAATGCCCCTTCACTGCATCACCCTCCAGAAACTTCAACTTCAGACTTATCTCAGACAAACATCTAGGATTTGTACTTTGCCTATAGAGCCAGCTATGATCCCTACCATTATAAACTCAGTGAGGGTCTGCATGAATGAGGAGATGGCTTGTAACACGATCCATTTATTGATGACAAAGGCAACTCCTGAACAGAATCAACATTAGAAAAAGTTGACAGCTCTTATATACTGAGCTGTCAAAACAACAACCAATAGCGAAGCCTTAATTTTCCCGCCTGAAGGGATGCACAAATAAACCAATCAGATCATGTCGCGTCAGCACGCTCTGCAGTCACAACACCTACATAAACCCTACATGGCCCCATAGGAGTCTGACAACAGCTAATAAAATACATGTTCTTGCACAAGAACAGGAAGTTCAAGTGCACAGCACAAAGGAGGTTTAAAACCCCCTCACTCTCAACTCCATTTTGTCAGCTGCACCAGAATCACAAACAGGTGCTTCTGTTCATCAAAAAATGGACCCTCTTTCTTCCAATCAGCCTCCAGCCTCCATTTTGTCTCCAGTGCCTTTCTCCCAGCTTGGAATTGAACCACATGGATACAGTATTTCTTCCCACACTGTCTTCTGGATAAATCAGCTTTACTAATAGAATTATTTAAAAATTTATTCACATTGTCCCAAACTATATGACATTATATCTCCACATATCCAAAACAGAGATAATAAACAGAGTATATTTACTACTCTTCAGTCACAAATTTTATTCCCGAATCCAAAATATATATGAGTTGGGGTTCCGATTCATGGTTTGACTAATATTGATGTAGAAGTAGCACCATCTATATATGCAGATCATAATCCAATATTGTAAAACTGAACATGGAAATCTCTAGATTGAACAAACGTAATAAAAACCATTTAAGTTTCTGAGACAACATTAGAGATACGTGTCAACAGAAATTGAAATGTCAACAGGAATTTAATTTCTGAAACTTCTAAATCACAATATGGGAGACTAATAAAGCATTTATGAGAAGGTTGTTCACTTTTCTTGCATCCAATAGAAAGCTGTTTAAAAGCATAAAGGTATCTTGCCAAATGATGTGAAACAATTAGAAAAAAGTCATAACCGAAAATTATATTGCAGATAGCAAAAATGGATGAATATTTGAATGGCATATTACTTTTAAAATTTACTGAACAACAAACTAAAAAAAAAAAAAAGTAAATTGCAATCATTTTCCTGGGCTCTAAAATCGACCGAAGTGCTGACTGCATCCCTGAGATCAGAAGACATAAAGCACTTGGAAGAACTGCAATTTCTGCCATGAATAATGTCTGGAAGAGTAAAGACATCAGCCACACAACCAAACTCAGATTAGTTAACACAGTAATTTTTCCAATTGCTACTTGTGCTGCGAAACCTGGGCCTGAAAAAGGTAGATAGGAGAAGAGTAGACGCCTTTGAACTGTGGTGCTCTGGAGGTGACTATTATGCATCCCGTGGACTGCAAAAACCACAAAAACAAAGCAGTCCTAGACCGAACCTCACCAAAAATATCACTTGAAGCCAAGATCGCCAAACAGAGACTGTCATACTTTGGTCACATCATGAGAGCTGACTCACTTGAAGAGCCAATCATGCTGGGAATGATCAGCAGAAAAAAGAGAACGGGGCCATCCTAGTACTTGCTGGCTGGACACTATAAAACAGGGGTGTCAAACTCAAGGCCCATGGGCCAGATCCAGCCAGTGGGTATTTAGATCTGGCCCACGGGGCTGCCCTGGAAAAAGCAAAGGACCGGACCGCAGTGCCTCTGCCAGCAAAAACGGAGCTTGGGAGGGGGTTGCAGGAGGCCATCCTGAGCTTCATTTTTGTCTGCGCCGTCCTCCTGCAGCCCTCTGCCAGTGAAAACGGAGCTCAGGAGAGGCATGCATGGGCTGCAGGATTTTGAGATGGCCATACCCAATCCGAGGTCAAACACAACCCCGATGTGGCCCTCAAAGAAATCAAGTTTGATAACCCTGCTATAAAAGATGACACTGAGATGACCGTGGCAGATCTGAAGCAAGACAGAGGGGCATGGAGACTGCTGATCCATGGAGTGGCCGACGGTTGGACACGACTGAATGAATGACAACAATAAATCTCATTAATAAATAACCAAATAAATGAATAAATATTGCAAACCCTGGGAATGGCTGGAAACTTTCTTCCTCGAACTTAAATTGCTAGTGCATTCTGAAACTGAGGAAAGAAGCAGCATAGCACCTATCAAACCTATCCCGGTATGCTTCCTACCATTATTTGGTCTTGCAAGAGCAACAGTTGAATCAGTGAGTCTGTATGCATTGTTATTTTTAAAAAATGTTAAGCCATTACAGAATAGCTTCTTCTCCAATGGCAGACATTCAGTATTGATACCATCTTATTGAAGATAAGTAATCCATCAGGCCTGATATCATCTGAAGTTCTCCAAGCTATAGTCATTACATACCATAGATGATATCAGAAGCAAGGTTAGTCATATGATTCCCCCCGTAAATATAGTTCTTGTTAAGAGAGATTTCCTGAGTGTTATCAGCCAGCACAAACTTCTTTGTAGATATAGAATAACTTGGTAGTACTCTGGTAATCTGAGGCTGATGTTATGTAGACAATGTTCAAACCAGAGAGACTTGAGAAGAACGTTAGTTCCCCTTACTGAGGAAGAGGTTTGTTTATTTATTTGTTATATATATATATATATTTTCTGAGGTTTTCGTGGGTGTTTGTATGTAGGTCTTTGGTTATTCGGGTTTTCTCCCACGTAAAATTGGAAGTGTCTTGGCGACGTTTCGACGAAGTCTCATTCGTCATCTTCAGGCTTCAGCTTCATTGCTCCCAGAAGCACGAAGCTGAAGCCTGAAGATGACGAATGAGACTTCGTCAAAACGTCGCCAAGACACTTCCAATTTTACGCGGGAGAAAACCCGAATAACCAAAGACTTACATATATATATATATATATATATATATATAGGAGAGGAAAGTATCCAGTATCAATAATCAACTGAATGGATGCTCTGTGCTCCTGCTCAGAAATAGAAGGTGTCCCTGGGTGGAAAATGTTGCCTCAAAAGTCAGCTGGTGGCACCACGAAACCAGCAACAACTATGCTAAAAGTTCCTCTGAATAAACAAGCAAACAAACAATCTGATGCTGGATTATTTTCCAACATCTGTTGTACAGGAAATAGAAAACATTCTCCAACCTACATATAGCAACAAGCAAAATGTTGGTTATGTGAACCACACAAAAGCAATGCAGCTACCTCTCCTGGAACCCACTAGCTTCCTGCTCACCCACAGCGGAAGTGTCAAGTACAAACTTAAATCTAGTATCATTTTTTGGGCTCAGAATGCCTCTAGGTTCCTGATAGGCCCCATATTTATATTTAGAAAATAAAAATGATAAACCCAGCCTGGTATTTTGGCTGTTTAAACCCCCATAATAATATAAGTATCAATAACTGCTGCGAGGGTTCCTACAAATATGGATATCTTCATGATTTTAAGAATCCGAAACCACTCCAAGGAAGCCCTGCAGAAGAGGAAAGTCTTCAAATGAAAGGATAAATGAATGGGGGAGGGGGCAGACTAACCCCAGAGGGGGCTGCCACTGTGAATGTCATTTGCTGGATTTCCAACCCCTTTGATTTCTCTATGGGTAATAACTCATAGCATCCTCTTCAGATCAAATTCTCATTTGGAGAAGACCAGTGGTGGGATTCAACTGGTTCAGGCCACTTCGGGTGAACCGGTAGTTAAATTGCTGGCTGGCTCCACCCCTCCATGCCCTGCCCCTTCCAGGAGTCCCCACGCACCCCATTTTGGCTCCCAGGGAAGCCTCCTAGGCCCAAAACCGGGTGTGTGTGGGGGCAGCACATTCTCCCCCACCCTGGCCTGTTTTTACGGCCTGTGAAGAAGGCCAAGTGCTGCCTGTCACACCTGGCCATGCCCACCATGGCCACACCCACCCAGACGGTCATTAGGGCAGAGAACTGGTTATTAAATTATTTGAATCCTACCACAGGAGAAGACCAACCTGAAGATAGCAAGGTGCCAAGCTTCAAGTGATGACATGTAAAATTATCGGTGGTTTAGAAACATGATGCATAAAAAATTGTCTTCTCCTATAGCCTCTTGCCCATCAACGGAAATATTCAAAGGCCCTCTTTGTTTCTGTGAGCTGTCATAAACGTTGAGGCAGATAGTTGTGATATAATCATTTCAAAGAAACAAACCAACTTTATCTGAGGTGGGGGCATTATAAAGCAGCACTGTGGATCACATATGCTACAGAGAACACCAATTCAATTTTAGAGAAGATATAAAGCGACATAGGAGATAAAGAGAACACACACAAATCGCAACATTAGACTCCAGTCACTTTAAACGAACAGCAATATAACCAGTGGTGGGTTGCTACCAGTGCTCCTCGGATTGGGCAAACCGGTAGGAGCGGGAGGCTCTGCCTACCCGCCTGGACGCCCTGTGCAGAAGCTTCTGCGCACAAGCATGTGCGCACGAGCGAACCAGTAGCAAACTACCATGTTTCCCCGAAAATATTTTTTTTGAACCCCACAATAAGTGCTTGGCCTTATTTTCGGGGAGTGTTTTATTATTTTAGGGCACATGGAGGAAACTAGAGGAAATGGCGGGGACCAGCTGCACAGGTGTTTAAATATTTTCGGAGAGGGCTTATTTTCGAGGATGGGGCTTATTTTAGTGCATGCACTCAAAAGCCCGATTGGGCTTATTATCAGGGGATGTCTTATTTTGGGGGAAACAGTGCAATATTTTACTTTTCACTTGCCAGGCCCAAGCCTGAGACAAGACGGTGAAATCCAATTGAATCCAATCCTTTAATTATACCTAATGGATAGAATCTTGCCAAACTAAAGCTATAATCTTCTAATCTACTAGATATACCAAGATTTTTTTTTTTAATTTGCATTTATATCCCGCCCTTCTCCGAAGACTCAAGGCGGCTTACACTATGTTAGCAATAGTCTTCATCCTATTTGTATATTTATATACAAAGTCAACTTATTGCCCCCAACAATCTGGGTCCTCATTTTACCTACCTTATAAAGGATGGAAGGCTGAGTCAACCTTGGGCCTGGTGGGACTAGAACCTGCAGTAATTGCAGGCAGCTGTGTTAATAACAGACTGTCTTACCAGTCTGAGCCACAGAGGCCCAGATTCTATGGTGTTGCTCTCTTAAGCCTCTTTCCCCTCCCTCATCCAGATTGGGACAGTGGAGTCTGTGAATTTGGGCAGCTCTCTGGGAAAGCCCTGTGTTGCTAACCCCTCCCCCCACTCCTGTAGGTGCACATTCCATTATATAACATGTCTTTTAGTTATAGACCATTGTATGTTAATGTATTTTATATATCAACATACAATAGTTTTAAGCAATAATTTGAAGCAGATAGTCCTTGATATACGACTATTTGTTTAGCAACAGTTCGAAATTACAAGAGCACTGAAAAAAGTGACTTCTGACCATTTTTAATGTTTTTTTTTTAACTTTTTATTTTTTAGCTTATATGTAACTGTAAGTCTATCAAAGTTACCCTAGGGTAAAATGGGTAACCAATGAATTTTATAAATAAAATATATTTTTCACACAACCAATGCAGCATCCCCATAGTCACATGATCAAAATTTTTGGCAAGTGGCCTGAATTTATGATGGTTGCAGTGTCCGGGGTCACGTGATCAACTTTTGCAACCACCTGACAAAATCAATGGGGAAGCCAGATTCACTTAACAATTGCAGTAATTCACTTAACTTGTAACAAGAAAAATTGCAAAGGGTAAAATTCACTTAACTGTCTTGCTTTTGCACTCAATTGGTCGTAAATCAAGGATTACCTGTAAATGGACTTCCGGTTTGGCACCGTAGGTGATGGCGGTGATCTTTACGATCACCAACCTCTGGATTATGTGGAATCGCTAGGACAGCTTAAATCTGCTGTCCAGCGTTTCGGAAAACCCCCTCTTCGGGAGAAGGAGAAGGTGGTGAGCTGAGGGCAGAGGTTGAATTTCCCTAAAGCCCCTGAGAAAAAGGGGTTTGAAGGGTTAAGTTCCCTCCAGTAACCCGAAGTGCTCCAGATCCGAGGATTCTTCTGCTTTGGCGGAACCAATCACCACGACCAAACGCCGAGATTTATTTTGGACAATAAAGGATTATACCGGACAGAACGAAAGTGGGAGAACTTTATGCAAGTAGCCAAGCCGATTCCCCGATACTTTGTAACAAGCTTGAAAACAGCAAGAAAATGGAGGCAAATTGTTAACAAGTTAACGAGTGGAAAGCGAAAGCGATACTTTCAGCGTTTGCCGTCTGCAGTTGGTAATTTGCATGTTACTTGCTGCTTTTACTCTTTAACTCTTTGCTGCCTGCTGATAGAATCTAGGGGAGATTTTTAAATACTGCTTTAAAAGACTGTGTTTCTTAGAGGTTAAGAAGATTTAAAGTGAATATTAAGTTGGAAATAAATAAATAAATAATTTTATAGAAGATGGCAGCCAAACAATTAAAGTCTACTGTAACAAAGAGCTCTGGAACTTTATCAGCTGGTGCCTCTCCAGCTCATACAGCAGAGACTAGAACATTGAATTTAGAGGCGTTACAAGAGAACTTAAAAGGCTTTATAGAAGAAAAATTTAAAGTAATAACTGATGAGATGTCTGAAATGAAAGAGCAGATATCAGAAATTCAAGTGGGAAATAAAGAAGTTAAAGAAGGATTTGTAATGGCAGTACAAGTTTGGCAACGAATGTGACTTTATTGGAAGCGGAGGTTGAAGAAATTAAGCAACATAATTTAAAATTAGAAAATAAAATGGATGAATTTCAAAGTAAAATGGAAAAACAGAGGATGAAATAGTTTTGATACAATATAGAAATATGGAATTTGCTCTTAGAATTCGAGGTTTGAAAGAAAATAAGGAAGAGAATTTAAGGAAATTTTTCTGAAGTATTTGCTGAGATATTAGCAGCTCGTCCAGCAGATGTGGCTTATCAAATTGATAAAATATATCGTGAATTCTTGGATAGCAAGGCAAAAAAGTTGCCAAGGGATGTTGTTATTTATTTTACAAACAGAACAGTGAGAAATCAGATTTTGCAAGCTTCATATAAGGGGAGAAGATTCAGATTGCTGGTCAAGATATTTTGATATTAAAGGAAATTCCACCAAAATGTTAAGGGCTAGGAAGGAATTTGCCTTCCTGGTGAATGAACTTAAAAACATCAGATTGAATATAGATGGGATATTCCAACTGGTATAATAGTATATTATGCAGGAAAGTACATCGTTTCAATACGGTTGGAAAAGCAAGAGAATTTTATGTTGAGGTATTAAAGTTGGAAGTCTTCCCCATTGGAAGCTAGAAGAAGGGGGGCTGAAGTGAAGGAAAGAGAAGTGAAGCAGGTACAAGAACAGATTGTGATGGAAGAAGATTTATTACAAGTGTTGGAAATACCTACGACGGGTTTAGATTCAAAAGAACAAAGGCTGACAAGAGCTGCTGCTAAACGCAAGGAACAAGAGATGAAGGCACAACAACAACTGGCAACTACTACAACGGGAGGAGCAAGGCCTAAAGTAAAATGTGATCTGCGGCTGGTGTTCCAAAAGTTTCCTTTGGCCGATAATGGCAATTAAACTATTATCTTGGAATGTTAATGGCCTGAATTCACCGCAGAAGAGAAGGAAAGTATTTCATTATTTGAAACAATTTAAAAATGACATTACCTGTTTACAAGAAACACATATTAGATCTTGCTAAATGTTGGAGATGCGATTGTGAAGATGCTACTTATTACCATATATGGTGGACTTGTAAAAAAGTTAAAGCATTTTGGATTAAAGTATGGTGGATCATGCAGAATATTTTGAAAAAGAAGATTAAGTTTACTCCGCAGTTCTTTCTACTAGGAATAATTATGGACTATACAGCTATAGAGACTAAATTGATTTTGAACTTAATAACAGTCGCAAGACTTTTGATTGCTCAGTATTGGAAGAAAGAAGAATTACCTACAATCAAGAATGGACACTCAAAGTATCAAATCTGGCAGAGATGACAAAATCTCCGCTTACTTGAAAGACTATACACTAGAAAAATATATTTTAGAATGGAAAATGTGGATTGATTATATTCAAAATAAGTATCAGATAAAAAAATATCGAATAGCATATGAGTAAATTTAGGAAATATTTTGTATTAGATATATTTTTGAAGGAGAGGGGAATTGAGAGTGTGACTAAGTGTGGTGTGACTAGAGATTATAATTTAGGAATTATTTTAGATTATGATTGTTAGTTTTGATACCCTGCATTTTGTTCTGGGAAGTCGGGGTGGGGGTGGGGGTAAGGGGAGGGAATTGGGGGTTTGGTAGAGATGGAGTGATGGTTAATGTACAGGGATTATTGAAGAAATATAATTAATGTAGGGTCGGGTCTGCATAGTTACCATTTTAGAACGGTGAGGAGGGAGAAAAGAGAGAGTAGGAGGTAGGAAAGAGGAGAAGAGGAAGGAAGAGGGATAGTAGAGGGAGAAGGAAGGTGGAGGGTGGAGGGAGGAGCGGATGTAGATAAGAGAAGGAGAGGAAGGTTTGGAAAGTAAAAGAAGGTAGAAGAGGGAAGAGTGTTAAAAAGGGTGGTGGTGACTGGGCAAGCCCGACTAATTGTATATAACTGTACATTGGATGAATTATTTGATATGATTGTAAAAATAAAACTTTTTATAAAAAAAAAAAAGGATTACCTGTAAATGCACGTTCCGTGAAGACAAAAATATTACCCAACAAACTTCATTGGTTATACTGAATATGTATTAACTGGCTGCATTTTATTTATACAATGGTAGCACCAAATGCATTTTCATATTTCATAATTTTTTCATGTCCAGAGGAAATGGTGTTCATGTTTAAGGAGAGTTATATCTTTTCAAAAGGTCATGTCGCCATAGTTAACTGAGAAATGCCTTTGAAATGCTGAATTATTTAAACAGTGACACATCATTTACTTTTTCAAGCAGCACCAATCAATACGGCTACTGAAATGCTAAACATACTCTAGACACAAAGTAGCACTGTGATGATTTCATCTTTATTGCTCCCATGAGCAGTGCAGAAACAAAACACTATTTTAAAGATACAGCTGCATTTAAAAGAGAGAGACACCCATTTTAAACAAAAGAATTTTTTGATAATCCCTTTAAAGGCCACTGATGGCCAAAATATATACTATTAGTCACATCTTACGTCATCAATGGCCTCCAAAGAGAAACTTAGTGTTCACTTGCTCCACCTCAAACCACACCTTAGAAAGCCTACAAACCAAAAACCTTCTGTGGCAAAAAATGCATTTTTAATTTTTGTTTTTTTTGCCGGAGCTGCATCCCTTGCAGTTTATTACCGAAAGCAGAAATATCTTTTTTTAAAATTATAAAATGAAGGATGAAAACCGGACTGCCTTGACTGTATCTAAATATTTATCCTGAGTTTACATCCAAGATTCTCAAATATGCCCAGCTCTCGCTTGTTAAAACCATCCCATTCGCTGCTTTACCACCAAGCCTGGTTAATTTTAGGAGGGCAAACAGCTGCGTATACATTATATTCCCTCCATCTTAAAAACGGGGAAGGTAGGCCTAATTCCGGGAGTTGTCACTGCAACGGGGCCGCGGTGCTCCAGGTGAGGAAGACGGACCAAGGCATTTGGGGGGGAAGCTCTCCTTAAGCGGAAGCCTTATTACTCCATAGGGTTGCTTCCCACATCAGAAGGGCAGCCTAAACGCAATCCTATTGCAAGCGATGCCATCCTTCCCCCCCCCACTCCCCACGGCGATCCTTCTGCAATGTGGGGCGGGGGGGGACCCCGAGAGAGAGCTTAAACTTCGCCGTCTCCCCTGCTTAGCTTTAGGGGGCAAAGCTATTCCCCGGGGATCCACGCCACTCATCCCTCCGAGACACACGCTTACCCCACGATGGAAAATACCGCGGCAGCCACCACGAGGTAATTGGTCTGGTAATAGAGCAGGTTGCTGACCACCCGGTTGTTCCATTTGGAGATGTCTTTGAAATCCGGCACGGCGAAGCGGTCGTGGCCCGGGATGAAATCATCCCACGATCTCAGCGGCGCAACTTGCACGTCCATAGTGACTCTCCCATCCGGCTTTCTGCGGCAGGAGCGGCGGCGGCGGCAGCAGCAGCGCTAAAAGAGGCGGCAGCGAGACGTCAGCACAACTGAGTTAAGAGCGACGGGCTGGCCAAGTTCATCAGCCTTGCATTTATAGTTGCCTTGCTTGCAAAATTAGCAAACACACACACACAGAGAATTGGTAGTATTTTCTGTTTTTAAAAAACCTCCTCTCCTTCCTTCTTGAAGTGCTTTTCGAAGATACCTAGGGACGTTCTGTTTCTTTTCCTAAAGCGACTTTTTTAAAAATTTATTTATTTTTGTCACAACATTATATAAAGCACATATAATGAAAGAAAACAATAGGACAGGAACGGTAGGCACTTTGTGCACGTATGCACACCCCTTATAGTCCTCTTAGGAATGGGGCGAGGTCAATAGTAGACAGTTTTTGATTGAAGATTTTGGGAGTTTGAGAAGAAATCACAGAATCAGGTAGTGTGTTCCAAGCGTTAACAACTCTGTTACAAAAGTCATATTTTCTGCAATCAAGATTGAAGCGGTTAACATTAAGTCTGAATCTATTGTTTGCTCTTGTATTATTGCTATTGAAGCTGAAGTAGTCTTTAACAGGAAGGACATTGCAATAGATGATTCTGTGTGTTACAGGTCATGTCGGAGTCGGTGGAGTTCTAAGTTTTCTCATATTTTCTCTCTCTTTCAAAACATTCTGTGAAATACCTCTGATTGGAGATGTTACTGTAAGGCAGAATAATTGAGTTGGCTTTAGTGTTTCAGGATGTGACCCTATAAGCCCTATAAGTGAAGAGTAGGGTCAGAATTTTATTTATTTATCTGTCAAGCATTTATAAGATAACAGATAAACGTAATTTGAGTGCATGAAAAAGATCAATTCAAGAAGACTGAATTATGACCTTGCAAGCATGGAGGAACATGTAATGAAATTTATTTAAGATCTGAAATGAACTTAAACATAATTTTTTTTAAAAAGGCCAAGATGTATTTATGCTAGTGGGTTAAACATAATTATAATATACAGGAAGTGTATTTCGTACATATCCACCATGCTATTTTCTGTTAGGGTAAACAAAAGTTATAATGTGTCAAAATGATATGTAATTAGTAAAAGTGATTGAAGTAAGATTTAAGAAAAGAAAAGAAAATCTAAACTAGTGGTTAAGGTGCTGGCCTCAGATTGAGGAAGTGAGTTCTAATTTTACTTTAGGCATAAAAAACCAGCTGGGTGACTTTGGATCAATCTCTCTCAGCCCAATGCACCTGTTGAGGGAAAATAGGAGGGAGGAGTATTAGGTACCTTTGCTCCCTTGAGTTATTTATAAATAATAAAGGCACAATTAAAAAAAATATAGTTTATACCAACAGTGTACCCTAGAGCTCTCCTTTACTCTTTCATCCTTGCACATTGTCCTTCCTTCCTTTTCAAGGCAAAGATTTATACGAAGCAGGTGTAAGTTTATTCATATGTAAAGAATGCTTGGAGCTATTGTACAATTTTTCCCTTGGCTTCCAGCTCAACTGGAATAAAGTGTCATTTATCCACCTCTAAGCCAATGAAAAGCTGGCCCTATTAATGACATAACCACCCACCAGCTGGATGGTAATGAAGTGGATAAGGTCGATGTTAGCCTTATAATTTTTTTTTAAAGTTAGGCTGAAATCCATCTGGAAACTATTTCGACATTGTTCTTGGCCTGATCATAACAGTATATAATATCTTCTTTGATCCAGTTTGTTCATGTTGTATCTTGACTAGCTTATCTTGTACAGGTAGTCCTTGACTTACAACCATTCATTTAGTGACTTCATTTAGCAGCACTGTCACATGATCAAAATTTGCACACTTGGCAACTGGCATGTATTTATGGTGGCTGCAGGTCAGGCTCTTTTGCAACCTTCTGACAATTGTCAATGAGGAAGCCAGATTCACTTAAGCATACTACTAAAGTTAGAAAAACTCCAGTGATTTACTTAACAAGTGTGGTAAGAAAGGAAAAGGAGCAAAACTCATTTAACAACTGTCTTGCTTAGCAATGGAAATTTGGTGCTCAATTGTGGTCATAAGTCGAGGACTACCTGTAGACCACGAATACCATGGTATGGTATATATGAATACCAATAGATCTTTCTCTCAAATAAGAGTGCAGGGACATATAGCATAATTTTCTTGCTCTGAATACTGATTTCATAGTCCTTCTCAAGCCTTTAACAATCTAGTAAATGTTTTATAGAAGTTTTGGAAAAGTGCAAAGTTGGAGATACAACTATTCCTTTGAAATGGTTATGTCAGTTTTAAAGATGCAATTACAGAAACTACATATCAATCAACTGTTCCAAAGGGGCAGAATCTATATCAGAAAAATCAGTGAAAAAAATGGAATACAGTTTCTCCTGCAGATCTTAACAATTGGGTCAGTTTATAGGAGAAGGGTGAGTGCTACCTCAAGTAGCTAGATCCTAAGTTTTAAAGTTTCTGAATCGGGTCTAAAAATTAATTGACTACTTGTGAAAACTTTTCAGTAAGGGAGGGGCCTTGTTGACTCTTCAACAGGATCTCTTCAATAACAAACTGATTAGATTCACTCCAGTAGCATACCCCAATTAATATTGCAACATTTTGCTGCAATAAACCCTCTTCAAGGTAGCTTATCTCAGATCACAATGGCTAATTTAGTTGCGAGTAAAGAATGACTCCGCAGCAATTCCAACTAATGCACTGAATGTAAACATATAAAAACACCTCGTGACTAATAATCTGTGAAAATCCATGGACCAATCTATGGAACTGATCTTTCAGAGTGAATTGTCAGAAAACAAATTCTTAGAGGAGCTGGGAACACATTAGTAAACTAGAAAATACAAGGAATGTGTACTAATTGGCCTCTAAAAAGGCAACCTTGAAGTGCCTGGGTTCTCAGTAAATCTTATCAAAATTTCTGTTGCAACATAATTTGTTTCTTTCTCATCTGGATGGTTCTTTCTTGAAGATAATGACAGTAGAAGGGTGGGGAAGTAACTTGAGGTTTGAATATTTATGCTTTCATCACCTTTTATTATACATATGTATGACTTATCACTTTCTGCTCCTTTCTGAAATGTATAGTGCATTCTTTCGTCTGCAGGCCTTCCAATATTCTCTGGAGGGAATTCCTCCAGTGTACACCATTAACAATAAGTACTGCAGTGAGCCTTATTTGCTTTGGGTTCCCTGTTTTGAATCAGCAGGAAACAACCTTTCTAAAACAGACTGAACTAGGAGTAAAACGTTTTATTCAATAATAAGCATCCCTGCCTAGACTGGATTTAATCTGTTGGCTGATTGTCAGTCAACCCATTATAGATCACTCCTAGTAAGGTTAAAGGATAGGAATAACTTTTTTTTTTTTTACAGATTAAGAATTGGAAGGGACCTTGTAGTTCATCTAGTCCAACCCCCCCAAGCAGGACACCCTACACTATTTCTGACAAATGGCAGTTCAGTCTCTTCTTGAAAGTCTCAAGCGATGAAGGTCCCACAACTTCTGAAGGCGAGCTGTTCCATTGGTTGATTGTTCTCAATGTTAGAAAATTTCTCCTTATTTCCAGGTTAAATCTCTCCTTGTTCAGTTTCCATCCATTATTCCTTGTCTGGCCTTCAGGTGCTTTAGAAAATACCTTGACCCCTTCCTCTCTGTGGCAGCCCCTCAAATACTGGAAGGCAGCTATCATGTCTCCCCTGGTCCCCTTCGCTAGACTAGCCATGCTCAGTTCCTGTAACCGTCCTTCATGTGTTTTAGTCTCAGACAAAACTTCAATCTAGAAGCCCTATTCAAAGATGCTCATCTTGCACTTCTTGTCTTTAAAAAGAAGACGGAGCATCTTTGTCTTTTAGTGAGTAATGCCTTATGTGAGAATCTTAATTTCATTAGAAGGAAAGTGATTAGTTTAGCAAGATTGTGGATTCAATAAATATTGAAGAAATCCACATCAATCCTCATTATGGCTAATAGAAAATTTTAGGCTGCCTACTATTTAATCCTAGAGTTTAATCGTTTCAAACTTTGCTTTTGGCGGGAAAAGCACTTATTATTTATTCCATCCCTACTGGTTTTGTTGCAGTATTAGGTCATTTTTTCCGGAGTCCCCATAGATTTTTTGGCTGTCTCTCCCCGCGATATCCCTTAGGTGACGCTCTACCGGCGCCCTGAATTGGTATCTCGTCCCTTTAGGACCTTAACATCAACTTAACGATTATCGTTCCCGTCTTTAAGAGACCAATTCAACACGTCCGGTTCCGATTTGCAAGCGACAAGAACCCAGCCTTAACCGCACCACTAGCGTTTCTTGATATACTTCTTCGATATACATGCTCAATCAGAGCAGCAAGCCCCGCAGTATTGATGTAATGGCTTGCTTTGCGAGACCCGCCGAACCTGACAACCGGAGGTGGCGGCAGTAACCTTCCCCTTTTAACTCTACATCGAACTCCGAGACCCAGCAACAACAAAGCTCTAACCCGCATCCCGCCGGCAAAACAGAACTCTATGGCTTCAGCACGTGGCCGGCAAGGCACTTCCTGTCGTGGTGCATTGTGGGAAGAGAAAAAAAAAAGGCCGGGGGGTTTACAATGGCGGATGGCGAGGAGCCGTAAGTACCACGGCGCCTGCTCGGTTTCCTTCCTTAATCCCTCCCCGCCGTCGCTGCCTGGAACAGGCTCCGGGATGGTGGCGGGGAGCCCCCCCCCTTTTCGCCTCTGCCCCCCCCTCCCATCCCCGCCCGCCTTCCTGGTCGTGGCGGGGGAGCGAGACTATGAGCCTGACCCGGTCGGTGACTGACCCTTCTTTTATTCTCTCTCGTTATAGGGAGAAGAAAAGAAGGAGGCTAGAGGAGCGGCGGCGGCGGCTAGCGGGAGAGAGGCAGAGAGAGATGGGGTCAGTGCGGGGGAGGGCAAGAGGGGGAGCGCTGAAGAGCAAGGAAGAGGCGAGGCGGGCGGGGGGGTGGCTGGGGAGCCGCGGACGCGGGGCTTGCTCGGAAGGGATGCAGGAGCCCGGCTTGCCTTACTTACCATCACCACCACCGCCCGGGCTGTTCCGCAGAGCACGTGGGACTAGCGCCTACGGCACTGAAAAGGTCGGGGCGGCAGCAACAGCAATGTTGTTCATGGCAGGAGGATTTGGGGGTGTTGGTTGGTGGTGGAGGATCTAAACTAGTAATAGTTTTACATATATACATACACACACACATATACATACATATACATATATACACACACACACATGTATGTGTGTATGTATATGTATGTGTGTGTGTGTGTGTATATATATCTATATATTCTGAGGTTTTCGCGGGTGTTTGTATGTAGGTCTTTGATTATTCGGGTTTTTTCCCACGTAAACCAAAGACATATATATGTATGTGTGTGTGTGTGTGTGTGTTTTCTGAGGTTTCCGTGGGTGTTTGTATGTAAACACCTAGCCTGAAGATGCCGAATGGGATTTCGTCGAAACGTCGCCAAGACACTTCCAATTTTACACAGGAGAAAACCCGAATAACCAAAGACCTACATATAAATATAAATATAAATATAAATAAGATAATTCCCAGGTCCTCGTATATATATTCTAAGATCACCCGATATAATTCTCTCCCTCTAATTTTCTACTCTGCTTGCCTTGAAACACAAATTGTAGAAACTATTTTGCAGGATTTGAAGCTGTCATATACATACATACATACATACATACATACATACATACATACATACATGAATATGTCATGGCATATTTGAGTCTTTTCCCATGTAAGGTTGAGAATATCTTGGCGATGTTTCGATGAGGTCTCACTCATCATCTTCAGGCTGCTTCTTTCAGCTTCATGCTAGTGCGAGCAAAGATGATGAGTGAGACCTCGTCGAAACGTCGCCAAGATATTCTCAACCTTACATGGGAAAAGACCCGAATATGCCAAGACCTACATACCTATAACCGTGAAAACCTACAAAAACACACAGACAGACAGACAGACAGACACACACACATATAAATGCGGCATGCATAAGCACACCAGCGTCCCTACCATCCCTGTCCTAATGTTCCCTTTTATTCATATCCATTTCATGTATTCAAATCATGTTTATACTTATATATGTTACCTAATACTTGTGCTTGACAAAATAAATAAATTATATGTGTGTGTGTGTGTGTATGTGTATATATATATATATATATATATATATATATATATATATATATATATATATATATATATATATATATATATATATATATATATATATTTTCCTGAGGTTTCATGGTGTTTGTATATAGGTCTTTGGTAATTGGGTTTTCTCCTCGTAAAATTGGAAGTGTCTTGGCGACGTTTGATGAAGTCTCATTCGTCATCTTCAGGCTTCAGCTTCCCAGAAGCACGGAGCTGAAGCCTGAAGATGACGAATGAGACTTTGTCGAAATGTCGCCAAGACACTTCCAATTTTACGTGGGAGAAAACCCGAATTACCAAAGACATATATATATATCTCTATATATATATCTATATATATATCTATATATATGTCTGTGTATAATCTAATAATATGATTCTAAAAATACGAGTTTCAGGTATACTTGTAAAGAAAGAAACAGACGTTCTGCGAACTCCAGAACTAAAATAATTAAAATTTTATTCTACTAAGCTTTCGTCAGCCATCTGCTGACATCGTCAGATATTAAACTACCATTACAGAGAACTCTGCCTTTATATGTCATTAGTCAATTTGGACATTGTGTGCGTGATAGGCCCTTCCAATTGCCTTCTGCTTAGCTAGGAGGGAGGAAACAGTAGGAATTAAGCCTCCATCAACCAGCATGACAGCAGCAAAAACAACACAGCTAATTACAAGTATAATTATATATACACGGCTTTGAATCCTGCAAAGTAGCTTCTACCTTTTGTGTTTTAAGGCAAGCAGAGTACAGAGGGAGAGAATTATGGGGTGATCTTAGAAAGGTAGTCCTTGGCTTACAATCACAATTGAACCCCAAAATTGATATTGCTGAGTAGGACCTTTGTAAAGTGAGGTCCCCCCCCCTTTGCAACTTTTCTTGCCATATTTGTTAAAGCGAATCACTGTAATATGGTGGTTAAGTGAATCTAGTTTCCCCATAGACTTTGCTTGTCAGAAGGTTGTAAAAAGGTGGATCACTTTTTTGACCTCGCGACACTGCAGCCCTCATAAATGTGAGTCAGTTGTTAAGCATTCCGAATGTAAATCACGTGACGTGGAGATGCTACAGTCATGTGTGAAAAAATAGTCATAACTTGCTTTTTTCATTGCCGTTGTAACTTTGAATGGTCACTAAGTGAACTGTTGTAAATCAAGGACTACCTGTATTCACTGATATAATTAGGTGTTTTTTTTTAAATGAAACTTGTGTGTTATCCAATCCCAACAATTAGGGGTAAATTACACAGGTACAAAATAGAAAACTAGCAAATTAGCAACTTAAAACAAATCAGCAACTGAAGACAAATACATATCTAATGAATGTTTGTGAAAAAGGATAGAATCCCTTTTCCTTAATTTTGGCAGATGTTTGTTCCATCAATATAGGCCACTTCATGGAATTATTGTTAAATATTTCTGCATAAGAAATTGGAAATGATGCCTGATGTATTTCTGCCTATTCTCATTAGGAGTAGAAAATTTGGGTTATTGCTGCATTAAGCTTTGTATAGTATATTGAGCAACTGGCAACAAGTGCAGTTGTTCCAATGCAGGGCTAAAGTCACGTCCAAGGCACATTACTGTCAAATTGAAGAGATTAAACATTGTAATAAGATTGTGGCAAGGGCTGAATTACGGTAAACTATATTTAACATGAAAAGAACTGGTCACAAGTATCTGTTAATCACAGATGTGGATTCCCTTCCTGTGTTGTTCCTTTTCTAATATCCACTTTTCCTGTCATTTTGCCATTTACCATCACCTTTGCCGATTGGTCTTTGTATATGGTTTTAATCATATTTATAAATCTCTCCCCAAAGTCGATCATTTTTAATTGTATTATCATAAATTGCCAGTTCGCGTTATCAAAAGCTTTCTGTGCATATATAAAAAACAGCAACACTATTTGCTTCTTTGAATGTGCTTCATAATATTCCAAAGTGTTTAATATAATCCACATATTGACTCTAATCTGCCTTTTTGGTAAGAAATTATTTTGGTCCATATATATAAACTCATTTAAAAGTTTTTTTCAATCTGTCAGCCATAATTCTTGCAAACATTTTATAATCCGCATTTAAGAGGGATATTGGCCTGTAATTCTTTACTTGTTGTAAATCCGACTCTTCGTTTGGTATCAAGGTTATATATGCCTCCATCCATGAGTCCGGAATCTTGGCTTTTAATAGTAATTCATTAAATACCTGCAGCATCACATTACTAAATACATCTTGTAGGGTTTTATATACCTTTGCTTGTAATCCATCCGGACTTGGTGTTTTCCCATTCTTTGATCTTTTAATTCCCTCCACTAATTCCATCATTGATATTCTTTCTTCTAGCATTTAAAAAAAAAATTCTGGAATCTTGGGTATTTCCGCTTTTTCTAAATATTGTTCTAATTTTTCTTCTGCAACTATCTCTTGTTGATACAGTCCATTATAGTATTTCTCAATTATTCTTTTCTTTTCCTCATTTTTGTAACATACATTTTCATCTTGGTCTAATAATTGACTTGTTAGCTTCTTTTCTTTCTCTTTTTTCATTTTATATGCTAGCCACCGTCCTGGTTTATTTGCATTTTCAAAAAGGTTTTGCTTTTTAGATTTTATTTTGTTTGCCAGCTCTTAATTTTCCATTAAGTTCCACTTGTGTTTTTTCAAGTCCATCAGATTCTTAATCTTTTTATCTTGTGGATTTTTCTGTAACTCCATCTCTAACTTCTTGTACTCCTCCTCTAATTTCTTATGCATTTATCTATTTTGCTTATTCCATTTTCCTAAATATGTCATTGTCAATCCTCTAATATATGCTTTGCTAGTGTCCCACACATTTTGTAGTGATGTATCTTCTTTCCTGTTCTCTTTAAAGAAAAAAGTCAATCTTTTTCCATGTATTGTTGAAAGCTCTTTTCATTTAGTAATTTTTGATTTAATGTCCATCTCATTTTTTTCTTGCGGCCCTTCCATGTCATTGTTATCGGATTGCCCATGTACTTGTTTCTATATCAGTCTTTTGTATTTTAGATATTAATTCTGTTGACATCCACATCATATCTATTCTTGACCAAGACAAGTGTCTATTTGAATAGAATGTGTACTGCTTTTTTGGGGGGTATCTTTGTCTCCAAGCATCTTGCTAGATGAACTTAATTCATCTAGCATTGTAAAAAATGTTTTTGGAAGTGTCTTTCTTAATTTCTTGTTCACTTTTTTGGATTTGTAATCCAATTTTGCTGTTGTTATTGACGGTGATGATAAGTGTGCTGTTAGTTTCTTCATCTTGATCTTTGTTTTCAAACCACAAAATTTGTAATCCAAATACTGAATATAGTTATAATCCACGTTTGTTATCTTAGTGTCCACAAATCTTCAGGTTCTTGTTACCCTAATCCATATAGTTTGAAGGCAATGGTAGAAAATACTAAACAAGATATTACACACACACGCACGCACACATACATACACAAAAAAAAACACAAAAAAGAGGTGTCTACCAAAAAAGAGAGAGAAAGAGAGAGAGAAAAGGAAAAAGAAGGAAAAAGAAAAAAAATCCCCAAAATGGATAATTTAAAAAAGAATGAAGAGGAGAGGAAAAAAAAGAGAAAAAATAAGCACAAAAAATAAAAAAATGATAAAAAAGAAAAATTATCCAAGCATTTAATCCCCAAAATTTCCAATGTTAGGAAAAAATCCCAAAATTCACAGTCATAAATCCAAAAAGGAAAAAATAATAATAAAGCAGTGAGTAATAAAAAATAAGACTAAAACAATAAAATATTTAATCTATTATGCAGCTGGTAGCTTTTTTCTTTTTTCTTACTCCCAACAAGTCACAAGGCATTTATCTTCAAAGTCTATTTCACAGTCAAGTTATTCAAGGTCATTCTTTATTCTTTTACTCCATTGATTTTCCAATATTCCCTTTTACACCACTAGATGGCACTAGATGTCTCTGCCATTCAGTTCCATTAATCATAAGTCTGTTTAGTCCAATGCAGATCTTTCCACTGTAAATTTTAAACTCCAAAGTTCATCCGTATTTAACAAAAATAAAACTCACTCTACCTAATTTGCTTTCCATTTATTTCCAAATCAGTTTTCAGATTTCTTAAAAATTGTCTTTTATTTTCTGGCCACCACTCTTTCACTGCTAGCACCGGAAATGGGGAGGTAGCCAGACATCTGCTTCCTCCCGTTTCACTTTTGCATTCTTCTTCAACTATAACTCTTTTTTTAAAACAGGGAATATAGTAAAAATAGGAGTCTTGTTTTCAAGACAATAACTTCAATCTCACCCAGATGATTTACCTCGCTTTCTTCTTCTCTCTTTGTGCCCGGCCGCTCCAGCTTTGAGACAGCTCCCAATAGCTGTCTTTCCAGTCGCTGAGTCGAAGGCTCTTTACCAGTGCTACAGGGAATTTGTGACTTCCCTGTTCACATCAGCCTGTGCCCCCGTTCTTCACCGTCCCTACGAGATGGCTACGGTCCTCTGCGGACCCCCAAATCGGCTGGAATGTTGATGCTCCTCCGGAGCCCCAAAGTTCGTCATATCGCTGCGGTGCTGGCCAGCCCCCCCCCTCCACAGTTCTTCCTCAGGCAATTACAGTTCTGTGAGAAAGTGTTTACCCCCTTTTGGATTTTCTAAAATGTTTTACTTCTTAGTCACCAAAAATGTCATCTACAGGTATACCTTATTTAGTGACTACCCTGGACAGTGACTGCAGTTACAAGAGTGATGAAATAGTAACTTTGCTACCAATACCTGCATTTATGACCTTTGTAGTGTCTTTCGATGACTGTTCATCATATAGGCAGTACATGTTGTCCTTCGCCTGTCCTATTCTTTGCTCTCCCGAGAAAGGTTTTCTAAACAAGCAATCTGCCTGAGCTGCTTTTCTGCAGCACTTCCCTAAAAAGTGCTAACTGCAAGTTAACAAACTCTGCTCTGTGATCTTAATTGATTAGAACCATCCTCTCTGCTGACTGACATGGACAAGATCCTAATCTGTTTTATACTAAAAGTTTTTATTTGCCTCCCAGGTGGCTGGTGGGGGGGCGGACTGCGCTGGTAGCTGCACCTGTACTAGGCAAACAGCTGGAACTAGCACATTCCTTTTGATGTGCTTACCCATTATGTACCTGCTTACTGAGTTGTAATCTCCCCACTGCCACCACCATGTAAATAGTAATGTCAATCCCCTTTTTTTACTGATTATCACTGCAGGATAATCAGGATGATGATTCCAAAGGGTGGAGGAGTGGGTATTCAATTCAATTCAAATCTTTATTTGAAAATAAAGATTTTTCTTCTTTGTGGGTAAAAGGAAACCATAGTCATGATCAGGTAATTTCCCATTTAGTGACCATTTTGCGTAATGACAACGCTGCCTGTCCCAGTTGTGACTGCTAAATGAGGGCTATTTGTACTAATGTTATGTAGCAGGACCTGAAATAACACTCCTCATAAAATTCCTAAATTGACAACTGGTAACCAATTATAGGAACCGTTTGGTTTCCATTCTTAAGTTGTACAGCAGATAATTGAATCTAAGGGGTTGTTACTTTTTTTTACAGCAGCACATATCCATATTGGATAATATTAAGAAATAAATGAAGCAAACATCTCATTTTACTTCAATTTGTTTATTAAGAAATATGAAACTAACATTAAATGTCAAAAATGTGGAAAATCCAAAAGCAGGAAAAACAGTTTTTCACAGAACTCTTATCTCTTGATTATCCAAGTTCAGATTGGGAAGAAGCCTACTAGGATTGAGTTTCTTCTCCTCTGATAGCTTTCTATATGCAGGGGAGATTCAGGAATATGTGAATTCAACCCCACTCTAAACTGGGTATCGTCCTTCCTACTTCATTAAGAACTATGATTGAATGAGAATTCCATTCACATATTTTAACCACGTTTTTGTAAAGGATACTTGCGTATCAACATTTTACCACATTAAAAAAAAAATCCAAAATCAGGATCTTAAATTTTGCCAAAAAAGTTATCTGCTTTTAAGTAAATGCTAAAATAAGTGATACTCCTGCAGAGATTAAAAAGGGAAGTGTGTCTTTCATGACATTTCATGTTTGCCAGCACATAATGTAAAAAGAAAATAATTAGCATTACGAGCAGTTAACTAATTACAGATGAAGAAAAACTGGACAAAGATAACTCTTGGTATGGTTACTCCCTAAACTTGTGATGTGATATTTTTTTTATTAGCATAATTTTCATACCATCCCAGTTTTATGGCTGCGGGCAGTGTACATGGCATAACAGTAGTCTTGAAATAAAGATTATCACACAAAAAATAAACATACTATTTTGGTTTTTAAAACTAAAAGATACATTTTTGTGGGAAAGGTATATTTGGGTTATATTTCTTGGGGATGAATGATTTTTCAAACACAATCATAAAAAAATATTTAAAATAAAATACAAAATTACATTTAAAAAATAATTTAAAATATTTATTGGCTGCAAAATGTACTATTTCTCAATTTTATAAAATGTGCCCAGTGTTTTGCATTTCAAACATTTTGAGCTTCATGCAGGTTGTTCTGGCCATGTCAGAAGTATTGTGCAGAGCAATGAGGAGATTACAGAAAAAATTCTTTTCTGTGCAAATAAAATTCAACATTTTTTTAATATTCATAGTCTGCACAAGTCTTTTGACTGTATTATTTATTAGATGTGAAAAAACCTATAGGTTTGAACAGCAGATTTAAATTAAAAACTTCCATACATGGGAGAAAATTATTTTCACTGGAATATTGAAAACAGTATTGGACAATTCACTATGTAACAACAAAATATGATTTCAAAGCTATCAAACTTAAGGAGAAAAATTTCTAACTCATATCTCTGATTTCAGATTTAAAGCAAACTTAATTTTGTAAGGCTTAGATGGAACCATTTTGAGCTTGGAATGTTCCAGAATAATCAGAATAACTCATAATAGAATCTATAATTTTATGATTGATAGTAAGTTGGAAATAGATTTTTATGAATTGAAAGCATGTTAAATTTGGAATGTTTCCATACCTTCTGCCAACCTACATTGTTCCCAGCAACTACACTTTCATGTTAATTTTTAACATTATCAAAGACTACTATTTATTTGTTTGATTTATACTCCACCTTTTAATAGATCCAGATGAAAACTTTCACAAATTGCCCTACAGTGAAGCATAGTTAAAAAGTAAACACATAATAGCAATATAATTGAAAATTTTTTAGAGTACATGTCTAAATTTTAATTTATTTAAATTAGGTATTTTAAAAGTATTTGGATTATTTATCAGATTTGAAAATGAATTATTCAAACAATCGATCTTCTTTTGGATTGGATGGCCTATATGCATCTATGTCAAATGCCCTAAGCTTAATTGGTTTTTTTGTAAACAGAATCTGAGTAAGTAGATTTTTGCTTTTTTTGTTCTTTTTCAGTTCAAGTAGTATTTTCATATTTATTCTAGAAAGCAACCAGAACATTCAGTATTTAAGAGTACATAACGTAATACTTAATTTAATTTTAAAAGGATTTTTTTAGTAAATCTACAATAAACAGGTATATGTTAATTGTCCATAATCAACACAGCCAATTTTTCTATAGCTATGTACTTTTATTTCCTTAATATTATCCAATGAAACTGATAATACCCCTAGCTCATTATGACTTGTACAGAGATAAACATATTTCAGCAGATCAAAGGGAAAGGCTAAGCTTGGAGGGATCGTGTATTTTGTCTATTTGTGCGTGTTTTCATACCCTTTTTGCAGCTGAGTTTCTATGTTCTGTGCAGAATGGCTGTTGATGGTGGGTGTGGGGACAATGGAGACTGGGAAGGTCGCTGGAACCATGTCAAGAAGTTCCTCGAGCGATCTGGACCATTCACACACCCTGATTTCGAGCCAGGCACTCAAGTGAGAAACGGTTCTTTTAAATACAAGTATTGTGTTGCAAACTATTGTGAATGCTTCTGTTTGTTATTCAATAATGAAAGATGAGCAAGTCTGCAAACTTCTAAAAATGAACCAACTACTTTTCTAATATTTTTGCAAAATGTAATATGTTAAAAGATCATGTTTAGTATCGAAAATAAGAATAAAATCTTGGGACACTGGGTAGAGAAGTATAGAAGCTGTATTGAAAAGAGTAATATAATATTGAATTTGCTTATTTCAGTTTTGTCATATATATTACCAATTTATAAGTGCAGTTCTTAAAAATCTTGAATTGTTTATCCACTCAAGATACTTAAATGCACATTTAACTGTAGGAAGATGGATAAGTTGAATGAATTTAACACTGAGCCTTTGGCCTTCTGGTTTAAAGAAAAATAGATTGCTATGGGATTGTGTGTTTCCTTCTCCCGACAACCTCATGGCATGTGTGCACACTTGCTGAATGTTTCTGGACATTGAGACTTTTCTCTGCATCTGATCATTTTGATATTGATTAAAATAAATCTGAGAGTACTCGTTAATGTTGTTCCAAACCCTGATTAATGAATGCACATACAATTTAAAGAATATAGTCTGAGAAGAATTCATGCTTATGTCAGTGGGATTCACTGCTGAATATATAAAAGCTTGTGTGTGCCTGTAAAACAAACGAAGTCTTAAAAAGTTATGATATTTATGTAGTTACTTACCAAGCACATCTAAATTATATTAAAGTAACCAAAATATTTTTTACAATCCCCAAGACATGTCACAACTTTTGAACTCCCCAATGTTTGGAAGTTGAAAGTTGAAACATTTGACACGTGTATTTGTACATGCACATACATTAAAAGACATTGCTTTGCCCAGAGAGGGAAGCATTTAAAGACAATTATAATGAGAATTTCATTGTATACATTATACCAAGTAATGCAGGGATATGCAGTCTGATGTTAAATCCATTGAGATTAATTGTATTGCCATTCAATTCTTTGCATTCTGCTTAAATATTTATTGCATGTAGAAGCATCAGTGCAGGATTTTCTGTACTAATTCTATACTGCCAGAAGGCAAATTCTAATCTACAGTGTATTGTACAAGTTTTGGCTTTTTAAGGTATTGTTTAATGCAATCATTTTGGTAAAAGTATTATGTTTTGCTTTCAATAAATTGCTTGTTTTGGTTCTTTACAGCCCCTTGATTTTCTCTTAAATACATGTAAAGTTCTAGTAATTGGAGCTGGAGGATTAGGATGTGAACTCCTGAAAAATCTGGTAATTTTTTAAAAATCTTTTTACATTTTACCTTATTCGCTTTATTTACTATGATAGTTCATTTTGCCTGGTTTCCTCTTGACTTATGCTAGTGGATTACGCCATGTGGTTTGATGTGCATATACATAAAATATAAGAGTTTTCAGGCAATAAGGTTACTACAAATAGCATGCAGAAATTTAAAAAAAATATACAGAATGAATAGATAAAACACATCTATCTGTCAGATTGTTCATATCTATGTAACCCTATAAAAGAAAAATATAAGCATGTTTTTTCAGAGGTTTATTTTATTTTATTTTATTATTTACATTTGTATACCGCCCTTCTCCCGAAGGACTCAGGGCGGTTCACAGCCAAATAAAAATACAATACTATAAATACAAATTAAAAATACAATTAAAAAACTTATTAAAATTGGCCAGGATTAAAATTTGGAACTAAAAACCCATTAAAACCCATTAAAACACTAACCCAGTCCAGCGCAGATGAATAAATAGATTTTAAGCTCGCGGCGAAAGGTTCGGAGGTCCGGAAGTTGACGAAGTCCTGGGGGGAGTTCGTTCCAGAGGGCGGGAGCCCCCACAGAGAAGGCCCTTCCCCTGGGTGTCGCCAGACGACACTGTCGCGCCGATGGCACCCTGAGGAGCCCCTCTCTGTGAGAGCGCACGGGTCGGTGAGAGGTATTCGGTAGCAGCAGGCGGTCCCGTAAGTATCCCGGCCCTATGCCATGGAGCGCTTTAAAGACATTCACCAACACCTTGAAGCGCACCCGGAAGGCCACAGGTAGCCAGTGCAGCCGGCGCAGGATAGGTGTCACTCGGGAGCCACGAGGGGCTCCCTCAATCACCCGCGCCGCTGCATTCTGGACTAACTGTAGCCTCCGGATGCCCCTCAAGGGGAGCCCCATGTAGAGAGAATTGCAGTAGTCCAGGCGAGGCGTCACAAGGCGTGAGTGACTGTGCACAAGGCATCCCGGTCTAGAAAGGGGCGCACTTGGCGCACCAGGCGAACCTGGTGGAAAGCTCTCCTGGAGACGGCCGTCAAATGGTCTTCAAAAGACAGCCATTCATCCAGGAGAACGCCCAAATTGCGCACTCTCTCCATCGGGGCCAATGACTCGCTCCCGACAGTCAGCCGCGGACTCAGCTGGCTGTACCGGGATGCCGGCATCCACAGCCACTCCGTCTTGGAGGGATTGAGCTTGAGCCTGTTCCTCCCCATCCAGACCCGTACGGCCTCCAGACACCGGGACAGCACTTCGATGGCTTCATTGGGGTGGCCCGGTGTGGAAAAGTACAGCTGGGTGTCATCAGCGTACAGCTGGTACCTCACACCGAAGCCACTGATGATCTCACCCAGCGGCTTCATATAGATGTTGAACAGAAGGGGCGAGAGAATCGACCCCTGCGGCACCCCACAAGTGAGGCGCTGCGGGGCCGACCTCTGCCCCCCCGCCAACACCGTCTGCGACCGGTCGGAGAGATAGGAGGAGAACCACCGATAAACAGTGCCTCCCACTCCCAATCCCCCCAACCGGCGCAGCAGGATACCATGGTCGATGGTATCAAAAGCCGCTGAGAGGTCTAATAGGACCAGGGCAGAGGAATAACCCCTATCCCTGGCCCTCCAGAGATCATCCACCAACGCGACCAAAGCCGTCTCAGTGCTGTAACCGGGCCGGAAGCCGGACTGGAACGGGTCCAGATAGACAGTTTCCTCCAGGTGAAGGGGGAACTGATATGCCACCATACTCTCTACAACCTTCGCCGCGAAGCGGAGGTTGGAGACTGGACGATAATTACCGAAAACAGCCGGGTCCAGGGAAGGCTTCTTGAGGAGGGGCCTCACCACCGCCTCTTTCAAGGCGGCCGGAAAGACTCCCTCCAACAAGGAAGCACTCGTAATCCCTGGTAATTTTTTAAAAATCTTTTTACATTTTACCTTATTCGCTTTATTTACTATGATAGTTCATTTTGCCTGGTTTCCTCTTGACTTATGCTAGTGGATTACGCCATGTGGTTTGATGTGCATATACATAAAATATAAGAGTTTTCAGGCAATAAGGTTACTACAAATAGCATGCAGAAATTTAAAAAAAATATACAGAATGAATAGATAAAACACATCTATCTGTCAGATTGTTCATATCTATGTAACCCTATAAAAGAAAAATATAAGCATGTTTTTTCAGAGGTTTATTTTATTTTATTTTATTATTTACATTTGTATACCGCCCTTCTCCCGAAGGACTCAGGGCGGTTCACAGCCAAATAAAAATACAATACTATAAATACAAATTAAAAATACAATTAAAAAACTTATTAAAATTGGCCAGGATTAAAATTTGGAACTAAAAACCCATTAAAACCCATTAAAACACTAACCCAGTCCAGCGCAGATGAATAAATAGATTTTAAGCTCGCGGCGAAAGGTTCGGAGGTCCGGAAGTTGACGAAGTCCTGGGGGGAGTTCGTTCCAGAGGGCGGAGCCCCACAGAAGGCCCTTCCTGGGTGTCGCCAGGCGACACTGTCGCTACCGATGGCACCCTGAGGAGCCCCTCTGTGAGAGCGCACGGGTCGGTGAGAGGTATTCGGTAGCAGCAGGCGGTCCCGTAAGTATCCCGGCCCTATGCCATGGGCGCTTTAAAGACATTCACCAACACCTTGAAGCGCACCGGAAGGCCACAGGTAGCCAGTGCAGCCGGCGCAGGATAGGTGTCACTCGGGAGCCACGAGGGCTCCCTCAATCACCCGCAGCTGCATTCTGGACTAACTGTAGCCTCCGGATGCCCCTCAAGGGAGCCCCATGTAGAGAGCATTGCAGTAGTCCAGACGAGACGTCACAAGGGCGTGAGTGACTGTGCACAAGGCATCCCGGTCTAGAAAGGCGCACTTGGCGCACCAGGCGAACCTGGTGGAAAGCTCTCCTGGAGGCGGCCGTCAAATGGTCTTCAAAGACAGCCATTCATCCAGGAGAACGCCCAAATTGCGCACCCTCTCCATCGGGGCCAATGACTCGCTCCCGACAGTCAGCCGCGGACTCAGCTGGCTGTGCGGGATGCCGGCATCCACAGCCACTCCGTCTTGGAGGATTGAGCTTGAGCCTGTTCCTCCCCATCCAGACCCGTCGGCCTCCAGACACCGGGACAGCACTTCGATGGCTTCATTGGGGTGGCCCGGTGTGGAAAAGTACAGCTGGGTGT
Organism: Ahaetulla prasina; assembly: GCF_028640845.1. Classification (NCBI taxonomy): domain Eukaryota; kingdom Metazoa; phylum Chordata; class Lepidosauria; order Squamata; family Colubridae; genus Ahaetulla; species Ahaetulla prasina. The sequence continues at coordinate 41,791,819 of NC_080540.1, read as the reverse complement.
CATCAGCGTACAGCTGGTACCTCACACCGAAGCCACTGATGATCTCACCCAGCGGCTTCCTATAGGTGTTGGACAGAAGGCGAGAGAATCGACCCCTGCGGCACCCCACAAGTGAGGCGCTGCGGGGCCGACCTCTGCCCCCCCGCCAACACCGTCTGCGGCCGGTCGGGGAGGTAGGAGGGGGACCACCGGTAAACAGTGCCTCCCACTCCCAATCCCCCCAACCGGCGCAGCAGGATACCATGGTCGATGGTATCAAAAGCCGCTGAGAGGTCTAATAGGACCAGGGCAGAGGAATAACCCCTATCCCTGGCCCTCCAGAGATCATCCACCAACGCGACCAAAGCCGTCTCAGTGCTGTAACCGGGCCGGAAGCCGGACGGGACCGGGTCCAGATAGACAGTTCCCCCCGGGTGAGGGGGGAACTGATATGCCACCATACTCTCTACAACCTTCGCGGCGAAGCGAAGGTTGGAGACTGGACGATAATTACCTAAAACAGCCGGGTCCAGGGAAGGCTTCTTGAGGAGGGGCCTCACCACCGCCTCTTTCAAGGCGGCCGGAAAGACTCCCTCCAACAAGGAAGCACTCGTAATCCCTGGAGCCAGCCTCGTGTCACCTCCTGAGTGGCCAGCACCAGCCAGGAGGGGCACGGGTCCAGTAAACATGTGGTGGCATTCAATCTACCCAGCAACCTGTCCATGTCCTCGGGAGTCACAGGGTCAAACTCATCCCATACAACATCACCAAGACCGCCCTCAGACGTCTCGTCCGAATCGCTGCAATCTTGGTCCAGACCGTCCTTCAGCTGAACGATTTTATCGTATAGATAACCGTTAAACTCCTCAGCACGTCCCTGTAACGGGTCATCCCGCTCCCCCTGGTGAAGGGGGGAGGGGGTCACCCCGAACAGGGCAGCTGGGCGGGTATCTGCCGGCGCAATGGGGGAGGCGTAGCAACGCCTCGCTTCCCTCAGTGCCACTAGGTAGGTCCTAGTATAGGATCTAACTAGTGTCCGATCAACCTCTGAGCGGCTGGACCTCCAGGAACTCTCTAGGCGTCTTCTCCGGCGTTTCATCCCCTCAGCTCCTCGGAGAACCAAGGGCGGTTGGGATCTATGCCGGGTCAGAGGCCGCAAAGGCACGACACGGTCTAAAGCCCCGGCCGCAGCCCGTTCCCAGGCTGCAGCCAGTTCCTCTGCCGTGCCGTGAGCCAGATCCTCAGGAAGTGGCCCAAGCTCCGTCCGGAACCTCTCTGGGTCCATCAGGCGCCTGGGGCGGTACCCACGTAATGGTTCCGTCTCCCTGCGGTGTTGGGTAGCGGGCAGAAAGTCCAGGCGAAGGAGAGTGATCTGACCATGACAAAGGTTCAATGACTATTTCCTTTAAGTCCAGATCTCTCGACCACTGACCAGAGACAAAAATCAGGTCCAGTGTGCCACCCCCGATGTGAGTGGGGCCATCCACTACTTGAGTCAGGTCCAAGGCCGTCATGGAGGCCAAGAACTCCCGAGCTACCGTCGATGACGAGCCGGCAGATGGCAGGTTAAAGTCCCCCATGACTAAGAGTCTGGGGGTCTCCACCGCCACCCCGGCAAGCACCTCTAGGAGCTCGGGCAGGGCCGCTGTCACGCAGCAAGGAGCCAGGTACGCGACCAGCAAGCCCATCTGACATCTATGACCCCACCTCACAAAGAGGGATTCACACCCGGATATCTGAGGTACAGTGGTCTCCCTCGGCTCTAGACTCTCTTTAATCACAACCGCCACCCCTCCACCCCTACCCTGGGCCCTCGGCTGATGGAATGCACGGAAACCCGGTGGGCACATCTCAACCAGGGGCACACCCCCTTCATTGCCCAACCAGGTCTCCGTAACGCCTATAATATCCTATAATATCCGCGGCACCCCCCTGAATTAGATCATGTATTAGGGGGGCCTTATTGGCCACGGACCGTGCGTTGCATAACATCAGACGAAGGCCCAGGCCCTGAGGGTCCTGACCATCCGGGGAACGGGTAAAGTTAGGGGGATCGGGGCACGCGATCGCCTGCATACATCGAACGCGTGACCCCCTATATCGATACGATCCCCCCCTTCCGCCATATCTGCCCCTCCCACTTACCGTGCCAATAGACTCACCCTCACACAAAGGAACACCCTCCCCCCCCATAACCTCCGAACCCATTTGATAATCGCCACGAGCATGCGCTGGAACTGGTTTCCCTCCCGACGGGCTACCCCCATCACCCGCCCTACCCTCCCACCCCTTAAAATGCCCTGTCTAAAACCCCAAAGGCTCTTTCTTCTCGCATGCCACCTCTGTGGGTCCCAAGGCCCGTCATTGAGGCCGGCCCTTGGTAGCGATATGGGCCATTCCTGCGAGGCGCAAGAGTTCACGTGCAGTGTAGCGCATAGGAAAGTGCGAATCGGCGAGGGATGCTAAGGTGGTAAAATCCCAAAGTAATAGAAATGGTGAGTCTTCTAGCGGGAGTCCAGTTGGTCAAAGGACAGATGGAGCAGGAACCGGATAGCGATAACAGAACAGGAACAGACAGGCCGACAGTCTCCATAGCGTGCCTATGGGAAGCAGTTCTACAGATCTTAATCAGGTAGACGTGGCTAGCGGTCAGCCCAAGTCCCTAGACCAGTCCAAGCTAGTCCAATCCAGTCCAATCCACTCCATCCCGCTGATGGAAATGCATGACCGCCCAGTTTAGATGACCCATGGTCCGGGATAGGGATAGAGGGGAGCGGAAATAAAATGGAGCAAGCCAGGCCATAAGGCCACAAAGGAAAATACGATGGAGCAAGCCAGGCCACCAAGGGCCATTCGATGACACATGATGGAAAGCTGCGACCAAACAGGCCACAAGAGGGGACAAACCTCAGCCACGGTTCCGGCCTCCTCTCCCACCGAGGCGTTACCACACCCATCCTCGGTGGGGCTGCCAAATACAGGGCGCCGTTGGACAGGCACCTCGCGGTCCACACAGCCCCGCCGGGCACAACCAGCGCCGATGGAACTGGCGCCGATGGAACTGGCGCCGAAGGAGCCGGCAAGCCCACCGTATATTTAAAATACTGGCAACTTTTACAAAATAATAACAAACATTAATTTATAAGGAAGAACTAGGTAGCCTTAGCCGCGATGAAGCCTAGATAAAAATTTTAAATTCTACCTGTAGACTTATAGGTCAAGTTGGTCATAAAGTGAAATGCAGTTTTGCATGGACAAAAGAAGGACATTTGGTTGTGTTATTAACTGACAGGGTTCATTTTAGTTAATTCAAATAAGAGGACACAATTGAAAAATAAGTTGTCATGAAAGTTATCCAGTCATACATCTCCATCCTGGCTGGACAGGTGATGCTGTTGTCATGCTGACCAAGTATTGGAAGGTGTCAGTGTCTGAATGGGAAGGAACTTAGTTTGACTCAACCCTGGCAAGATGGATTGGCTTTGGGTCTTTGCTGCCCCCCCCTCTCCCAAAAGGCCTGATGGTTTGTCATCTTTGATTTTGAACGGGATGGCACCCCTTCTAGATTCACAGCTTCTACTTGATGACCAAGTGACAAGAATGGTTAGGGGGACTTTGCACACAGATCCATCTTCTACACTAATTGCTGCCTTTCCTGGATGGGGAGTCCTTGCTCACAGTCACTCATTTTTGGATTACTGCAGTGTACTCTCTGTGGGGCAGTCCTTGAAAACCACCCAAAGGTTACTAGTTGTCACTTAATGATGGTAATTGGAATCAGAATTTCCATCCCCAAGTGATGTGGCCATAATGGGCAACATCACATAACTGTATTGTTTAGCAATGGCAATCCCAACCATTCCTATTCCCATCACAAGCAAGGTCAATGGGGAAGCTAGCAAGAAGTTGCAAATCCTGGGTGTCTCACAAAGAGGCTGATAAGTAGAGAAGTGGCTGCTGTGGTGCAAGCATGGCTCAGCAGACAGGAGGCGACTTATCTCAGGTGTGGGTGGATGAGTTGGAGGCCACTATGGTGCTGTGCTACAGAGTGCAGGCTGAGGGTGTGAGCTGGTTGCCAAGCATCCAAATCACTATCACATGTCTGCAGAATTGCTGAAATGTAACATTGAGCCGTAACTTCAAGTTGTTGCTGAATGAGTGGTCATTAACCAAGGACTACCTGTGAAAGTCCAGAACATAGCAGCGTAGTGTATAATGTTGAGCACCCTAGGTTCACCTATATTACACTGCTATTGCGTGAGCTGCTGTAGCTCCCAGTTTCATTCCAGGTGCAATTCAAGGTGCTGGTTATCACCTTTGAAGCCCACATGGCATGGGACCATGGTTTTCTGCCAGACTCTCTCTCCTTGAAGTTGTGTTCCCATCCCACAAAGGAGAAATACGTTCCATAGATTTTTATAGATTTTAGCTGGGCGGACTTTGTGAGCTGTATAGCCTCAAATAAGAGCTGGGGGACTATGACTTGTTCAGTTCCTTTATTATTAACTACAATACTGCCAAATATTGATAGTTTTCAAAAGCAGCAAGTTCATAGCTATGAAAACAATATATATTATTTTTATAACCTTCTTTTCTCCATCTTTGCAGGCACTTTCTGGTTTTAGACAGATTCATGTAATTGATATGGACACTATTGATGTATCCAACTTAAACAGGCAGTTCTTGTTTCGGTAAGCTTTAAACTTAACGCTTCTCTTTGGGGATGAACAATATCCTCAGACAATGCAGTATTACATCATTTTGTACAAAGATCAGTACCATTCCAACCTGAATCTGTTGGACTTTTTAGATCATCTAGGGAGAAATATGCCTAGTACCTCCACCATTAGCAAATAAATGCTGCTGAAGGAAGATGGTGCTACTTTTCAGGGGCAGCATCAGCCCTCCAGAGCAGACAGCCTAGAGATCAAATTGACAACATCCCTGAGGACATTTAGACAGATGTTGAAGATGGAAGCGTTAACCTATTTGGAGCTGTCTTTAATTGTATTGTTTACATTGGTCTTATTTCACAGTTGGAAGTTTTATTTTACCCCTGTACTCTTACTGTGAATGTTTTAAATTTCTACTGAGAATTGAAATGAAGCCAAATGCAAATTTAATAATAGCAATAATTTTAATTCTCTCTTTCCTAAACTATATCATCACTGTCTTTACCATTGCTTATCTGCCATTTTCAGTTTTTTCACAGTCTTATTAATTTGGGGGGATATAAGAAGTGTATCAATCAGGATAATTCTGTGAGGCTTATCTGTTACCCATCTATCAGATATCAAAAAAGCACTTTTGAGGAAATCTTGATGCTTGTTATATGAAACCACGATTCAATACATCTGTTCTGCTGGCAAGGAAAATATTTAATGTATGTACCAGACATTTACAAAGCTTGTTTCTGACAACAATTGTCCATTTTGTTATCAAGCCGTATCCAGGTCAATTAATAATATTTGGAAGCAAGAAACTCTCTTATATATGGTTCTTCATCAGGTTTAGGAGGATTTTTTTTAAAAAAAATCAGTGATATATATATGTATATGCAGAACCTTCCATTCTGCTTTGATGCTTTGAGCCATACTCTGATGTAAGATTGGAACATTTATTTGTGGAAAAGTAGAAGTCCACCTTTGCAATAGGAGGATCAGTAGGGTCTGCTGGAAGGTTTGAATCAGAGTTGGGTTTCAGCAGATTCTGACCAGTTCTGGAGAACTGGTAGTGGAAATTTTGAGTACTTCGGAGAACCGGTAAATACCACTTTTGACTGGCCTTGCCCCCATCTATTCTCTGTCTCCCGAATCCCAGCTGATCGGGAGGAAATGGGGATTTTGCAGTAACCTTCGCCTGAAGTGGGGAGGGAATGGAGATTTTACAATATCTTTCCCCTGGAGTTAGGTGGGAATGGAGATTTTACAGTATCCTTCCCTTGCCATGCCTACCATGCCACGCCCACCAAACCATGCCATGCCCACCAAGCCACACCCACAGAACCGGTAGTAAAAAATTTGAAACCCACCCCTTGTTTGAATGTATTAGAATTTCACCAGAAGTCCTGTTCTCAAAACAGTAGATATTGTGAAGCATCTAATCGTATTTTACTGAGGCTAATCAAGTCTTACAGATGTAGAAATCTGTTTATACAACCGAATATCTTTTTGAAGTTCCCCTTGTAACTCCCTCACTTATTCAGATCACAGGAGATTTGGGAGACATCCCCTTCCCACGCAATTGGGAAGGTGTGACGTTTCCCTCTGCATCATCAGAGACCAGACTGAGAAATAGGTGTTTGAAGAGATTTCACATAATTGGGTCTTAGGATTCAAGTAAAAAACTTGGGAGAAAGGGAGCCAGTAAAGTAACATGGATAGGAAACGCTTATTTAAATACATGATAACATTTAAGTCTGATTAAATTAGTAGTTATATAATTAGTAGTTTATTATTTAAACCTGTAACCATTTAACCATATGGCCCCTGGGACCAATTCTTGCCCCTGTAGAAATGTTGTTTCTATCTCCTTGGTTTTTTTTTACTTAGATGTTCTGGACTACTGGTTTTGGAAAAACAAATTTCAGTCACATGTAGTTTGTTGCAATTAAACTATTCCCAATTCTCTACTTTGTTGGTTTTATTCAGATCATAATCCTACTTTTCTGGATTACACCAGTATTGTACTGATTACAGTATTATTATTATTGTAACACTGTTATATTACAATACCTGTATTGATTATAACAGTATTGTAAAGAAAGGACATAAACAGGGTTTGTAAACTAGCCCCATGTTCTCCAAAGTTGCTTTGGGCTAATAATTGTGGTTCAGAGGGGAAACTGAAATAATTCATTTAAAAATTGATTGCTGGGAAAGTGTGAATTTTCTGTGTCATCTTTGATTTTGCCTACTTTGAAGAGCGGACATCATCATTGTCGATACAGAATACATTATGTGAGTGTGAGAAATTTAATGCTCTATCATGTACTGATGCTTTGCAGACCTAAAGATGTTGGGCGTCCTAAGGCAGAAGTTGCTGCTGAGTTTCTCAATAGCCGCATTCCCAATTGTGCCGTTGTACCGTATCCTTCCTTGAAGAAATACTGTATGATGCTTGGTTTCTTTAAAAAATAATTAAAAAGCACGGAATACTTCCAGAGATGGATAGCTGCAGTCCCATCTTTTCTTTATTGTTAGAGTCATTGTGTGGCATTAAAAGGCAGTGGTTATTTTTTAAACCTACAAGGAATATGCGTTCTACTTATTTGTAATACTATAATACAGGTAATCCTCCACTTAATACCACAATTTAATAATAATAATAATAATAATAATAATAATAATAATAATAATAATAATAATAATAATAATAATAATAATAATAATATTTTAATTTGTATACCGCCCTTCTCCCGAAGGACTCAGGGCGGTGCACAGCCAAAATAAAATACAAAAAGAACAGCACATACAGTACTAAGAACAACCCTTAAAAAACTTATTCAATTGGCCAAATTTAAAATACAGTAACACCCTATAAAATTTACAAAAATTTAAAACCCATAAAAGCAAATTAAAATTTTAAAAATCAAGCCAGTCCAGCAAGACGGAATAAATAGGTTTTCAGTTTGCGGCGAAAGGTCCCAAGGTCGGATAGTTGTCGAAGTCCAGGGGGAAGTTCGTTCCACAGGGTAGGAGCCCCCACATTTCTGTTGTTAAGTGAGACATTCTATTGTTAAGTGAATTTTGCTCCATTTTATGACTTTTCTTAGAATGGTTGTTAAGTGAATCACTGAAATTGTTAAGCTAGTAACACGGTTGTTAAGTGACTCTAGCTTCCCCATTGACTTTGCTTGTCAGAAGATCACAGAAGATGATCATGTGATGACCCAAGGACACCGCAGCCCGTCATAAATATGAACCAGTTGCCAAGCATCCAAATTTTGATCACATGACCACAGGGATGCTGCAGTGGTCATAAGTGTAAAAAAACGGCCACAAGTCACTTTTTTCAATGCTGTTGTAGCTTCGAACAGTCACTAAATGAACTGTTGTAATTCGAGGACTACCTGTAGGTAATTGCACCTTGGAATCTTCTTAACTAAGCACTTATTCTGAGAGATGTATTTTAACTCTGAAAGATTACATTTATTAGAATAATGCAGCATGAAAATAGATTGATTTTTCTAAGGCAATGTGGTACATTGCTGATGAAATATACAACAGCTGATGTTAATTTTTGCCTGACCAGGCTTGTGTACTCTCACTAACATTTTTTAAGTACTTCAGAGCCCTTCAGGGGTTGAAAACTATAAGGAAAAAGCACACTGTATAAACCCAGACATATCTATTCCAATAGGGATATTCAAGTCACTTTCCTAGAAAACTACAGGTAGCTTTTGACTTATAATCACCATTCATCACAGAATTTTGGTCGTAAGTTGTTGCGATCAATAAGTGAGTCCACATACGACCTGACTCAATTTTACAACTTTTTTTTAATGGTTGTTGAATTACCACAGTCGTTCAGCAAATCTAGACTATGGGTGTTTTTGCCATTTTCTGCTGGAAAACGGTAAAAATGTTGCAAATTGTGATTACATGACCATGGGACACTATAACAGGTCATAAATGCAAACCGGTTGCTAAGAGCCCGAAATGCAATTATGTCACGGCATGTATGTGTTTGTGTCAGTCATAAATTTAACGGCAGGCTGTAGTTTTTTAAAGTAGTTTTTTAAAAGTCCCATCATAACTTGAAACAGTTATTTTTTTTTATTTTTTTTTTGTTTACATTTATACCCCGCCCTTCTCCGAAGACTCAGGGCGGCTTACAGTGTATAAGGCAATAGTCTCATTCTATTTGTATATTTTTTTTTTACAAAGTCAACTTATTGCCCCCCCAACAATCTGGGTCCTCATTTTACCTACCTTATAAAGGATGGAAGGCTGAGTCAACCTTGGGCCGGGCTCGAACCTGCAGTAATTGCAGGCTACTGTGTTCTTAATAAGCCTTAATAACAGGCTTTTACCAGCGTGAGCTAAACCGGCCCTTATTAAGCAAGGACTACCTGTATAATACCAGAATTCTTCAGAAATTGCCAGATTGGTGTTGTCTAGAAGAAAAATAGAACATTGCAATGTTCTCCAGAACAGTAGTATTTGGACTACTGCTGTATGAGAGCTTGAATGGTCTATTGGGCAAAGCACTGGAGTAGGACTGAAGAAAACGCAAGTTCTAATTCTACCTTATGTATAGAAGCCAACTTTAGGCCATAGGCTCTTTCTCAATCAGAAGACCGCTCCAATCTTGATTGCAGAAAATATGACTTCAGTAACAGAGTTGTTAATACTTGGAATACACTACCAGACTCTGTGGTCTCTTTCCAAAATCCCCAAAGCTTTAACCAAAAACTGTCTACTATTGACCTCACCCCATTCCTAAGAGGTCTGTAAGGGGCGTGCATAAGAGCACAAGTGTGCCTACCGTTCCTGTCCTAATTTCCCTTTCATTATATCCAATTAATATAGTTATTACACACTTATGCTTATATATATGCTTATATATCGTATAGTTATTTCATGCTTATGCTTATATATACTGTTGTGACAAATAAATAAATAAAAATAAATAAAATAAAATAAAATAAAATAAAATAAAATAAATAAAGACAAAAATGGCAAAACCCTTCCAAAAATGTTGCCCCAAAACCTGCATGGACTTGTCCATTGTAGTTGCCAGGAATCAGTTCTGACTTGAAGGCAAAACAGAGAGAATATTCCAGAAACTTTTTGCCATGGTATTGGATTACATCCACAGCTATCTGTTTTTCTCCAGTTGTTGAAAATGGTTAGTTTATTCCATAAAAGCTGCTGAACTTCATCAATTTAATTTTAAACAATGTTTCAAATACTTCAAACATTAATCAACGGGGGAGCCTTTCAAAGCCATTAGTGTTAGTGTTAAATATTTGTTCTCTTTGTAGACTGTGATATTAATAGCCATTTTACAGCGACCCCATAATTGCATAAAATATTTCCTTTACTGTGTGCTTTTAGACATTATAAAAAGATTCAGGATCTGGATGAAAGTTTCTATAGACGTAAGTTGTCATGCCCTATTGTGAAAATAGCAATTCCTGTTTTGCCAAGTAAGATGATAATCCTTTCCTTAAGAAAGAGGAGAATTCTCAACCCATACACTGTAATTAGTATAGCTAATTATTTGGAACAAAGGAATGATTATATTTGTTTTATTTTAGAATTTCATATAATTGTATGTGGTTTGGATTCAATTATTGCAAGAAGATGGATAAATGGCATGTTGGTAAGTATTTTTATTAAAATTTGCGGGGGTGTTTAAATAAAATACTGACACTAGAATTCAGTAATTCAAGAATGTTTCATTTTTAGTTTAGATATAAAATATATGACAACATTCTTTTTAGGTACATGGTCATGCACATTTTTTTTCATAAATTTTTCTGCTTTCAGTCTTGGGTTAATGTTCAAAATCCACATAGGTGATTCACAAGATTATGACTTTTAGAATTACCGCAAAGAATTTCACATTGATTTTGACTGAACTTCAATAAATTACTTTGTTTTCCATTATTCTGAATGTTTTTCCCATTAATACGCGTTTATATATTTTATAAAATGTATATCATTTAATATAATCGCAGTATAATTTCAAGAATAGTTTTTTTAATTAAGAAAACAGATATATCAAATTAAAATTTGAAGAATGGCTTTAACACATAATTGCCTGAGTTGTATTTTTCACCAGCAATTTATTATGACAGTTGATAGGTTCTAATGAGCTGGCTGTTTTTAGAGGGTTTAAGCTGCTGACAACCCATGCTTTTCATTTGCAGTATGAAAATTAGAATAGCATTCTCTTGCAGTCAAAGGTTATATTGCATATATAAGATGTGTCAATATATACTTCATTTTCACTATAGGGTTGAAATTACTTGAAGAGGACAGTATCCAGTCAATGTACTTACAGAAATGAGACATAATAATTTCCTCTTAGTTTTGAAAGATGGATTGTTATAATTCTGTCACACTCTGGACCAGAAATGGCCACTGCTGTTAATCCTATAATTATTTCAGATACTACCACTTCTGCTTATCTTGCTGAATTATACATTTTGTTGCTGAGAGAAAGAAGGAAAGAACCTAATAAAATGCGTTCTATTTTGTTCCCTAGATTTCCCTTTTAAACTATGAAGATGGGGTGATAGATCCAAGTTCTATTATACCTTTGATTGATGGAGGAACAGAAGGTTTTAAAGGAAATGCACGTGTGATTATTCCAGGCATGACAGCTTGTATTGAATGTACACTTGAACTTTATCCACCACAGGTAGCTGAAAAATAATTGTCTTTTAAAAATAGTCAACCTTTTAAACCTCTTGAAAAATTCACGTTATTCATTTTTTTTTCCAGGTGAATTTTCCTATGTGTACAATTGCTTCAATGCCTCGTCTACCAGAACACTGTATTGAGTATGTTAGGATATTGCAATGGCCCAAAGAACAACCTTTTGGAGGTAAATCAGTAAACTCTGTTTAAAGCTGAATCAGTGTAAGAAATGAAAGAATAATGTACAGAATGTCTGTCTCTTTGTATGATACATTTAAGATCATGGTTAGCCTGTTTCATTGTATTGTAATTTTTCTGATTTTTTTAGAAAAAATCAATACTTGTAAAATTTATTCTAGTTATTAGTAGGCTGTAATGGAGCCTGCCTATTAAAGTTGTAAGTCTTGATAGTTGTAAAACGGGTCACCCACATGACTGACCTGATTTTATGACCTTTTATTTTTTGCAATGGTTGTTAAGTGAATGCCAAGATCATATTGTTTGCTTTAGAAATTTTTTGCTGAAAACCAAAAATAAATGACATGGTTTTTTTGGGGGGCAGAAATATAAATGTTGTAATTATAGGAACGCAGGACACTACAAACACTTCTAAATGCAGATTGGTTGCTGAGCGCCTGAAATGTCATGTCATTTCAGGGAGGGCATTTGGGGCCGAGTCTGTTAGAACTTTGAAAGATTGTACATTGTTCAAAGTATATAATTTTGATATAAGATAAATTACAAGTAATGAAGATTGTATGTTTAAATAAAGTGCTTTATCTATTCTGTTGCAGAAGGTGTTTCCTTAGATGGAGATGACCCAGAACACATACAATGGATTTTTGAAAAATCTATAGAGAGGGCATCACAATTTAATATTAAAGGTCTAACCTATAGGCTTACACAGGGTAAGATACAGCAAGAACTCTTGGTCAACTTTGTATTTTTTATACTCAGTGGTGACTTAGAATGGGCTGTGTTTTATTCACATGTTGCATGTACTCTGTTGTGATCCACAGAATGGACAGGGATGACATTTTAGAACCCATGTTTTCACAGTAAAATATGCCCTTTTCCAAAGTTGAAAAAAGCCTGAAAGTGTTAACTTTGGTCAGTTTATTTATTTATTTATTTAGTTAGTTAGTTAGTTAGTTAGTTCATTTGTTCATTTGTTTTGTTTGTTGCCCTTGTTATGAACATCACCACCCATGCGCCTTGTGATCCCAGGTAGGGCAGAGTCAGAATGTCTGGTACCAAGGAAAAATGGTTTCCCATTCCAAGTTATATGTTAACTGCTGCTGTTAATTCTAAAGATACTCTGCTTGGAATTTTTGTTAGTTGGTAAGTCAGTTCACAGGTATACAACATGTTTTATTGCTGTTTTCTATAAAAAAGAAATAACATGATGTATGGTGCTTCCCCAAATGCAGGAGTTGTAAAGCGGATCATTCCAGCAGTAGCATCAACAAATGCTGTAATTGCAGGTATAGTACTATCAGACATCAATTACTTGTTTGTGTTTAACAATAATGCTGGAGATTCCAGATAAAAACAGGGTAGTTTCTGATGGTTTTCTTTCTATACAAGACTAGCCTAAATAGAACAGAAAAAAAGAATTTTATGGTACACACTTAACAGAATAACTTAAATGTATCCAGAAAAGGAAGTTCATCCTGAGTTAAAAGGGACTTATTGCCAATAAACTATAGTGAAATTAATGAGGTTTATTTCCAAATAAATAAATTTGGATAGAGTTGGCTGAAAACAGTTGAGTAGAAGGTTAAGTCTTTAGAATGTTATATTTTAGCAATTCTATAGACAAACTAGATTTCAGGAACATAGGGTTAAAAGTTCTGGCTATGTTTAGTTTAATATATAACTTAATGCTAAAATTTCTTTTTCAACTAGAATCATGAACTGTATGGGAAAAATGCTGCTAATCCATCACTATTACCCGTAGTGTTTCCCTGAAAATAAGACCGTCTTATATTTTTTTGAACCCAGAAATAAACACTTGGCCTTGTTTTCAGGGAGGTCTTATTATTTTGGGGCGCATGGAGCAAGATGGGGCTACTCTTGCCGTCTTACCTGATTTCCAGCTCTGCATTTAAATATTTTTGGGTAGGGCTTATTTTTTTGGGAGGCTTATTTTAGCGCATGCACTCAAAAGCCCGATTGGGCTTATTATCAGGGGATGTCTTATTTTTGGGGAAACGGTAAAAAAATGGGAAAGGGGAAGCTAGGAGGGGTTACTTTTGGGGAGGCTTGTTTTATAGAAAAACCTTACCCAGTAGGTTTGGCTTTCCCTGTCCTTACTAACTTTCTAGATATTTGTGAAAATGGTGCTCTTCCTGAAATCTTTTAAGTAGTTAAAATTGACATATTGAAGGTTAACTATTATTGGCATGTAGTTTAGCAACTGCCTTGAACAGTGATGGTTCACAGTTATGACAATGATGAAAAAGTAACTTTGTGACCGATGTGCACTTTTACAACCTTGGCAGCATCTTTCTGTTTTACGGGTTCACCATTGCAGTCAGTATGGTTGTCCTATGCCTGGCTCTTTCTCTCCTCACCCCCTTTGCAGGATGGAGAGCTTGCTTCAACATCTCTTCCTGAGCTGCTTTCTCTGCAGCACAGTTTTTCCCTAAAAAGTGCTAAATACAAGTTAACAAGCACAGCTCTGTGACTTTAATTGGTTAATTAGAACCCTCCTACTTGCTGCTTCTGCTGCCTGATACTGACAAGACTTTATAATCAGTTTCACACGAAAGGTTTTTGTTTGCCTCCTAAGTGGCTGGGAGCTTGCTGTAACTGCACAACCCTATTTCCCCCCAAATAAGGTAATTATTTTCCCCCTGATAATAAGCCCAATCGGGCTTTTGAGCGCATGGCAATAAGGCCAAGCACTTATTTCAAGGTTCAAAAAAATATAAGACAGGGTCTTATTTTTGGAGAAACACAGTAGACAATGTCATAAGCACATTGCTTTTGCTCTTGCTCTATATTCTCCATTGTGTAATTGCTTACTCGCTAGTAATCTCTTTCTCACCAAAGTGCGTAAATAGAAGCATTAGTTTCCTTCTTGCTAATTATGCCAATGCTGGGGTGAGCATTCCAAAGAGGAGGGGAAGGGCTATAAGATTTGTTTTTTTTATTTGGTTTCCTTGTGAGTCAAGTTCCAGAAACTTTCCCTGCCCATGCTTAGTATGTAACTTTATTTAAATAAAAGCTGACTTTCTTAAATATAAACACATCAAAACTTTCAAGAATGTTTAAACACAATTAAAATTCTTATATTTCTAGATTGTTATAAACAGTATGTTTTACCTATACTTTTCCCTTTTAAATATTTAAATAATTTGGTTATTTTTCTATTTCTAGCTATATGTGCTACTGAAGTCTTTAAAATAGCCACAAGGTAACTTAATTAATATTTTTTGTCAACTAGCTGCTTATAAACACTTAGCAGGCTTCCTGCTTATAGACTAATAGTCGTTTCCTTGCAGTGCATACATGCCTCTGAACAACTATTTGGTGTTCAATGATGTTGATGGTCTTTATACATACACATTTGAAGCTGAAAAGAAGGTTAGTATTGCTGCTTACAGTTTTCTTACCTTTGTTTGGTTTTGATCTTCATTTACTTTATTCTCAAGTGCTGTACACAAAAACTCAAAAGTTTATTTAACTATCCTAATTCAAAATTCTGTATTCATCTGTCTTGTTGGCTATTGGAAGGGGCATGTTAGATGGTGGTAAGAACTCATCTGTTAAGGTTACTAAAGAAAATGTGATGTATTCCTGACCTAGAGTTGTCATTGGTATGGTAGTACATATATCACACTGATTCCAACGCTGGAGAAAATTAGCATATTTTAATAGATGCTTCAATTGAATTTTGTTCAAAAGCTGCAAGTACTCTAAGCCATTAAAATCACAGAATCAGCATACTTTGTCAAATGTTCATTTTACATCTATACAAGAAGTTGGTTATATAACTTCTTTTATGCTCCCCCATTATTACGCAAAGCAATTAGATTGGAATAATAAAAGGCTATAAATAGCATCCTTTGATGAGTTTCAGTGTATAGAAGTAGTTTCCATTAGTAGAAAGAAAGGGGATAATTTCCTTCCTCTTGCAGCCATCTACATATCTTTCAAATCTTTTCTGATTGCTATCCTTGTAATTTTTCTGGACTCTTGACCAAATAGTCTAGTTCTTCATTGTCTGTTGTCCAGCCGTAGGTTGGGCATGTGACTGGGCAAACACAGATTTCTTTTAGAACAGGTTAATCCTTTTTGGATTTGAATGCCTACCCTGTGTATGTGTATTTAGAATAAAAAAGAAAAAAAGCTCTGCCAATTTCCTTTTTGACACATAGGGATGCCAAAGTTAACATACATCTGTTCAATAGCAATATTTCAATTATAGGCTACAGACAATAACCAACTTTTATAAGGAGCAAAAATACTCAGTAATACCTGTTACAGAAATTAGCAGTTCTTAAGTACTCTTATATGTTGAAGTGTATAGCATTGATTGTGATTCCCATTTTTCTGTTAGAAAAACCTGATACAGCTCTATGCAAGCATAATCCCAAAGCACAGGGGGAGGCTAGGATATGACTAAAAATAGGTTTGCAAGTACACAGCTTTTGTAATTCCGGGTATTTACTTGTGGGAGCTGAAATTTGGAACGTTCAGAAAATCAGCTGTCCATCCCTGAATTCCACTTACTTCCTGAAATGCTAGTATAAGAATTTCATAGTCACATACAGTATATCAAACATCATTGATGACAGAGAATTTAGGATTAGTTAGTAAGCTGTCATGTGAACCTGAACACAATGTTAAGATTATATATGAATGTAGAAAGAAAGAATAACAGCAAAGAAAGCACTGTGTATTGGAACTGATTTTTTTTTTCATTTGAAGAAAATTCCTTTTATCTTTGGACAGGATTTGGGTCAATTTGACCGAGCAATCCGATTTCAAAATCATGGAGTTCTGACAGATACAAGGCTTTGCTTCAATAGAAGGGACTAATTGATCAGAGACTTCTATTGTTTGGGGAGGGGAAGAGTTAGTACTGGATCATTCAGATTTAAAAGTGCTCCTGATCCATTCCTTTCCTTTGGAAACTTTATTTCCCTCACCTCAGGAAAGGGGTGAGTACAATTGTACAAAAAGGTACAATTCTACCATTGAATTGTAGCCTTTTTGATTTCATTACTACTTTTTAAAATGATATCAGATGTTTCATTTGTTGCTTTCTAGGAGAATTGTCTGGCTTGTAGTCAACTTCCTCAAAATATAGAATTTTCTCCATTGGCTAAACTACAGGAAGTCTTGGATTATTTAACAAATAGTGCTTCACTGTAAGTATTGGATACAGTTATTTATAGATTTGTAAATAATATTAGAGTCTAAAAATGTAGGTTTGGTAGATCGGGTTTTAAAATTTTAACTAGTTGTCTTGATATTTTTTTCTTTGCACAGACAAATGAAATCTCCTGCAATAACTGCTACAATATATGGAAGAAATAAAACACTTTATTTACAGGTAACTAATATATAGTTGTGATTCATTTTAGCACTCACAAACATTCAAAATTTATGTTTGGAACTAGGTAAAATAATAGACTGCATGTTGTATATTTTCTCTCCTCCTGTAGTCAGTAGCTTCAATTGAAGAACGAACAAGGCCAAACCTTTCAAAGACTTTAAAAGGTAATCTTTAATAGTTAACAATTAAAACATGTTGGGGCATGCCACCAAATTAAAAAAAAACTGTGTGCATTCTTGATGCCTGTTTGTATTTATCTGGTATGCAATAGGTGTCAAAAAATGCTTCTAAAATTTGCTTTAGGCAAATATGGCATATGGCATTGGCATATAATAAAATACAGTGGCATCCTCTTACACATTAAAATAATTTTCTTCAAAGCTTGTAGGTTTTGAAACAGCAATATAAGGCAGGTATATCATACTATTAGAATGTATATACACAAAGTGATTAAAAACTGTCAAAGGGGTTTGATTTAGTTTTCAGTTTTTTCTAGACATGTGGAAGTTTTGTGGGCCACATTCACCTTCGTGAAATTCCCATTATATAACTGCATAGTGGAAAGAAAATTGAAGTCATGCAGTAAAGCACCCTTTTGCTGTGTCATTGCACCAGTGAATAGATTGAAAGAATATATGGACAATATTAGAGTAAATCATGTATATTACATAAAACCATCAATGACCAGCAGCTTTACAAATAATAGGAATGTTAAATTCCTATATAATCAACTGCTTTTGAGCTGCTTATGCAGCTCCTAAGTTTTTCTTATTTTCAGTGATGAGTTTACCTACCACTTGTATTAAAAAGGCAAAAACAAGAGTTGGTCTATTAAGAATCAACAGCTTGTGCCAACTGTAACAAAAGTGAATAGAATTTTAAAATAAAACTGATAATTTTATAATGATATTTTGGTATATGTTATACAGATAGTCCTTGTAGTCATTCGTTTAGCACTGAAAAAAAGTGACTTAGGACCAGTTTTCACACTTACGATGGTTGCACTATCACCATGGTCATGTGAACAAAATTGAATGCTTGGAAAATGGCATGTTATTTATGACAGTTGCACTGTCCCAGGGTCATGTGATCACCATTTGTAATCTCCCAGCTGGCTTCCAACAAGCAAAGACAATGGGGGAAGCCAATTTGCTAAACAACTGTATGATTCATTTAACAACTGCAGCTGTTCACTTAACAATTTTGGCAAAAGCTCCTAAAATGAGGCAAAACTCACTTAACAATTACTGTACTTTTTGGACTATAAGACGCTCTGGACTATTAGCTTTAGAGGAGGAAAACAAGAAAAAAAAATCTGCCTCTGCCTCCGCTCGTTTGCCGCTGCATGTTTGCTGCCGGTGTGGCCCGTTCACCATGGCCCATTTGCTGCTGGCATGGCCCATTCTCCACCACCCATTCGCTGCAGCTGCGGCCCATTCGCCACGGCCTGTTCACCGCCGATTGTGGCGAATGGATGGCAGGGATCCCTGCCACCTAGAACAGCTGATCGGCACCGCACCAACCTCCCTCCCCCCCACAATATTCGCTGTATAAGACGCACACATTTCCACCCACTTTTTGGGGGAGGAAAGTGCATCTTATTGTGTTGTAAATCTTATTGTGTTGTAAAATAAGATTTATTGTAATTTATTTTGTATTGTAAATACAAAATAAATAAATATTTATATTTTTATAAATATTTAATATATTTAATATATTTATTTAATACATTTATATATTTAATATAAAAATATTTAATATATAAATATATAAATAAATATTTATAAATAAATATATTGTAAATTATTTATTGTAAATCTTATTGTGTTGTAAATGTTGTACCTTGATGAACGTAGCTTTTCTTTTATGTACACTGAGAGCATATGCGCCAAGACAAATTCCTTGTGTGTCCAATCACACTTGGCCAATTAAAAAAAACAATTCTAGTCCAAAAAATATGGTACCTTACTTGACAATAGAAATTCTGGGCTCAATTGTGGTTGTAATTTGAGGGTTACCTGCAGACCAATAATAATTTTGAACAAACCTAATTATACATATTTTATAGAGAAGCTTTATATCTGTACTATTTCAGTTTTCTCCAAATGTGTTTTTGTTCCATAAAAAATCCAGATTTTATTTCCTGTTTCGATTCTGGAAATATCTCTTTATATAAAAATGACTTAAATATTATGCTTTTAACATTGCAGAGCTGGGCCTCGTCGATGGTCAGGAGCTTGCAGTTGCGGATATCACAACACCGCAAACTGTACTTTTCAGACTTCATTTTACTACTTGAAATGAATGCAGGTGATATAAACAGACACTGAAGAACATCTCCAAACTACTTCTGTACAGGGGAAAAAGCTTGAGTTATCCTGACATAATCTCTATTTATATAAGCATTGATGAAAGTTTAAATAAATTGCTCTTATTTTGGAACTGTTCTTGGAAACCAATATTTGGTTGATGTTACTTGTGTAAAAGCTCATAATGTACAGAAAGCTGCTGTATAGTAATTTTTTTCAATATGTAATCTCATATTGCCAATACTCTCCTACACGAAACTCCTGAAGGCCAATGGATTCATTCTTAAAACACCTATGAACTCTGGATGCACACAAGAGTACAGTGGACACAGATCTTAAATTGCATTTTAATATGTATACATAATTTAGTTCAGAGAACCAGTTTAATAAAACAGCCTATTTCTCATTTTAGTAAATGCCTTTATTGCGTTGTCAGTTATATGTACTGCCAAATTTAGATTCCCCCCCCCAAACTGAGTGAAAGATTGTACACAAGTACCATTGATGGATAATTAAATTTGTATATTGGCAAATATTAATTTGTGACTATTATGCATGGTGTTGCCCACTGATATTCAGGATTGGTGTTTCACTATTAGACTATTTATTAATAAATACTATCTAAAATTAACCTATTTTGTTAATTTATGTGGGTACTATGAGGTTGAAAACTGCAGAATGAATGTAAATTTTAATAATTGTTTTAAAACAAAAGCCATCTCTAAACAGATAACACTCAAGAAGCAACTAATAGTGGATAATTACACTGAGCTAGATCACTAAATCCACTAAATCCCACTGACAGTGTATGATATTGTAGTTTTTCTTCCTGTCTTCTACAAAAGAGCTCAACTGAAGTTCTTTGCAAAAAGAGCCTTTGCATGTTCCAAACGGGGTCCCTCTGAACCTCGCTGGGCTGTTGGCAGTTAATAAAACACCGCTTATTTAAAAATAAATTATATCGATTTAAATAGAGAGGAGAACCCGGTATAACCAGAAAAAGTCGAAAAGTATACCGGTGCGGAAATGAAAAATTTCTCCCCAGTGACGTCACGAAAGCGAGGTAGGGAGGAGGAGAAATTTACCACGACGAAATCCCTACGCCTGGGTGACCGGCGCTTCGCGTGACCATGGCAACAAGAATTGGCGTCACGTGGGCTGTATGCTGCGCGAGGGCGCGCCGGCTTGTTTTCCTACGTGGAAGCTGGACGACCGCGCCTGCGCAGGCAACGCGACCATCCTCCTGGCGCGTGCCATATCCGGGTTGGTAGTTCCGCCATGGCCGACGACGGGCGGCGGGTCGAGCATTACAGCTCTGGAGACCGCTGAGAGAGAAGCGAGGAAGGTCGAGGCGGAGGGGCCCGGTCGGGCTCCAGCAGAGGAAAATGAGTTGGTTCAACGCGTCGCAACTCTCGACCTTCGCCAAGCAGGCTCTGTCTCAGGCGCAGAAGTCCATCGACCGAGTGCTGGATATCCAAGGCGAGGAGGAAGAGGAGGGCGAGGGGGGTCCTGACGGAGCTGCCCCGTCCCGTGTAGGAGAAGCAGGTAAGGTGGCCGTGGAGGGGAAGTGGGAGGAGGAGGAGGAGGAGGAGGAGGGGGAGAGGTTTTACCCCTTCCCGTCCCTACCTCGAGGGACCGCACACCACGTAAAAATCGGCAAACCCTTCGCTTCAGGCGCCTCTCGTATACCTTCTTGCACGCCTTTGCCGCCTTTGGTGGCAGCCCTGTATTTTGTTTGTTTCTTAAGTGGTGTCAACATGATGAGGTCAACCCTTTCGCCCAGGCTTGCTTCTTGAAAAAGGTCTTCGAATAATAATAATAATAATAATAACAACAACAACAACAACAACCACAACAACATATATTTTAAGAAGATACTTGGTTGATACCTAGGACGCTGGCAGCAACCCGTATCAACCATGAGCACCAGTCAATCACGTTTGTAACACATTTTTAAGTGTTCAGTTGACTGAGTTTCATGTTTAATGAATAAAAATTAATAGTAATAATAATGATGATGATGCTTTGGATTAAAGGTAAAGAAGTTTGTGCAGAAAGTAACAGGTTACAATAACATTGGTTCTGTGATCGGATTCTGCATAATGAACATACACTGCACATTACTATGTGTTTTCTTGGACTATTTATTTTTATTTATTTATTTATTTATTTTGTCACAACAATATATATAAGCATTGTACAAAAGGTTATATAATATATAAACATATATATGAGTAAATATTAGGAGGTATAAGCATATATATATATATATATAGGAACAAGAAAAGAAAAACAATAGGATAGATAGATGGGGATTGAGATTGGGATTGGGAAAAATACAAACACACACACACGCAAACATACCTGCCGCTATCCTCATTGATACCGCACTTCTGTAAATATGTACCAAATTCAATTCCAATTCAAACCTTTATTGTCAATGCACAACATGTGTACAATGAGATTGGATAATAGAATAGAATAGAATAGAATTTTTATTGGCCAAGTGTGATTGGACACACAAGGAATTTGTCTTGGTGCATATGCTCTCAGTGTACATAAAAGAAAAGATACATTCATCAAGGTACAACATTTACAACACAATATATATATTATAATAATTCTTATAAGCCTCTTTTAGTGCAGCCCCCCCAACACAAAATACATCTCAGTGACTCATAAGTGAAAGAAAGAAAGAAAAACCCTAACCCAATAGATCATACTAACAGACACAGATTCCTATATACATATATGTGCATAACATAACATTATATTATATTACACCAATGTACCCATTAAATGTACCCATTAAAATGAATGGCTTTCATTTCCAGGAAGTTGGGAATAAAGTTACATTTCAAATTTTCTTTAAATGTGTCCTGATATTTCTAAGTCACCCACTTCTGTTCCTTTTAGACACTTAATCTTTATTTACCGTACATGAAATCCTGCCATGCTGGAATTAGAGGGATAGAGGGGAATAACAGTTCAGACACTTTAAAAACATTACATTTTACGCTTGTTAACTCATAACAATTGTGTGTTTTATATTTCCTGTTCTCATCTTTTGGTGATTCCATATTTTCTCTATTTCCTTTAGTTATATAATACGAGCATTGTTATTCGGTTCTGTTTATGGCTTTCTTGGTCTACAGAAGATCACATTGATGTACTGAGTAACTTCAGTATAAAAATTACACTATGATCTTGTAACTACTCTATCTGTAATAGTATAATTACACTATCCCAGAGGAGTGTTGAATTTGTTTTTCTAAAGTGTAGTTTGCCATGGCAAAGTTAATAAGTTACAGAATATTGTCATACTGAAATAGTGGGAGGAAAAAGTAAATTAATGTAGCATCTATTCTAACTCTATTAGAGTTAGATGAATTAGAGTTAGAGTTAGCACAATGAACTACTTGGAAAAAAATAGTTTGTTATAATCATTTTTCCTCTATTTTTTCCCTTTATTTGTTCAGTTAGAATGCAGTTGATGAGTAGATGCATTAAATAGGTGAAAGAACAGCTTTTCACAAAAGAAAACCAAAACATGAATTATTTTTGATAAGTCTTTTCTAAGAACATTAGTTCATTTGAATTATGCTGTCTTAGTAGTTTTACATATAAATACTTTGATTTCTCACAAATTGCTATATTCTTTTTTTTTTTTTTAATCACAACAGTATACGTAAACATCAACATAAAACAACAACACATCATAAAAGAAAAACATATATATAAGTAAAGGTATGCAGTAACTATATTAATTTGATATAATGAAAGGGAACAATAGGACAGGAACGGTAGGCACTTTTGTGCTCTTATGCACATCCCTTATAGTCCACTTAGGAATGGGGTGAGGTCAATAGTAGACAGTTTTTGGTTGAAGTTTTTGGGATTTTGAGTAGAGACTATAGAGTCAGGTGGTGAGTTCCAAGCGTTAACAACTCTGTTACAGAAGTCATATTTTCTGCAATCAAGTTTGAAGCGGTTGACATTAAGTTTGAATCTATTGTTTGCTCTTGTATTATTGCAATTGAAGCTGAAGTAGTCTTTTACAGGAAGGATATTGCAATAGATGATTCTGTGTGTTAAACAGGTCATGTCGGAGTCGGCGGAGTTCTAAATTTTCTAATCTGTTTTAATCTGTTTGATTAAATTGCATAAGAAATAATTATGTAGGTTTATAATATTGCCATTCACATTTCTAGACTATGTAAGGAATATAATATAATATCCTCCTGAGGAGAAGCCTTTGATCCGGATTTTGTGTGACATAATGTTTTTTTGGAGCTTTGAATTACCAGATATATATTTTACCTAAAACTTAATTAAAAATAGGAAGAAGGTAAACAATCTATAATGTAGTTGTGCAATGAACTTTTAGTACTTGAGTGTTTTTGTGAAGATGTTTGAAAAGTGTTAACAATTCAAAGTATACAAATATAATTTATAAACAGTGAAAGAAGCTGCAAGAATTTATTAAACAATATCCGGAATAACATATTTCTTTAACTGATGCATCATTAAAAATTCCTTATCTAACATGGATATTGTTTCTTGCATACATATGTTGCATCTGATTCTGTTGAGCCTCCCAAAATATAACTTTGTCCAATATAAATTTTCTGCAATTTTCTTTATAAATAGACTGTGTCAGTCTTTTAGATACATTGTTCTTGTAATTCTTAAAATTACCAATAACTGCTAACTGTATGTGTGAGACTTCTATTCTGTGGCTTTGCTTCTTGAGATACAGTTTTTTTGAAGTCCTTGTATGATCAATGCAAAACTTCCTAAACACTGATAGAATAGCATTATAATAGAGAGGACAGCTGTTTCTGTAGCAATGGTTCAGTGGACAATGGACTAACTTTTTTGTGCAGCATTTATATTACAACATTCCAAGAAAGAATAATATTCAGAAGTATTTAATTTGTTTTATATGTTAATTAATTATGTTAATTAAAGATATAAATATTAAAAGCACTATAGAAAATGCAAAGTCATATTGGAACAATATAAATATTTACATAAAATATAAATAGCAGAACTCTCAGTATTGAAAACTCGTACACTAAAGTGATGCTTATATAAATGATTAAGCAGAAATATGAGAAAGAGAGAGCATGAGCACTGTCTGATTTGTCAGGGAGTTCAAAAGTCTGAGAATAGCAGTGAATA
This sequence comes from Ahaetulla prasina, assembly GCF_028640845.1. NCBI lineage: Eukaryota > Metazoa > Chordata > Lepidosauria > Squamata > Colubridae > Ahaetulla > Ahaetulla prasina. Next base: position 41,767,406 of record NC_080540.1, on the reverse strand, counting down.
TATGTTAACTACATTTTATATTATATAGACCTAAGAATTAGGATTTACTATTAGAGAAACAAACTTTGGATGCCCTTTCTACTATGATTAAAAGAAAAAGGTTACCATTTTCAACTTCAGATTTTATTTGATCACGTTTACTGCTGTGTCTAAGATATAAACTTCGGCTGATTGTAATTTGTTTTGATTTAAAAGACTATTTTTCATCTAGAGATTTAATTTCAGTGAACTGTATTTAACTAATTCCAAATTATTTAGAGTCTAACATAATCCTTTAAATGCAGTCAGTTAAAAATAAAGCAGAAGATTCTAATTTTTAAATGAAGAGAACTTTAGAAAAGAAAACATAATTTATTATTATGCCTGGACGTACTGTAGCTAATACCTGCAACCAACTTTCCCCCCACCTTTGTATTGGTCTGTGATAAATAAAGGTATTTTTGAGAATCATGACCCTTTAGAAGTACAGAAAGGTAGAAACCTTGTGGGCATGGTATATGCTATATAAGAAATTAACTGATCTGGGTTGTTATGTAATTCTTAATATACTATATGTTTAACTGTTTACCTTTGATTTCTCTTTTTTTCTCATTTGTAATAGGAAAAAGTTCTTTAACAAGTGGAAGATGGGATACTTCTACTTGGGGGACCAATACAAATGTAGAAGCCCAAAGTCAGCCAATATCATCTCCTGCAGCCATTACCAAACCAGTTCAGAGAACTGTGGTAGATGAATCAGAATCTTTCTTTAGTGCCTTTCTCCCACCAACCGGTGTCCAGAGCATACAGCAAAGCCCAGTGGTATCTAAGCCACCTGCCAAATCGCAGCATCCCAAAGAAGAAATAAAAAGCACACTGCAGGAACCTCTGCATATTGACCTGCCAGAAACAGAAACAAAAGACTTTTCTGTAGAATTGAAGAGCTTTAATGATGATCAGGAAAACTTAGAGGAAACCAATTCAGAACCATTCAATCTCACCATCAGCTATGATGGAAACAATAGTATAAGCACTGGTCAAGAAGCATCTTCTCAGAATATCACAGTAGCAGAATCCATTTCTGTTGTGAAGTCAGATTCAAGAAGTGATAGTTCTGGGCATGAGAATGATATCTCTCCACAAGCTCTGCCAGTAGACACAAAAAATTCAAGTTTGGACACTAAAGAGCGAAAAAGCGAAGACAGGCAAAGCAATACCCCTTCACCTCCAATTAGCACTTTCTCCTCAGGGACATCTACAACTAGTGATATTGAAGTTTTGGACCATGAAAGTGTTATAAGTGAGAGCTCAGCTAGTTCAAGACAAGAAGGAGCTGATTCAAAAGCTAGTCTCCATCTGATGCAAACCTCCTTTCAGCTTCTGACGGCATCTGCTTGTACAGAATACAATCGCCTAGAAGATTTTAATAAATTGACAGAGAGTTGCTGTTCCTCTGATGCTTTTGAAAGAATAGACTCATTTAGTGTACAGTCTTTAGACAGTCGTAGCATAAGTGAAATAAACTCGGATGATGAATTATCAAGTCGGGGGGGTGTTTCAACTTCCATAGCTGTCAACTCTCCATCTCCAAAGAGTGATGAGACTGAACCTATAAAAAGTATGTCTGATGAAATCCTAACTGAAAATCTTGTCGTTCCCATGGAAGAAATGGAAATGGAAGAGAGTGGGCGAAGTGCAACCCCTGTTAATTCTGAACAGCCCGATGTCTTGGCTATTTCAGCGCAGACTGATGAAGAACAAAGTCAGAAGGAAGAGAAAGTGGTACTTCAGCTCCCAAATGAAAAATTGTCTAGGGTACAATGTGAAAAACAAGAGCTTTGCAAGGTAATACTTATTTTTATTTTTGTTCTCTTAAGATGGGTTATATCATGTCTCTCTAATGAAAAGTTGTGTGGCATTCTTCTCCTCAGATCTGTTTTGATGTGGTTTCTGTTTTATCTGCTTTTTATTTTTATCACAACTGGTTGCCATTGTTAATCAGATCCTCTATCCTTATTAAGTGATGTCAGATGATTTGCAGCTTTCTACCAGCTTCCCTCTTTGACTTTCCTTGTCGAAAGCCAGCAATGAAGGTTGTACCATTATTAAGCATGATGTTAACCATTCGTGATATCCTGTTACTCTTCCCGTTAACTTTGCTTGTTGGAAGCCAGGGGTGAAGGTTGCAAATGGCGATCACGTCACCCCAGAACTCTGGAACATTTTACTTGGAAGTCAATCACCAAGTGTCCTGATTACAATTATGTGACACTGATTGTTGTAAGTAGGAAGCTTGGTTGTAAGTACCACTTGTTCAGCCTCATTGTAAGTAGAATGCTGAGTGAATGGTTGTTAAGGACTATCTGCAGAGTGAATATTATAAAATAACTTCTGTGTCTCCTATTCATATGTGCATTCAATTCTGTGCACGAAATCATAGGTGGAAAATGTATTTTTGCTTTGGATTTGTTGAGATATATTTGATAAAATCCAAGCCAAATTTTATATCCTAGAAAATTGTTCCATTAAAATAGTTACAATTTTACAGTGGAGGGAATATCTTCTTCAATAAAATATTTTATGCCACATATTTTATCCAAGAATCTGCATTTTATATTGAATAACTCTATGGAATAAGTTTTTGTGTCAAAAAAGTCGTAGGTTTCAAGTTTCCAGAGGGCTTTAGAGCTGAGTGAGGCTTGAATTTGAGTCTCTAAACTTTAGCAAAAGTAGATCATTGCATAGTTCTATATATATTTATTTTATTTTATTTATTTTGTCACAACAGTATATATAAGCATAAGCATGAAAATAAGTATATAATATATAAGCATAAGTATGTAATAACTATATTAATTGGATATAATGAAAGGAAACAATACGACAGGAACGGTAGGCACGTTTGTGCTCTTATGCACGCCCTTACAGCCTCTTAGGAATGGGGTGAGGTCAATAGTAGACAGTTTTTGGTTAAAGCTTTGGGGATTTTGAGAAGAGACCATGAAGTCAGGTAGTGTGTTCCAAGCATTAACAACTCTGTTACAGAAGTCATATTTTCTGCAATCAAGATTGGAGCGGTTAACATTAAGTTTAAATCTATTGTTTGCTCTTGTATTGTTGTGATTGAAGCTGAAGTAATCTTCAACAGGAAGGATATTGCAATAGATGATTCTATGAGTTAAACACAGGTTCTGTCGAAGGCGGCGGAGTTCTAAGTTTTCTAAACCCAAGATTTCAAGTCTGGTGACATAAGGTATTTTGTTGTATTCAGAGGAGTGGAGAACTCTTCTTGTAAAATATTTCTGGACACGTTCAATTGTATTGATGTCTGAAATGTGGTATGGGTTCAAAACAGGTGAGCTGTATTCAAGAATTGGTCTAGCAAATATTTTATAAGCTCTGGTTATTAGTGTAGTGTTTCTGGAGAAGAAGCTACGTAAGATTAGGTTTACAACTCTTAAAGCCTTTTTTGCGATGTAGTTGCAGTGGGCTTTGGCACTTAGATCACTGGATATGAAAAATATGTTTGTTCTGCATAAAAAAAATCCTTTGGAAAGTTTCCAAATTGTCATAGGTTAACTCTTAAATTTCTTTGTAGCATTAAAGGAAGTTTTTGAGAAGACTTCTATGTTTTGTTTTTACATTAAAGCCCCCAAAGACTTCATTTTTAACAACTGCCATTTTTATAATCTACAGATTATTGATTCACTGACGGAAAAACTAGAGGTGAGGGAAGCACGTCTACTAAGTGTTAGTAAAGAAAAAGCACACTTAGAAGAAAGCTGTGATAACCTTAAAGAGTAAGTTTCCTATTCAGAGTATGTTAAAAGATTGTGATCCCTTTGGTAAATGGATGTTGATGTATTTTGCGTAAATGATTTTGTGTTTGAAATTTAATTTATTATAACTGCTCATTTAAAATCTTGAATGCAGTTTAAATGAATTAACATAAATGAATAATACAGAATTGATTGGAATCTGTTTAATAAGAAGGATAAATAGATACATAAGGCAACACCAACATAGCCACAGTTGGTCTCTGATGCTACCTATATGAACTGTGTCAAGGAATTTAATAAGAGCTTAGCTCAATCATTAAATAAAAATAAGACTGGAAAATATGACTGTGTGAGCCACTGAGTTTGTTCTCTTCAGTGGATGATACTCAATTGACTTTGTCACTTGTTTTAGTACCTTCAACTTGAGAACTGAAAAATACAGTTTGTAAGCTATTGTTTTATTTATATATGTATGTATGTATGTATGTATGTATTTATTTATTTATTTATTCGTACTTTTATACTGTATTTTTAGAAAGATTTCAAATGTATGTCAGCACACACATAATTATTTAATTATTTTATGTTTAGTGAAATCTTCAAAATGAAAGAAGAGAATAGTAGTATTTCATCTCTTAAGGAAGAATTTGCTCAACGAATAGCAGATGCAGAAAAAAAAGTTCAGCTTGCATGCAAAGAAAGAGATACAGCTAAAAAGGTAATTGCCCTTTGTTTATGAGTGAGATGTGTTAATCTCTGATCCATGTTATAAAAGTTACTTTGGAAGCCACCATAAATGATGTGAAATAACTATAAGGCTGGAGAAACATGATGTTTGGTAGAAAAGATTTGTGCAGTATTGGTTGATCAGACTTCACTGGAAGTATTCTGATATAATTATGGGAATACTTCAAGTTTCAGTACAATTTAAAATATTTCATACACCTTGAGAAAATCATAGACCTGATAGCAGTCATTTAAGTCATCAAATCTAACAATCTGCTAAGTTCAGAAATAGAGATGAACATGTTGTTTGTTGGCTCCATTACTGAACTATGAATATTTTCCTAAATGTAGTCAGAATTTCTTCATATAATTACTTCATGTCCTGCCTTCTATGGTGATGCAGAATAGGGATTAAATTTCTTTATTTTTTCAGATACTTAAAGAGTGGTATTACAGCTGTTCTCCTTTCTTCTCAAGGCTCAGTATATTTAGTTCCTTCTGTCTCTCTTCCTAGGATTTCATTTTTGGTTGTCTTCTATGAATTTGTTCTACTTTGTCTGAATTTTTGTTTTTGACTTACTTTATATTTTTACTTGGGTTATATGCTGCTCCGATCATAACTTTATTCTGAATTTATACATACCCAATACAATAAAACTATTTTTTTATGACCCTGTAATCCTTTAATTCGGGAAACTGGATGGAGCTGAGTGTTTATTGGCCGGATGCCTTTGATGCCACATGAAGTTCACAGCAGGTATTTTCTCTTTGTGCCTTAGGAAAGAAACATCTGCTGCTACCTAGGATTGAACTCTCAACCTTCCGAGTGGGAGGAAAGGTCTTCACCACTAGGCTACCCCGCCACTCAATACAAAACAAAAATTGGATATAAAAACTATACAATTGTATTATGAACAATATAAGAAATATGTCAAAATATGCCAGATAGTATTAACAACCCATACAATAATCCCCCTCACTGCAGATGGGTTCAAAGATGACAACTGAGATTCCAAAAGCACATCAGAAAACTCAGCTCTTAATAGTTTTTTGAAAGCTCAGGAATGACTGTTCCAGTAAGAGAGGACATTTACTGGGGAGGCCCTACTTCATGAGCCCTCAGATGAAACTTTCTTTTTTCAAGCCATGTTTAATGTATACAAATAATATGAATGAACTGTGTTTATCTTAGGAAATAAAGGTTCTCAAAGAAGATCTAGCGACTAGATTGAACAGCAATGAAACAGCAGAATTACTAAAGGAGAAAGATGAACAAATTAAAGGATTACTAGAAGAAGGTGAGTATGAAGTATTATTTTAAAATGGAACTTAGTTAAAGCAAATTGTAATATTAATACTTGTAATAAATGTTTCAACTGCTTGGATAATTTGAGTGGTGCCCCAGAATGTAAAAAGTTATACTCCTCTATTAGTTATGCATAGCATTAATTAATTAGATCCAATATTTCTTTTCAGGAGAAAAACTTTCAAAACAGCAATTACAAAATTCTAACATTATTAAGAAATTAAGAGCCAAGGAGAAAGAAAGAGAAAACACCAATACAAAGCAGAATAAGAAAATTAAGGAATTGGAAGAAGAGTTGCAACATCTGAAACAGGTTGGATTAATTTTTAGACTTTTAGACTGCACCCATTCTTCCTGGGCTGATTATTTTATTTTTGTAAATCTATCTCCTAAGGCTGAAAGCAACTGCCAAAAGGAAATGTACTGAAATGCAATGTTGTGAATTTCAGAGCTATTATGTTACAGCTCCAGCTTCCTTGTACAGATGTTTATATCTCAAGCAGTATGGGCAGACAAATCAGGAATTTTTCTACAGAAGACAATAGTTTAATACAGCAGTTTCTAGACTTCCTGACACTTTGGTTGTGTAAAATGATAATTGAATTTGTGCAACTCTCCCCTTGAATAATACTTCCATATTTTTCAATGGCAGACTTTTTGTTTACGTTTTCAGTGTTTTATTTTAAATAATTTTGAAGGGAATATTTCTATAGGTTGGGTGCAGACACATTCAACATGCACTATGGTGTCTCTTACTTTTATGACTGTAGAGCAAAAAAATTCCAGTAGTGGTTTATTTCAGGCTTCCATTATTCTCTTTTGCAGAACATTTGAAATAATTTGTGTGCTTTTGCTCTGTCTGAATGCATGGTACTCAGGAAATCACAATGAAAATTTGTTTTCAAAAATCAAAACATTTTTCTTTTTCATGAAAATGTCTAAAGTTAAATGGGGCTAAATAAATTGATAAATCAATACATGCTTAACTGATTAAAAACAATCTGGTTTGTTTTTACTTTTTTCGGACATACAAAATAAATCTTTGGAAATACATGCACTTTTTAATTTGCTTTTTAAAAAATTAAACATGAAGGCATGCAAGCACATCGCTTGCAGCAAAACTGTCTGCTGCTTTTGTCATACTTAAAATATTTTATACAATTAAATAGCTGGCTGTTTTGTTTTCACTGCTTATTTTTCTAACTATGTTTTTGCATTCTGACACAAGATATTCTGAAAGTCATTTCATGCATAAAGTAATTTCAATTGTTTCATAGATTAAAATCTGTAAATTAGATGGTTATAGCTTTTCTTTATTGCAGGTGTTGGATGGCAAAGAAGAAATTGAAAAACAACATAGAGAGAACATCAAGCAGCTAAATAGTGTTGTTGAATGCCAAGTGAAGGATCTTACACGACTTCAAGTAGATCTTGAAGATCTTGAAGAAAAAAACAGAAGTTCACAGGCAGCTCTTGATAATGCATACAAGTAAGTCTGTTATCAGAATAATGAATCAGGGCTAGGAATGCTTTCCCTTTTTAGCACTTAAATATTGTATTGTGCAACATGCGTGCTATTTCATTTTAAAATATCGAACAATATGGTAGGAGTCAGAGAAAGCTGCTGTCATAGAGGATATATCCAACATGATGCATTGATTCTGACTGCCAGCCTCCAAAAAGAATCTTGAAAAGTTGTCTCCTCTCCCTATCTCTCCCCTGTCACTGGGCCAGTATGATATATGTGCCCATTTTAAGCTGTAGTTTTTAACACTCTGCAGCCAATATACTTGAATATTGTGATATTTCGATTTTTTACTACTCTATTAATTATAATGGCATGGGGATAACAATATAAATTGAATTAATAAATATACATTAATGAAATACCCAATTTTATCAATTATTAAGTTATGAGCTTCTACATGCTCAGCACAATTTTCCTCATTTCTTCTTCCTATAGCCATTTTTATTGTTTGATTGTTGCTCTTGGTTGCTGTTTTATATTTTGTGTTTATATAATCTGTTTGTTTTATATTCTTTTGGATTTATTTTTCTGCTTTATTGTTTGTTTTTGTATATAATGGTGCCCAAAGCCACTAAGCTACTGAATTGGGTAACTTTATAAATCTGTCTAAACTAAAATGAACCTTTCTCAGATATTACTTCTAATCCTAGACCACATTTGGAGGATACCAAGATACAAATATTCAGATGATAATCCATAGATAATAATCCATCTCTTTTTTTCCAGAGAACTTGCAGATCTTCATAAAACTAATGCTGCAAAAGACTGTGAAGTGCAAGAAGCAGCATTAAGTCATGAAATGAAAGTTAAGGAGGAGCTGGGTTTAATTCTGGAAAAGGCCCAGGAGGAGGCTCATCAACAACAAGAAGCTTTAGCAATTCAGGTAAATGTTCAATTAAACGTTGAATAAGTCTTGCATGCGGTATTATAATACTGTCTTTTGCAATGTATTTTTCAGGGCTTAGATTTAACATCAAAGAAATATCTTGTGTCAGATAGTTAGACATCATCAGGCCATGTGTAAGTCTTGGGTATACACATTCAAATGCTCACCATCAATAACCTGCATTTCTTCCTAAAACAGTATTGAATTTAATACATTTCTTTATCCATTGTTTTCTTTAGCATTACTTCTCTCAACTTTGCCAGATATAATATTGTTTCTACTTATTATATGTTCAAAGTTTGAAAATTTCTGCTTTCTGATCATTTCCTCAAGGAAATGGAAGCAGTGATCTTTGTTTTGATCCAGAAGTGATTGGATGGTCCGTCTTACCATCCATGGTATTTTGATTGCTATTTCCAAATTAATACTTTGAAGATTTTACTTGATCTTTCTCTGAATCTGCCTTTTGCAATCATATTACAGTATCATTGCTTTTACTATTCTGATATTCCTTGTTCTTAAAAATTGGTGTTATCCTTAATGGTCTTGTTTTTCTAAACATATTTATAGTTATGAATAGATGAATTATTAAGACTGTTATGTCAGAAACAAGTAAACTGATGAAACTTTTTAAGTAAAATATACGTGAAAGTTTATATATTTCTGATGGATTACTACCTTTGAATGTTGAAGGATTTGTTTGTTCGTTTGTTTGTTTTATTAAATTTCTATGCTGCCCATTTCACTGTTGCATCAATTCTGCAGCAACATTTGTCTGTTATGGCATTCAAATAAAGCATTGTTCTTGTACCTCAAATTGTTTGCTGGTGATCCATACTATGCCTTAAAAATGTTAATTTATTAAGCAGAATAATAGTTCCAAACATGAATTTCCTAAATCTAGCAACCTGAATATATTGTATGATACTAGTAGACTAAAGTGTGCTAGATTTGCATCTTTAGTGTTTGGTCCATTGTATCTTTATTTCTGTTGTATAGGTAGCAGACTTGAGAATTGCATTGCAGCGGGCAGAACAACAAGCAGCTAGAAAGGAGGATTATTTACGCCAGGAAATTAGTGACCTTCAGCAGGTACCATAGCAGTTTCTTTTGAATTGATATAGTGTCTTTACTTTTTCCATAATGTTATAAAGCTACATTGACAGTTCTGATTTTCTTTCAGTGAGCAGAAGTAGAAATAGAAGTTATAAAGGGAGAAAATAATAGATTCTTTGGTAGTACTAGAACGATATACTTGTTATTTTGTTCTACATACAACAACTAGTCTGGGAAAAAGATGGGATAAAAATCAATGGTGCCTATTTAAATCACTTAAGATTTGCAGATGGTATTTTCTTCTCATAACATAACATAACATAACATAACATTTGCACAAAGCAGGAGAACCATTTGGCTTAATAATAAACCTGAAAAAGAGCCAGGTTACGTTTAATAAATTCACCAAAGAAAGAAAAAAATATATATCTGAAGAAGAACTAGACGTAGTAGACCACTACATACACCTCAGCCAACAGATCTCAATGGTGGGTGATACAATAAAGGAAATTGAAAGGCGTGTTAAATGTGATTGGCAGGCATTCGGCAAGCTAAGCATAATTTTCAAGAACAGCCTCCCCCTATGTCTGAAGGGAAGTTTTTGATCAGTGTGTACTACCTGCTCTAACATATATATGCCAGTGAAACATGGACAGTAACCTCACAATCAATACGAAAGCTAGGAATGGCGCAAAGAGCCATGAAAAGATACATGCTCAGCATTACAAGATAGAAAGACCTGCACATGGATTAGAGAACAAACAAAAGTATATAATATCATCAAGAGAATAAAAGAATGGAAATGGAAATGGGCTGGTCACATAGCAAGAAGAATTGATGGCAGGTGGACCAAGACAATCATAGAATGGATCCCACTGGATCAAAAGCATCCACAAAAGAGACCTAAAACAAGATGGATTGACGACATCAGCAAGTATTGCGGGCCTAATTGGCAAAAGAAAGCTCAGGACCGTATCAGTCGGAAACATGTGGAAGAGGCCTCCATCCTGCAGTGGACAGACAATGGCTAAAATGATGATAATGACACTGTGTATTGCAAACATTTTAAAACTTTTTTTAAAAAAAATATTTCAAACATGAAATAACTGTCTCAACTTTATTAGATGTGTTCTTAATCTGGAGTGCATTTATTTGGAGTTCAAACCACTTTTAATAAGATCAGAACAATCTAGACAAGATCAGCATGACCAATTTCCCAATTAAAACAGTTACTCCAAGCTCAGAGCAGGCGGTTCCATGCTATGCACATTTCTGTTAGGTACTTGAATTCAGTTTAGCATTCGTGTGTGAAATATTAACATAATTGTTCAGTAGCAGAATTTATCCTCCATAGCAATGTTAATTGTGTTAGAACAACACACTGCATGTAAACACCAATTAACATTCTTAGGGTTGTTTCCTGTAAGGAACTTGACCATATATATATGGCTCTGGGAAAATTTCACGTTACTCCTGGTTTTCTTGAACACAAGTGATACTTATCCTGCTTAAAATTTCAGAGACTTCAAGAAGCTGAGACTCGCAACCAAGAACTCAGTCAAAGTGTTACATCTGCAACTAGGCCTTTGCTCCGGCAGATAGAAAACTTGCAAGCTACTCTGGGAGCACAGACCTCGTCATGGGAAAAACTAGAGAAAAATCTTTCTGAGAGACTTGGTAAGGAAAAAAAAATTGTCACTCTCTTAGACCGAATGTGTCAGAAACCTTTTATGCAGAGCACTTTAGTTGATTGTGGATATGCACATATTCCTGGAATAATTAAATATGCATCCGACTCTGGAATTTCTGTTAGGAGCATTAGACTGGCTGTGATATCATGAACTAATTCATGTCCAAAAATGAATGGTATATATATCTACCTAAAATTGGCCCTTTGGCTGTAGTCATGTTAGTAGAATTAATGAACCTCATGTTTCATTTTGGCCTTAAATCTCACTTGGCCATATCAATCTGTTTTTCCAAGATTAAAAACAGCTTGGCTTTGTTTGCAAGCCAGTGCTGAATTTGTATCTGTTGTCAGTCTAGTGTGGAAACACTTCTTCCATCCCACACCTACCTGGTATGCTGCCCTTCAGGCAGCTATAGTCTTATTCCGTTTTTCATCTTATCAGAGAATTTTTTTTTATTCCTTTCAATCCACAATAGTTCTTAATAGCAGAAAGGCTCTTATTTGTCATTTGTGTAAAAACAAGTCAGTAAAATTAGAAAACGGTTATTGTGAGAGAGACTGGATATGGGGTAGGGAGTTACGGCAGGTAAACTTTCTTATCTTTTGTTCACAGGGTTGTTTCATTCCCCATTCCCACTCTTTATAGTGGGAAAGTAGCCTATACAAATATGGAGACCACCCTCAAAATGTCATTTCCATTTTCTTGCCTGCGTAGCACATCCAAAGGCCAAACTAGATGAGCGTGAAAATTTAATGTATCTTGTTTTTCCTCCTAAAAATAATAAATGTATGGTGAGGTAGTTATTGAGTATAGAAGGCAAATGAAGGAAAAGTTCATCTTTGTCATCTTATGCTTACATCCTGAAGAAATTTCTCTGTGTACCTGCCATTATCCTAGTGACAGATTTTCTCCCATGAAAGTAGAGTTTTGGGGGTTGGGGAGAAGGGGTCATTAGATTGACACATAAAAGAAGAATTAAGCTCTCCTCACAGTGCAGGGTAAAACTCTACTTTCATGGCAACAATTTTCAAATAACTATATCAGATTTAATGTATTGGATTGACTAGTTTGACTGATGACTACTTTGCTTCCCTGACAACATTTTTCATCAAAAGTTGTGCTTTTTAAAATACCAGATTGTAAACTCGTAAGAATTCATAGTGCACCATATTTTTATTCTTGCCACTAGGTGAATCTCAAGCTGCCTTAGCAGCACAGACTGAAAGAGAACGGGCTGCTACAGAAGAACTTCTTTCCCACAAGATCCAACTTTCTTCCACTGAATCACAAAATAGTCTCCTGAGGCAAGAAAACAGTCGCCTTCAAGCTCAACTCGAAGCAGAAAAATCCAGGCTAAAGAAACTAGAAAATGAAAACAATAGGTAAAATTTTATAATCTCTCAATTTCTGTAAAAACTGCATGCACATGGTTCAATGAATGAAGTTGGGATGTGATGGAGGTGTAATTTAAAAAAATATTTTGAAAGCAATTTCTGTAATGCTATTATATATGATGAATTAGGATCTTAACCACTGATACATTTGTGAATAGGTGCTGTTACCACAACATGCACCACTCCGTGGCAACCAAATCTAACTGTAGTGTTGATAAACACAGATGGTGATCATATCACATAGCCAAACTGATCACGTGTAGATTTAGTAAACAGTTGCACGTTTAATACCAGTTCAGGATATGTGTAATACCTTTTTTCTGTAATTTCCTTTTCACAAAGGTATGAAGTTGAGCTAGAAAATCTTAAAGAAGAATATGTAAAAGTTATTGAAGGGGCAAAGAAAGAAAAGGTTTGTTTAACTAACAATTCTTTGTATAATGTTGCTTCACCAGGAAAAAGAATCAGTTAATAAATATTATTTTGCTTTCCTCAGATGTTGTTATCTACTCAGTTAGAAATGGAAAAAATGAAAGTTGAACAAGAAAAAAAGAAAACAATATTTGTCCAAGAATCTGCAAGAGAAAAGGTACAATACTTGATCTTGTCTGTCCAATAATTCTGGATGTTAAAAACTTAAACAAATGTTGGAAGATGGGAGATATTTTGAATTTTAGTACTTTAGTTTTGGTTCATGTCTTTTTTTTTTTTTTTAGACTCAGGGCGGCTTAAATTGTGTTAAGCAATAGTCTTCATCCATTTGTATATTATATTCAAAGTCAACTTTTATTGCCCCCAACAATCTGGGTCCTCATTTTACCTACCTTATAAAGGATGGAAGGCTGAGTCAACCTTGGGCCTGGTGGGACTTTAACTTGCAGTAATTGCAAGCAGCTGTGTTAATAACAGACTTAGTCTGCTGAGCCACCAGAGGCCCCAGAAAGTCTTGAAAGTATCATCTTTTCTAGACAGCATCAATATAGGTTTTGCACTATATATTATATGCTTTGGGTAAGGAAGGATCTTTCTAATTCATGGCCTACTATTTCCTGTTTCATTGTGTTTCCTCTACTGATTTTGTTTTTCTCTTGGTTGTATTAAGAAATCCTCTTTTATTCTGTTGGAATATTAACTCGGACATAATTTGAGATGTTTATTTCATTGTATTAAATAAATTACAGCTGACACAAAACAGTAATGATTTCAGTAATGCATCAGGTACTAATAGAAAATTGAATACTCATGAGCCTGAGCATTTTCTGGTGGAATAGCAGGTTCTACATATAACTTAAAATGAAAGGGATAAATCTAGATCCCTGGTTGCAAAGTGGTTAGAATGCATTATTGCAGGCTAAACTTTGTGTATAGCCTGGAGTTCGATCCTGACGGGGCTCAAAGTTGACTCAGCCTTCCATCCTTCCGACATCAATAAAATAAGGACCCAGATTTTTGTGGGCGATATGCTGACACTGTAAACTGTCCAGAGAATGGTCTAAAGCATTATGAACCGGTATACAAGTCTTAAGTGCTATTGCTATTAAACTGTTTGAAAATAGGACAATTCTACTTGTAAGAGAAGAAATTGCATTTTCTTTGTCTGTACTATTGGAATTTATTATCTCTCCAAAATGCTATTTTGCATGGTTTTCTTGTTTCTTTTTCCTCTCAGGAGCGTAAATTATACATTTCATCAACAATGGAAACTGTTTCCAGCACCCCAACACTCTCACGCTCAAGCTCCATAAGTGGAGTTGATATGGCAGGACTCCAAACATCCTTCATATATCAGGTATTGCTCTTTATACATTTCAATCCTTTTTTGATATTTGTGCATGTTTCTGGAGCATTATGTTTAAAGCATTTTATTAGCATTTCTGTTGAATCCACTAAAAGCTGCTTTGCTCAGATGAGGGCATATTTTCAAATAGTTTTATCACTAAATGTGAAATAGGAATGGTAAAGGCCGCAGAGCAAAATATGGGGCATAAATAAAATTAGATTTTTGTCTTAATCCACTTTTGGTGAATTCAGATTAAAGTTTATATATCACGTGTAAGATCAGATAATAAAATTATTTTGCAGTAAACTTTCTCAAACATTAATTTATAACAGTAATCATTTTGCTACTATTATTTCCAAGGCATCTTTTAATCTCTTAAAAGTTACATTCATCTGTCATATGTAATCTCTTTCCAAACAATTAAATCTTTACGAGAAATGAAAAATATATTAGGCTGTAAAAATAGTGACTAGCTAGAGGGCATTTCATGCCTGTCATGGCTATGCAGGGATTTCTGTCTGCTTGGTCTGTCCACATTGCCATACTGTGACATTTTATTAGCTTTCTTTTCAGAGTTAAAAAAAAAATCAACATTATTATGGTACAAAATCATAAATAATGTGGCTTATTTAACTTCATGGTTATATTGCATTGCAGGATGACCAGTATGACCATTCTTTTGGTTCAGTGTCTGCAAGTGGGACCAATCTGTATGACGTAATGAGAATGGGAGCAGGTTCAAGTATTATGGAAAATCTTCAGTCACAATTAAAATTACGGGATGGAGAGATTTCTCATCTCCAGGTAAACAGAGAATCACGTATCAATTCTTTAGATAGTGTGTGATCAAGATTAATAACATGCCAGTCAGAGAAATTAACTAATATAGGTTCAACTGTAGTTGGATTAATATAGTAGGATGAGCATATATTTTAGATAGTTTCTCTTGTTACAAGCCAAAAATAAGAAGAAATAATTGAAATAATTACACCTACTGTGTTTCCCCAAAAATAAAACCCTGTATTATATTTTTTTGAACCCCGAAATAAGCGTTTGGCCTTATTTTCGGGAAGGTCTTATTATTTTGGGGCACATGGAGCAAGATGGATCCTCTTGCCGTCTTACCTGATTTCCGGCTCTGTCTCCCTAACCCTAACCAGAGGAAATGGCAGGGACCGGCTGCACGTGCATTTAAATATTTTTGGGGAGGGCTTGTTTTCAGAGGAGGGCTTATTTTTAGGGAAACACGGTAATAATTATTTTGCAAAGCAACATAGCTGAGAGAGACCTTTAGGGAGGAGGAATGATTGCACAGATAGAAGACTTTTCTAAATGTTGAGTTCATGAGCTTGCATTTCCTTAAGTCAAACCTGAGTTTTTGTGTACGCTAGTAAAGTATTTTCATTTATTCATTTTACTTTATCCTGTGTACGTCAAGTTAGAAAATATAGAAATTTGCAGTCTTTCCCAAGTTCACAGTGACTATTCAGACTTAACATTATAAATGAATGAATTGGTTTTAAAATGTATTCTTTATTTGTATTAGGGTCTTATTTTGCATACAGTACTATTAATATAAAATGTAGGTTTGCACTAGAAACACTTTAACTAATGAAAAACAAATTAAATTAAAAACTTAGTGAATGGGTTTTGAACTCTTATTGTCAAATATTATTTTAGTTGGAAATTGGAAATCTTGAAAGAACTCGATCAGTAATGGCTGAAGAGCTGGTGAAATTAACAAATCAAAACGATGACTTAGAAGAAAAAATAAAGGAGATCCCCAAGTTACGTGCACAATTAAGGGTAGGTTTCTGTCAATTTATTTCAGAATAAACTTAAAGGAGAGTATTACTAATGTAAAACCATGAAGTGAACAACAGCAACAGACTTTTGGGCAACTACTATTATTTTTACAATAAAAAAATAACTCTTGTTTTGACTACATAAAAAGGATTATATCTTATATTAAACAAAAAATTAATGACAGAAAAAAGTAAGAATCTTTGTGGGAACAGTTTTATAATTACTGGACAATATTGTTCCAGGATTTGGATCAGAGATACAATACCATTCTGCAGATGTATGGAGAGAAAGCAGAAGAAGCGCAAGAATTGAGATTGGACCTTGAGGATGTAAAAAATATGTACAAGACTCAGATTGATGAACTTCTGAAGCAAAGGCATAGCTAATTATTGTTCAGGTTTTGATCTGAAAACAATGTTGCATTAAACTGTAGAGCTGTTTCTGTACATGTAGTTAATTTGTAAAAAAATGTATTATAAATGATTATAATGTTGAGTTGATATGATGGCAGGAATCATTGTGCTTTTATGATGACCGGCTGTCAGCCATTAAATTATTTGTTAATATTTAAAATCTTTTATCTCCAGCTTGCTCTCGTCTCTCATAGTATACATATTTACTTGTACAGTAATAACTTTAATTGTGAAAACATATGATTGAAACTCTCACATTGATGGTGTTGTACTGTGTCCTTATGCCAGTAAAAGGGATACTGCTGGCAATTGGGATTCTCTTACCTCTGCAATTCTTGCATTGGTTCCAGATCTGCTCCTGAGAGGTTGGGAATCTCTGAGGAAAAAATACAAAAAATTGGAAAAGAAGAAAGCAAGAAAAAGTTATATTGTGAAAAAATATATTAATATGGCATTGGTTTTCAAAAAATGTATCTGAAAATTTGCACTGATATAAATTTACTTCTTCATACTTATCTATTCCTATATAAATGGATATTTAAAGGAAAATATTGTGGGTACTTTAACTATATTAATAGCAATGACTTGATTTGCTATAGGTAATAAAAGAATGGTATGTCTTTATATCCTTGGTATCCTGCTCATCAGGGGTGGGTTCTACTTATCTTTACTACTGGTTTCGCAATGGGAGCGCGCACACGCTCTCTTCGCTTGCATGCGCGTGCTTCTGCGCATGCGCAGATCGTATCTTATTACGTCCGGGCAGGTGGGTGGAGCCTCCCGCTGCTTTTACTACCAGTTCGCAAGAACCGGACAGAACCAGGAACAACCCACCACTACATGAGGTTTACTATACTGCCTCTTTAAAGCAAGCAACACTGAGCAACTTATATTTTAAAAGCAACCATACCCTCTACTTGATACAATTTGGTATATTTTTAAATGTTTTGCTGTGTTTCAGCATAATATAGAGAAACAGATAGCCTAACGTTTATTAGTTTAAAGAATTGTGAAAGGCAATGCAGGGATATGTTTGTAAGAAAGTTCACACTTAAATAGTTCTTTTTGCGTCGTGGCTTAATTCGGTGTTTGTCAGTGTGCTAATATTTCAAAAGCGAGTAAACCTGTTTCAAATGAGATGCAATGGTTTGAAGAACCATTTTTTAAGAAAATATTTGTCAGAATATAAATAAGTAATAGTATTGTACTTTAAATTATCTTTCTAGCTCTTTAAATGAAGCAGAAGAATCACCAATATCAGATTCTTAATATTCATACGGTTTTCAGAATATTACTGTTGTCATTTTATTGTGCTTCATTGTTTTTACATTGTTATAAGGAACTTTTTAGAAAATTAATTTTATTTTACTGAGATATTTGACTTGATAAATCTTTTAAGGTTTTAAAAATATATTCCTAAAAAGTGAAAAAATATTTGATATGTTTACCAAAACTTTACCTGCTGGCAAACAGATAAAGATCACTCTCTGAAAATATGGAGAGGTAACTTACTTCTTAGCTGGTTAACAGAATTATCTTATGTTAGTAAGATTTGCTTTCCCTGGGTTACTCTCTACAAAGGTTTCACTTAGCTTGAAGTAGAAACTTGGTAACTAACTTATATGAATCATACTCGGAAGAAACACATAATAATAACCTCCTGCAACTGAATTGTTTCTGAATAGTTAAAGAAAGTGTTATAATATGGGCTCCTGCTACACTGAGGAAAATAATTTTTTATACTATATGCAAAAAGCTGTAGCACAGATAGTGATATTAAATTATTCAAGAAAACGTGAAATGTTTATATTTTATAGTATGCATACATTTTCCTGACTATATTGAATTGCAGTACACACTAATGAGAAAATCTATTGACTCAAAAATAACTTGTGTTAGCAATTCAGTAATTCTGAAATAAAAATGAGCAATGGTTGCTGACAATATAATTTTCCTTTATAAGATGTGACTAATCACCAAAATAGTACATTAATGAATACAAAATAACATGATTATTGGATCTAAAATTCAATCTATGACTTTTTATAAAAAGATATGCATATTATTTAGTTTTAAATTACTTCTGTATTTTATTTGAATTACATTAATTTAGAATAAATATTCTTCACTTTTGAGAAGTGGAATACAATCTGTTATGGGGACACCTCTGTTTGCCTTAAGAACAAAATCCTTAAAAGGTTTTTAACTCAACCCTTGAATAAGTTGTCCTTTTAGATAATTATTATCACATGTGGCCTATTCATGACCATTGGTTAAACTTAGACCTATAATACAGGCAATCTGCAATGTATTTTTGGCAGTTTGACAGCCTATTTCCTTTACATTTCTTCAATTTACTAATTTCAGTCAAGAAATGTTATGTCTATGAAATTTAATCTACCTTTACATTTTAAAATAATTAAAAATTAAAAAATATATGTTTCAGACTGTTTCTCTCTTATTCTGAAAATAATTTGATAACTTTTAATGTGTTCTTCCCCTATAAATCTGTTCCACAGTTTTTGCATGTCTGTAGACACGTGATTGTTTTGATATGTACAAGGACATGAATATATTCATTTTATATTCTGAAAAATGGTTATCTTCATAATGTTAACATAAAAAGTGATTGCAAGAATTTATTATTTTTCTACTATAGAAATAAGGTTACACATTTGATTGCGAGGAATAGAGAATAAGATTTGAGAAACAAATTACTAAGAAATATATAGCTTAGCATATATAGTAAAATACTTCTGCCAATAGGCACTTTGGGCAACTCAGTACACTTCAGTGGGACAAATAATCAGGCCAGGTCCTTCTTAATATCCATTGGGAATATTAGTTTGGCTTTTAATAAAAAATATAATGAATTAGAGCATTATATTTTAGTTGTTTAAATCTTTATTCTGTCTGTATTAACATGATTTATCTTTTTGGCTATCTAAGAAAATCGAACATTTTATAAAGTAAATTAGTTTTAAATAAGGTGTATACATTAATATGTTACAGTACTATAAAACACTGTTAACATTGTGTAAATAGTATGTTTAAATTTTGATTGGTCTGAGTAAAATATTTGAAATAATACTTTATGTTTTCTTAAATTAAAAAATTGTATTCTGATGGCTGTTAATTAATTAATTAATTAATTAATTAATTAATTTAATCAAATTTTTATACCGCCCTATCTCCCGAAGGTCTCAGGGCGGTTTACAGCCCAATAAAATACAAATATAATACAAGATAAAACACTAATTAAAAAACTTATTTAAATAGGCCAAAATTTAAAATTACAATTAAAATAATAAAACCCCATTAAAATTAATTTTAAAATTAGAATTCTAGTCCAGTCCTGCACAAATAAATAGATGTGTTTTAAGCTCGCGGCGGAAGGTTCGAAGGTCAGGAAGTTGACGGAGTCCTGGGGGAAGTTTATTCCAGAGGGTGGGAGCCCCCACAGAGAAGGCCCTTCCCCTGGGTGTCGCCAGTCGGCACTGCCTGGCTGACGGCACCCTAAGGAGTCCCTCCCTGTGAAAGCGCACGGGTCAGTGGGAGGCAATCAGTGGCAGCAGACGGTCCCGTAAGTAGCCCGGCCCTAAGCCATGGAGCGCTTTGAAGATAGTTACCAAAACCTTGAAGCGCACCCGGAAGGCCACAGGCAGCCAGTGCAGTCTGCGCAGGAGTGGTGTCACATGGGAGCCACGAGGGGCTCCCTCTATCACCCGCGCAGCCGCATTCTGGACTAACGAGCCTCCGGGTGCTCCTCAAGGGAAGCCCCATGTAGAGAGCATTGCAGTAATCCAGGCGAGATGTCACGAGAGCATGAGTGACCGTGCATAGGGCATCCCAGTCCAGGAAGGGGCGCAACTGGCGAACCAGGCGAACCTGGTAAAAAGCTCTCCTGGAGACGGCCGCCAAATGATCTTCAAAGGACAGCCGTCCATCCAGGAGAACGCCCAAGTTGCGCACCCTTTCCATTGGGGCCAATGACTCGCCCCCAACAGCTGCAATTGCAGCTGACTGTACCAGGGTGCCGGCATCCACAGCCACTCTGTCTTGGAGGGATTGAGCATGAGCCTGTTTCTCCCCATCCAGACCCGTACGGCTTCCAAGCACCGGTACAGCACTTCAGCAGCTTCGTTGGGGTGGCCCGGTGTGGAAAACTCACACCAAAACCACTGATGATCTCACCCAGCGGCTTCATATAGATGTTGAACAGGAGAGGCGAGAGAATCGACCCCTGCGGCACCCCACAAGTGAGGTGCTTCGGGGTCGACCTCTGCCCTCCCGTCAACACCGACTGCGACAAACTAATAATAGTTTGCAAGCAAATAATCAGTGATTAAATAGGTTCTCAATGCATGGGTTGGGTTTTTATGGGTACATACGGTGATATAAAATTATCATGATTCCCTTTTAAGGTAAGCAAAAAGTATTAATAATAAGCCAAATATATTAAAGACGGAACATAGCAAAATGAAATATAGTTAAACCTAGTTTATAACATCATTTACTATTCTTCCCAGTGTTCATACAGTGCTTTCTAATATTGCCTTTTATTCTTTAAACTTCTCATCTTTTATTCTGAAGATCTCTTCAACTCCATCCAACCACAAAATTCTTGATCTTTGTTCTGTTGACTCATTCATTCCTCCTCGATATATTTATTTTGCAATTCTTCCTATATGGTCAAACTACCTCAGTGTACAGTGTTCATAATGGTTTAATTGGTATCTATTAGTTGTTGATGCTCATCTTTCATTGCACAACCTTCTTAGGTACCACATTCGCACTGGACTCACCTTTTTTGTTAGTCATGCTGTACCTGTAAGAAAAAAAATCCATCTGGTTCAGCCGGGAGAAAGGCTCTGGAAATAAAATGGAGGCTGATTGGAAAGAAGGATTCCATTTACTGACAAAGTGAATTGCCTTTATTTTTTCACCTAATAAAAATTAATGTTAGGACTTGTGGAGGAGATATTAATGCTAGTCATTTAACTATATGCTATTTCTTTTCTTGAAGCCAACAAAATATACAGTGTTTCAAACTTGAAATACTAGGGCATCAATTTTGTCATTGATTAAATTTTATGTACAGCGTTCAAAAAATACACAAAAATTCAGTGTTTCTCCCTTTTTAAAATAGAGGCAATTCTTTCTATTGTTTTTCAAGATTGCAAACTGTTGATTTCTGTGTTGCCATTTTATGAACAATTTAGAAACAAAGAAGTGAGTTCAGTACTTAGAGATTAATATCACAATACTGTGAGAAAATATCAGTGCCTTTCTGAATTTCAAACTTCTGTACCTTATTGCTTTATAAAACCATCCTTTTTCTGGGATATAACAGACTGAAATGAGAAAAAAAAGTGCATTGCAAGAAGCAAGAGAGCCTATATTCAACTAAAATCCTTAATTGTTTAATTTTTGAAAGAGAGGGGAACAAGGACTCTTCACAGAAAAAGACATTCAAATGGTAGAATTGGATGCCAAGCTGTGGCAAGTTTTTTTTTTTTTATTTTAAATTCATATCCCACCCTTCTCCGAAGACTCAGGGCGGCTTAAATTGTGTTAAGCAATAGTCTTCATCCATTTGTATATTATATTCAAAGTCAACTTTTATTGCCCCCAACAATCTGGGTCCTCATTTTACCTACCTTATAAAGGATGGAAGGCTGAGTCAACCTTGGGCCTGGTGGGACTTGAACTTGCAGTAATTGCAAGCAGCTGTGTTAATAACAGACTGCTTAGTCTCTTGAGCCACCAGAGGCCCTAAGTGAGAAGAGTATGATTGCAGTTCTGGATATACCCACTTCTGATCTAATTGTCTCCAAAAGAGGATGCTATGTGGCACATATTTGGCATACATTGTCTCAGTGGCATAAATCCTGTTGGTTAAAGAAAAAAATTAACTGTTTTTAATGAACTTAACGTAATCGTACTGGATCAATTAATTCTGGACTGGGAACTATCTTGTGTCACATAAAAAGAATATACCTGTAGAGATTGCAGAAGCATATTGGTGCAAATTTAAAACTGCAAATAGGCAGTGACTCTCTTCCCTCTCAAAAATTAAGCAATTAAGGATTTTAGTTGAATATAGGCTGTATTGCTTCTTTCAATCCAGTTAAATTAGGATTTAAAAGTTCTTAGGCGTTTTAGGACATCGCTAGAAAATTTCTTCACTAGGCAATTATGCTGCCATAACTACCGTAGCAATAGATGGTCTCCATTAGTGATATATCCCCTTAACAATACTGTACTGTAGTTGTGTAATGTTACAAAAACTTCATGTGAGACTTTGGAAGAGCATTTTCAATTTTGCTTTTGATAGCAATCCAATTTCATTGATTCATCAAAACAGCTAAAGACGTCTCAGAATTTGCAACCTAGATTATACAAGTTCCTGAATCAGAAACAATTTCAATTAGATGGGACAGAAGATTTTCTGGATACATTTCACTAAAGAAACAAATAATGAATCCAAGAATGAAGAAGACATCACTAGAAGAGTTTTGAATGAAAGCACACAAACAATATCCAAAGAGGACACTGAGGTCTTTGCTTCAACATACATTTTCTGAAAGATTAATTGTATTCACTACTATGAATAACAAATACTGAAATACAGTTGTCTCAATCACTTGATATTATTCCAGACATGGATATGATATCATCACATGTATTTAAGTCTCATTTTAAGATTTATAATTAATGTATTTTAACACATTGATCCAAGATTGGGAAAACCCAGGGTGACTTGGGCAAACCATTCCAGACCTTCCTACCTTGCGATTGTTTGCTACTGTGAATAAAGGAAACTCCCAATACAAGCCACCTTGAGCTGCTGAAGAAAAGGTGGGATAACAATATTTAAAAAGTGAAGATGCCCTGCATCGAGGGCATTCTTGGCAAGAATCATTTATTTTTCCAAGATCTTTTTGTAGGACGTTCCTCAACTTCCCCATCAAATCAGGCTCTGATTCCCTGTTAATCTTCGTTCCCTGTCCAACTAGGCTTCATCTATCCCTACCATGACTTGGATGACTGGGAAGCTCCATAGACTGTAAGGTGCATTTAGTTACCTTCTGTTATTCTCACCTGCTTCTTAATGAAAAATATGCCCTATTTCAATATTCATTCCTCCCGTTTTAGAAAGAAGTAGCCCTCGGTGTCCCTGATTTTCTTTTTTTTTTTTATATTTTATTTGTTTGGTCTTCCAGAGTTTATTAAAGTTCGAGACATACTGTTTTAAGACTCTCCAGGGCTTGGGCATCTTCCGAGATGACGTGAACGTGGGAAAGCGCCTCTGTTCACATCCCAGAGAGCTGTGGCCGTTGCCAAGGAGAGGCCCCCGGGAGACACCCACAGCCTGCTTGGATGCCGATCCTCCCGGTTAAAACAAGTCTCGGACTATCCGGCGCGGCACTCTTGCCCTCGCAACCCCTAGGGACGCAAGGCCGGCGGAGAAGTCTCTCCCGGCTTCCCCAATTGCGCTTCCCCAGCAGCGCGGCTCGGCTTCCGGAGGGCCGAGCCACCCCGCGCTGGCTCCTCCTTCCGCAGCTGCCATCGGGGCTCCCTGTCTGTCTGCCGGCCTGCCTGCCTTCTTTCCTCGCGGGGGAAGGAAGGAAGGAAGGTCCGGGCCGTGGCCAGAGAAGCTCCGCAGAGGCGGCCGCTGAGAACTAGGCGAGGTGCTTCTGCTCCCTTCGCTCGCCTTGCGCGCTTTTCCCATCGCGATCGGGGTTGGAGAGTTTTGGCGCGTCCCGGTGTAAGTGTGACTCTCCCGGGACGGGCGCTTGGGACCTTCCCGCCTTTCAGCCGCGGGGGGTCTTCTTCTGGGGGTCTCGCTCGTCCCGTCGGGCATTTGCAGCGGGGGACAGGGCTTTCGCTCCATGCCAGCCTCGTGGAAGAAAAATCGCTTATTGGGCTCTTCCCCTTTCGTAAAATGAGGCTGGCAGGAAATCCCATTCATCTCAAGCCAGAGTGTTTGCAAGCTCCAAATAAGAGATCTCTTATTTGATCAATCATCTCCATAAAGATCATTGCTGATTTTAGGGGTTGGGATTTCTGTTATCAGAAAATGCCTTCCTGAACAATTTTTTCTGGCATCTTTTCTTGCTCTCTTTTAAATATCCTCAGAAAGCTCACCTGCCCTGTGAAACTCTTATTACCACTGTTTTCATTACAATTTTCCCAAGCCGGTGGTCCAAATATCTTGGATGACAGACTTCCCTTTTCACCCATCTGGATCGGTCCTAGGAATGATAACTAAAGATCTATATGGGGCTTTTGTATACTCAGGCTTCCATTGTCCCCTTCCTCTGTTGTCTTTGGAAACTTGGCTCTAGTTTACGGAAACCTTTCCCCTTCCTCTCTAATTCTGCAGTGCTAACTTTTAAACGGTTTATTGCTGATTTACTCCTGTAGTTTTCATGCATTATTCCCTGTGCCATAATCTGAATTTACATTTTAGAATTTTACATGGGTGGTGGGTGGGATAAAGTGAGATACTTTTCAGATGAATAGAACAATATAAGATTGTTTCGGCTACATGTAGTTATACTGGGGCCACTAACAATGTTGGAATTTGGGAACTACAAGAATATAGCAAAGGCTTCAAGAAGAACTTTAGAAGAAGTCAAAAGCGTGACTTTTAAATTTGGAGATAGCTGTAGACATGAGGAACAAAAGAGGAAGAAAAGAGACAGCTTCTGTTTACCAAATAAATACCATCTTCTTGGAGATGAAATAAATGTTGCAATGAGAGAAAAGCAGTTTGCGGCAAGGTTCAGAATACGGTTGGTTTGGTTTTGTACAATTTGTGAACTCAGATTTTTTGGTTTATGACGCAGGATTTGGGGACAAATCCCTCTAATTCATTGAATGGCTGATTAAGTGAACCACAATTCTGGCTCCCCAGTTTTGGATCTGACACTGGAGAAAAGTAACCGGCCTCTTTCTAGGCAGTGTGTGAAGCAGTGTATGGACCTAAAAAGGATAGAAAGGTATGGTAGTGCTCATTACATTCAAGTCTGCTTTCTTTTTTTTTCATATTTCACATCTTGAATAATTTTTACTTACTATTTCTAACTCCTTTCCACATTTTGCATACATTTTGCACACTTCTTAACCTGAAAGGGCATAGAGATAATGGGCTGTTTCTCTGCCTAAATTAAGAACACAGGAATGCTGATGGTTGGCTTGGCTTCCTTTCCCATTCCACTTCTCTCCCTGCAAACCCATCTCTAAGAAGAGAAAAACCAAAAGATAGAATTAGAAGTTAAAATGGTCAATTTGAAATATGGGGTCAACATTTGAATACCTGCAGGCTAGTTAAATTTCATGCTTTAAAAAAAAGTGAAAAATAGTCCTGCATATTTTATATTATACATAACATAACATAACATAACAACAGAGTTGGAAGGGACCTTGGAGGCCTTCTAGTCCAACCCCCTGCCCAGGCAGGAAACCCTACACCATCTTAGTCAGATGGTTATCCAACATTTTCTTAAAAATTTCCAGTGTTGGAGCATTCACAACTTCTGAAGGCAAGTCGTTCCACTTATTAATTGTTCTAACTGTCAGGAAATTTCTCCTTAGTTCTAAGTTGCTTCTTTCTTTGATCAGTTTCCACCCATTGCTTCTTGTTCTACCCTCAGGTGCTTTGGAGAACAGCCCGACTCCCTCTTCTCTGTGGCAGCCCCTAGATATTGGAACACAGCTATCATGTCTCCCCTAGTCCTTCTTTTTGTTAAACTAGACATACCCAGTTCCTGCAACCGTTCTTCATATGTTTTAGCTTCCAGTCCCCTAATCATCTTTGTTGCTCTTCTCTGCACTCTTTCTAGAGTCTCAACATCTTTTTTACATCGTGGCGACCAAAACTGGATGCAGTATTCCAAGTGTGGCCTTACCAAGGCATTATAAAGTGGTACTAACACTTCACGTGATCTTGATTCTATCCCTCTGTTTATTCAGCCCAGAACTGTGTTGGCTTTTTTAACAGCTGCTGCACACTGCTGGCTCATATCTAAATGGTTATCCACTAGGACTCCAAGATCCCTCTCACAGTCACCACTGTTGAGCAAGGTACCACATATACGGTACTGGTGCATTTTATTTTTTTGGCCTAAATGTAGAACCTTACTTTTTTCACTGTTGAATTTCATTTTGTTAGATAGCACCCAATGTTCAAGTCTGTCAAGATCTTTCTGTAACTTGAGCCTATCTTCTGGAGTGTTGGCTATTCCTGCCAGCTTGGTGTCATCTGCAAATTTGATGAGTTCCCCATCTATCCCCTCGTCCAAGTCATTGATGAAGATGTTGAAGAGTACTGGGCCTAAAACAGAGCCTTGGGGTACTCCACTGCATACTTCCCTCCATGTGGATGTAGTTCCGTTGAGGACTACACGTTGAGTGCGGTTGGTCAGCCAGTTACGAATCCATCTGGTGGTGGTGCTGTCTAACCCACATTTTTCTACTTTATCTAGTAGTAGGTTATGGTCTACTTTATCAAATGCTTTACTGAAGTCCAAGTAAATTATATCGACAGCATTCCTCTGGTCTACTAATTTTGTCAAAGAATGCGATAAGATTAGTCTGGCATGATCTGTTTTTGACAAACCCATGTTGGCTTTTGGTTATTACTTTGTTTGCTTCTAGGTGTTCGGTGATTCGTTGCTTGATTATCTTTTCCAGAATCTTCCCCGGTATTGAGGTCAGACTGATAAGTCTGTAGTTTCCTGGATCTGTTTTTTTTCCTTTTTTGAAGATGGGAACTACATCAGCTCCATATACTATGGAATAGAAATCGGTTGTTAAATTTCTAGGATTTACAAGGCAAATCAAGTTAGGCTAAATCTAGATGAGTTTTTGTTGGTTGAGTTTAAACAGCATGTCCAGCCCAAGCCAAATAAATCACCTCATTATATACTATGATGTGACCTCTATTCAGTATATTGGACTATAGTATTTATTTAATAATTATAATTGTATAATAACAGTAAACTCTGAGCTTAATAGACTTGTTTATAAGGGCAGACTGTTAATTGTTAATTCATGCAATCAAATAAAATATTTTTTACAAATATTTTAATGTATTTATTTTGTAAATATTTAAAATACTAGATGAGATTTTGTGCATGAACAAAACCATATTAGTTTTTGTAACTAAAATTTAATAAATGAAAATTTATTGCTTAACACACAGGAAGTATTTTGAATATTTAGAAGTACAGATAGTCCTTGATTTACCACTGTAATTGCATCCAGAATTATAGTTGTAAGGTGTGCGGGACTGATTTTATGACCTTCCTTGAGATAGTTGTTAAGTAGATCACAGGTCGTTAAATGAACACCATGTTTGTTAAGCAATTCCATTGCTGCAGTTTTTTGGCAGAAACTGGAAGTTAACACTGGTTTCTGGCAAAAAAAAAAAAAGCAGTTATGTGAATGTGGGATTTTGCAAACGGACATAAATACAGGCTTGTTGCTGAGTGCCTAAAATATGGTTGTGCCTAAAATATGAGGCCTGGTCAAGGGACCTTCAAATCCAGTTGTAAGTATTCTTGGGGGAGGGGTGTTCCATTGGAGCTTTGAAAGATTGATAAACATCCAATCGTAAATGCATAAATACAGGTAGCCCTTGAGTTACAACCATTTGTTTGGTAACCATTCAAAGTTAAATGGCACTGAAAAAAGTGACTTATCCGTTTTCACACTCACATTCATTGTAGCATCCCCATGGTCACATGATCAAAATTCTGGCGCCTGGCAACTGGCGGGTATTTATCATAGCTGCACTGTCCTGGGGTCATGTGATCACCATTTGCAACCTTCCCAGCTGGCTTCCGACAATGTCAATAGGAGAAGCTAGATTTACTTAATGACCACATATTTCACTAAACTACTGGAATGATTTACTTAACAACAAAAAAGGTCATAAAATGGGGCAAACTCACTTAACAACTGCCTAGCTTAGCAATGAAAATCTTGGGCTCAGTGGTGGTCATAGGTTGAGGAGTACCTTTGTGCTGCCCACTTTATCCATTAGTGCATAAATCAATTAAATGATTTTTATTGCTTTTGTTTCTTTTTTTAATCCAGCATTTAGTTTAGAGCACTCCTCAGATCCATCGGCTTATTTTGGCTGTCATGTACTTTTTTTCTTCATCCAGTGGGTTAGTGTTAAGGTTATTGACAGTTACCTCTGAAAGTTTATGTCATATTGTAATCACAACCTAGGTATTATATTAATTAATTGATTATGTCTGCTGTAGGTAAACACCTTTTGTACATCAGATTTTCACACTAGTGGTGAGCAAAAATAAAAAAGCAAGAGCCAATTTTATTACCAATTTTTTTCCCTCCATAATACTAATATCAGTCTATCAGAGTTGGGTGACATATAAATTCAAATAAACAAGATCTTTTTTTAAAAAAATACACAGTTAGTAACAGCACTTAAAAGATGCAAACATATCCATTTGTATTCATGAAAATAATTCCAGATACTATTTTGTGTGGAGTTTGTATCAGATCTGATCTCACCTCATGTCTTAAAAAAACTTCTTACAATAGAGTTTGACTCCCTTCCTTAACAATAAGGCTAAATGTTTTTATTTTATTATTTATTTATTTATTTGTCAAGAACTATTAGGTAGTAAGTATAAATATGGATTGGATACATAAAATATATACAAATAGAGGAAACATTAGGACAGGTTCGATAGGCACGCTAGTGCTCT
Organism: Ahaetulla prasina; assembly: GCF_028640845.1. Classification (NCBI taxonomy): domain Eukaryota; kingdom Metazoa; phylum Chordata; class Lepidosauria; order Squamata; family Colubridae; genus Ahaetulla; species Ahaetulla prasina. Next base: position 41,738,313 of record NC_080540.1, on the reverse strand, counting down.
TATGCACACTCCTTACAGACCTCTTAGGAACAGGGTGAAGTCAACAGTAGACAGTCTTAGGTTAAAATTTTGGGGGTCTGGGGATGAAACCACAGTCAGATAGTACATTCCAGGCATTGACCACTCTGTTGCTGAAGTCATATTTTCTGCAATCTGTTTACATTCTGCAAATGTAAAAGTTTTTTTAATGCACATGTACAGCCTTATTTTCAGAGAAACAAGATAGACATTTTATGAAATTTAATACACTGTCTTATGAGATGTTTCTGCACTATGTTTATTTTATTTTCCATTCTTTTTTAGAAGCAGAGAAAATAGATCTCTTGGGAAACCTACATAGTTTCTCCTGTCTGATTCCCAAGAATCTCTTGGGGATGACAGATTTCTCTTACTCATTGGTTTAGTATCTATAATATTAATAGTATGCCAGTGTCAAGAATTTTTTGGTGTCAGGGAATATAACTGCATGAGTTTAAAAATAAACGTTCAAAGGCTGATGAATTGTTATTCTACAGCCCATAAATCTTTGGTGTGTTTACTTTAGGTTTTTCCCACTGCCATGTTAATACTGCTTACGTTGGGAGCTCTATTTCCAAAAATAGTGGCCAGGGGACCAGATGAACATCTTCACAATGGCAGCAACATTTTGCAAGAGCCAAGGTATCCTTATAAAAGCATCATGTTGCCAGAAGAACACATCCCATATTTTTTGCAAAATAATGCAGGCATTGCCACTGCTTGCAGGCAAGATCCCTTTTGCCCATATAAAGTAAGTATTCCTTTTCCTAATCCAATGGAGACTTGTTTCAGTCTTAGAATCATATTGGTTAAAAGTGATGCAAACATTAGATAAATTCCAATCAGTTTTTAGCTTCGGTGGTAGAATCATTGCCATCATTGCCACTGAAGATACTAGACCAGGGATGTCAAACTCAATTTCATTGAGGGCTGCATCAGGGTTGTGTTTGACCTTGGGGGGGGGCAGAGTGGGCATGGCCAGGTTGGGCATGGCCAGCTTGACGTTACTCATGTTGGGAGCACCTGTGGTGGCTCGAGCACTCTGCCAGAGAAAGCGGACTCCTGAGCTCTGTTTTTTTGGCTGCGATGGCCTCCTGCAACCCTCTGCCAGCAAAAACTGAATCAATCAATACACCGTCCCAACTGGAGATACCTCCCAGTCACACCACTCCAGGTGCAGGGCAGGCTGTCCTTGACTCTCAGAGGAAAGAATGTAATTATGACTAGTTATCTCCCAGCTCCATACAATCCCCCCTTCCAGTTTCCCACAGCACTAAATTTGGCAGCCCTGAAGACCCAAAGTAAAAGATGGCTTCCAGAGCTGACATGGAGCTTGAGAGGACCCGTGTGCGGCCCTCCCAAGCTCCATTTTCACTGACAGAGGCACCATGGGCCAGTCCTTCACTGTTTCCAGGGTGGCTCCGCGAGCCAGATATAACCACCTCACCGGCTGGATCCAGCCTCCGGGCCTTGAGTTTGACACTCCTTTATTAGACAGTGGATCCTTATTCCCTGATGATAGAAGAATAGGAAAACAATAGGAGTACATGAATATTGTTCACAGTGGCCAGTGCCCAGTGACCTATAATACCTTTTCCCTTGGGATTTGCCAATGCCCCACTCTCTTGGCCGTCCAGAAACATGTAAAAAGCTGGTTCTTTCTCCATAAAGTGAAGTTGGAACTTGGGAAATAACACATTGGAGGAAGAGGTTGGAGATACCAATTTTTCACTTTTTTCTTTGTTTTGTTTTATTGCTGTTGCAAACCTGCCAGAATTGTATTTTTCAAAGATGAATGGCCATCTTATATGTTGATATAACATAATAGTATATAATGCATAACTGGTGGCACTGAGTAATATGTTTACTCTGTTATATGTATTTATTTACTTATGTGTTAGAACACACTTCCCTGACCTTCAGATTACAACCTCCATAATGTCCAGCTGGAATGGATTTATAAGACTGTGAAAGGCTGTATTAAATTGACGCTTCTTTCTTTTGTAGTCTGGTGGGTATGAGTTTAGAATAATGATACATTCGTAGTTTTTTACAAGCAATGAATATAACAATATGCAGTTCTGATTTTTTATTTTTGCTTTGTAAAAAAAACAAACCCCAAGATTTAAAAAAATGTTTAATCAACTTTTTTCAAAAGCAGCAATTGACATCTTAATTGCATGATTGACTGAGTTAACTTCGATTGCATCATTTTAATGGTAATTTTGTATTGACAGAAACATTTGAAGAAATTGAAAGCTTGTTGGGGTTATGAGAAATCCTGCAAGCCAGAAAACAGGTTTGGATATCCAACATGTGATTATGCTGAAATTGGATGGTAAGTGAAGAAAAATGGATGAAATAAAATTTCATATGAAATTCAGTGTTTACATATTATGTACTTACTGAACACCTGAATACATATCATGAGTATTGCGAAATGGCTTCTCTCGGGTGCTTGTGCATTCAGACAATGTCTGCACAGGATGCTCTCTGTTGATATGGATGCTTTAGAAATTTGTCTTTTTTTTAAAAAAAAAAGTGAGATTCTTGATTTTTGAAAAAATAAATATTTGAATTAGAAAGTTCCACTTTGGTTAAGTTTTGTAATGTGGAGATCTCTGTCTTTTAAGAATACTGCAGAGGTTTAGCAACATGGAATCTTAAATTCGCTGGATTTGAAAGGGATTGTTGAATGACTGTTCCTGTGTATTTGCAAAACTTTTATACAGAAAAATGAAGATAGCAGAATGCTCATGGAACAACAAAGTTTTTCAAAGCAAACAGGTAGTTGGGGAAAAACTGCAGGAAAACACTCTCTCTTTCCCACCGGTATATTGAACATATTCAGGCCAGAAAACCCGAATTACAGGTGGTCCTTTACTTACGACCACAGTTGAACCCAAAATTTCAACTGCTAAGCAAGACAGTTATTCAGAGAGTTTTGCCCCATTTTGTGACCTTACTTGACACAGCTGTTAATCAAATCACTGCAGTTGTTAACTAATGAGCCGCCATGGCACAGTGGTTAGAGTGCAGTACTGCAGGCTACATCTGCTAACTGCTGGCTGCAGTTTAACAGATCGAATCTCACCAGGCTCAAGGTTGACTCAGCCTTCCATCCTTCCGAGGTCGGTAAAATGAGAACCCAGATTGTTGGGGGCAATATGCTGGCTCTGTAAACCACTTAGAGAGGGCTGTAAAGCACTATGAAGCGGTATATACTGTAAGTCTAAGTGCTATTGCTATTGTTATTGCTAGTAACACAGTTGTTAAGTGAATCTGGCTTCCACATTGGCTTTGCTTCTCAGAAGGTTGCAAAAGGTGATCACATGATCCCAGGACACTGCAACCATCATAAATACATGCTGGTTGCCAAGCATCCAAATTTTGTAATCATGGGTATGTTGGGATAGCCAAGTGTGGAAAAATGATCATAAGTCACTTTTTTCTGTGCTGCTGTAACTTTGAATGATTGTAAGTTGAGGACTACCTGTAGCTGGGAAAGAAAACTTAACAGTTTCCTGGTAGGAAGTGGGTAATGAAGAAATGAGTATGGCTAGAAAAAACTAGAAAGCATTAAAATGGTGTTGATAAAAAGGACAGATAGAATAATGGCGAGGAGAGTAGAACCATTTTATCTCAGTCCAGGGGTGGGTTTCACTTACCTTGGCTACCGGTTCGCTTGCACGCCACTTCTGCGTATGCGCAGAGCGTATTTAATAAAGTCCGGGGGGGTGAGGGGGGGGGGTCTCTTGCTGCTGCTGCTACTAGTTTGTCTGAACTGGGGTGAAGCAGTAACAACCCACCATTGTCTCAATCCCTTCCTTGGTTTGTTTATTGCATCATTTTTGTTCTTCACTTTCATCCTTCAGCAGAAATGAGAAAAGCCCTTGGATATAAAAGACAGAGGAAGCTTCATTTTATGAATAGATCATTTTCTCATTCACATGAACAAATCGTTTTTAAAAGTTCCTGTGAAGGGAAGTGAGGCCAGTCCAAACAAATCCAGGAAGTGGGATCACTCCATGGAAATCAGTGGAAGAAATCAGGTTGTGATCGGGGCAGCAATATGCCCACGAACATGCATTTAAGCTAGCATCTTCCACTTGTTAAATTAGAGAAGGAACTTATTTTGCTTGAAATCTTTAGGAAATTAAATTCCTGAGGAAGGTGGTTTATTGTCCCCCTGTAGAAGGTTAAGAGCTTTATAAGTGCCCTGCAGTGTTGTAACAAGTGAAGACTGAGTCAGGCCATCTTATAGGCATGGAACTAGGCATACAGTACACATACACACAATTCACCAATCTGGGACCACAGCTCTATAGAGTATGTATTCGGTAGCTTCTAGAAGTAAGTTCTGCACCTCTGAAGAAGTCTGAGGCATTCCAGGGTCTTCCAATCCTCTGCTCACAATAGAATATCTTATGCCACCAGGCTTGAAATTTTAGACCTGGACAACCTAGAACTACGCCGCCTATGATCTGACCTAAGCTTAGTACACAAAATTGTCTGCTACAACGTCCTACCTGTCAATGACTACTTCAGCTTCAACAATGATACACAGGCAAACAATAGATACAAACTCAAAGTAAACCACTCCAAACTCGATTGCAGAAAATACGACTTCAGCAACAGAGTGATCAATGCCTGGAACTCACTACCTGACTCTGTTGTTACATCCTCAAACCCTCAAACCTTTAACCCCTCAACCTTTAAAGCCCCCCTCATCTTTGATCTTATACAGCAGGGGTGTGGGGTGTGGACCTAATGGGCATTTCGGAGACCTGGTTGGACACTGAAGGGGGGGTGCCCCTTGTGGAAATGTGCCCACTGGGTTTCCGAGCATTTCATCAGCCGAGGGCCCAAGGCAGGGGTGGGGTGGTGGGGGTTATTATTAAGGAGAGTCTGGAACCGAGGGAGACCACTGTACCACAGATAACCGGTTGTGAATCCCTCTATGTGAAGTGGGGTCAGAAGATGCAGGTGGGCTTGCTGATCACGTACTTGGCTCCTCATGACAGCAGCCCTGCCCGAGCTGTTAGATATGATAGCCGGGATGGCGGTTGATACCCCCAGACTTATGGTTATGGGGGATTTCAACCTGCCGTCAACCAGTGAAGCATCAGTGGCAGCTCGGGTGTTCATGGCTTCCATGACGGCCATGGACCTGACCCAGTTAGTTAATGGCCCCACTCACACCGGTGGAAACACGCTGGACTTGATTTTTGTCTCTGGACAGTGGCTGAATGATCTGGAATTAGGGGAATTAGTTATTGAACCTCTGTCATGGTCAGACCATTCGCTCCTTCGACTTGACTTTCGTACCGCTATCCAACACCGCAGGGAGACAGGGCCGATGCGTTGGTTCCGTCCCAGCCGCCTGATGGACCCAGAGAGGTTCCTGATGGAGCTTGGGCCATTTCCTGAGGATCTAGCCCATGGCTCGGTTGAAGAACTAGTTGCCGCCTGGGAAAGGGCGGCGGCTGGGGCTTTGGACTGTGTCGTGCCTTTGCGGCCTCTGACCCGGTGTCGATCTCAACTGGCTCCTTGGTTTTCTGAGGAACTGAGGGAGATGAAACGCCGGAAAAGATGCCTAGAGAGTGGATGGAGGGCCAGCCGTTCGGAATCCGACCGAACACTAGTAAGGTCTTATATTCAGACCTATCTAGTGGCGATAAGGGCGGCTAAACGTGATTATGTTTCCGCCCTTATTTCATCGGCAGATAACTGCCCAGCCGCCCTGTTTAGGGTGACCTGCTCCCTCCTTCATCAGGAGGCGTGGGATGACCCTTTGCAAGGGCGCGCTGAGGATTTTGGACAATATCTGCTTGATAAAATCGCTCATTCGGGATGGTTTGGACTCAAATTGGGTAGATTCAGGCGGGATGATGGAGGTAAGTCTGGATGATATTATCTGGGATGAGTTTGATACCGTGATTCCTGAGGACATGGACAGGATACTGGGAAGGCTGAATGCGACCACATGTTTATTGGACCCGTGTCCCTCCTGGTTGGTATTGGCCACACAGGAGGTTACACGAGGCTGGCTCCAAGGAATTGTCAACGCTCTTTGACTGAGGGTGTCATCCCTACCGCTCTGAAAGAGGCGGTGGAGAGGCCCCTCCTCAAGAAGCCCTCCCTGGACCCAGTTGTTTTGGTGAACTACCGTCCTGTCTCCAACCTTCGTTTTGTGGCGAAGGTTATTGAGAGTGTGGTGGCACGGCAGCTTCCCCAGTACCTGGATGAAACTGTCTATCTAGACCCGTTCCAGTCCGGTTTCAGGCCTGGGTACAGCACAGAGACGGCTTTGGTCGCGTTGGTAGATGATCTCTGGAGGGCTCGGGACAGGGGTCATTCCTCTGCCCTGGTCCTATTAGATCTCTCAGCGGCTTTCAATACCATCGACTATGGTATCTTGCTGCGACGGTTGGGGAGTTTAGGAGTGGGGGGCACTGTTTTTGGGTGGTTCTCCTCCTATCTCTCTGACTGGTCACAGACGGTGCTGTTGGGAGGGCAGAGATCGACCGCAAGGCACCTCATGTGTGGGGTGCCACAGGGGTCTGTTCTCTCACCTCTCCTGTTCAACATCTATATGAAGCCTCTGGGTGAGATCATTCGTGATTTTGGGGTGCAATACCATCTGTATGCTGATGATACTCAGCTATACATTTCCACCCCTAACCACCCCAACGAAGTCGTTGAAGTGATATCCCGGTGTCTGGAGGCCGTGCGGGTTTGGATGGGCAAGAATAGGCTTCAACTCAACCCCTCCAAGACTGAGTGGCTGTGGAGCCGGCATCCTGGTACAGTCAGTTGAAGCCATTGCTGACTGTTGGGGGCGAATCATTGGCCCCAATGGAGAGGGTGCGCAACTTAGGCGTTCTCCTAGATGGACGGTTGTCTTTTGAAGAACATATGACGACCGTCTCCAGGGGAGCTTTCTATCAGGTACGCCTGATACTCCAGTTGCGCCCCTTTCTAGACTGGGATTCCCTATGCACGGTCACTCATGCCCTCGTCACTTCCTGCCTGGACTACTGCAATGCTCTCTACATGGGGCTCCCCTTGAAAAGCACCCGGAGGCTCCAGCTGTCCAGAACGCGGCTGCGCGGGTGATAGAGGGAGCGACTCGAGGATCCCATATAACACCTCTCCTGCGCAAGCTGCACTGGCTTCCTGTAGTCTTCTCGGTGCAATTCAAGGTGTTGGTTACCACCTTTAAAGCGCTCCATGGCTTAGGACAGGATTATTTACGGGACTGCCTGCTGCCACCTATAGCCTCCCATCGACCTGTGCGCTCCCATAGGGAGGGCTTCCTCAGGGTGCTGTCAGTCAAACAATGTAGACTGGCGACCCCCAGTGGGAGAGCCTTCTCTGTGGGGGCACCTGCCCTCTGGAATGAGCAGGATTACGACAACTTCCTGACCTCTGGACTTTTCGTCGCGAGTTGAAGACATATTTGTTCTACCGCGCAAGGCTGGCTTGAAATAATTAGTAATTTTAATTGGGGTTTATTATACTTTTATTTTTGTTTTTAAATTTTAAATTGGCCAAATTGAATTAGTTTTTTAACATATTTTTAAATTTTATATTATATGTATATCTATGTTTTATCTGGCTGGAAACAGCCCTGAGTCTTTTGGGAGAAGGGCGGTATAGAAATCAAATAAATAAATAAATAAATAAAATAAACCTTAAACTGTCTACTGTAGACCTCACTCCATTCCTAAGAGGTCTGTAATGGGGGGGCGTGCATAAGCGCACCAGTGTGCCTACTGTCCCTGTCCTCTTGTCCCCATTTATTTATACTCATGTATATACTTATTCCTGTTTATACTTACATGTTTATATGTTATGTTCATGCCTATGCTTGTTTTCTCATACATGTTTGACAAAATCAACCAATCAGTCAATCAATCAATCAATCCTGAAGGAGAAAATCTTGCATTCGGACCACCTCAAATGGATTCAGATGATTTACTTCAAGAAAGAACTGAATTCCCCCTCTCCTCACTGGCACCTCATGGAATTGAGGAGGTTCATCGCAGTTCAGAACAACAACAAAAAAATGTTTCAGATGGAAATGGAGTTGTTTGTTCTTGGATTGTTTCCTTTGAACAATATTCCTTAACATAGCCCAATATGTTGCTGGCTTTGTGAGAATTGTAGTCCATTCTGGATGAGAGCTGGAAGAAACGGCATCTGCCACCTTTCTCTATTTTTAACCTCTTGTATTTCCCCTGGATCTGTTCCAGAAAGGGAAGGAGAACAGCAAAGGCGAATATTTTTGCTCTTGGATAATGTTAGATACATTCCCATGATCCGTAGCCAAAAAAATCTTCATACTTTTCAACGAAGACCATTCTATTTAAATTGCCCCCTTAGGTCAACTCCAATACTAAACATTCTCATGTTTATTTTATTTTTAAATATTCATTGATGCATATATGCATTCCAAAATGTGAGAAGCATAGTCATTGTTTGGGCTAGCTTTTAAACCTTCTGATATGTACCAGAAATATATATATTAGTGATATTAAGGGTCTAATTTATAGAATAGAATAATTTAGCAATCTAACATCCATACCTTTTAATCTCTAGTAAAAAAATTGGCCAGAAAAGACTCTAATACTGGGAAATATGGAAAAAAAGAGAAGAGGATGACCAGCAACAGGGTGGATGGACTGAGTTACACTGGAGAGACATGATAGCAATGTTCCAATATTTGAGGGGCTGCCACAGAGAGAAGGTGGTCAAGCTATTTTCTAAAGCACCTGAAGACCAGACAACGAATAATGGATGGAAACTGAACAAGGAGAGATTCAAGGAGAAAATTTCTGACGGTGATAAACCAATGGAACAGCTTGTCTTTGGAAGTTGTGGGAGCTTCATCACTGGAGACTTTCAAGAAGAGATTGGACTGCCATTTGTCAGAAATGGTGTAGGGTCTCCTGCTTGGGTGGGGGTTGGACTAGATGACCTACAAGGTCCCTTCCAACACTGTTAATCTGTATCTGGTGATAAGTCACATTATAAGACTAGAAAGGCCAAATTAGGGATAGATCGTCATGGAGAAGATCTGTCTATGTGGTTGCTAGGAGTCAAAAACAACTTGATGGCACATAATCAGTCAAATAGCTGTCCGTCATTGACTTGATTTGGCAGCTGAGAAAACTTTTGTAATACCAATGTAGAATCCTGAGGTTGTAAGTCAAGAAACAACAAAAGAAAAAAAAAACATACAGAAACTATATATTGCCAAAAAACCTGCATGTTTATGCACAGGTAGCCACCATGAGGTTATCCTTTTTTTTAAGGATTTATTTACTTTTTTGCCTTAATCAAGGTATCCACAAGTGTTATTTTTTTCTGCATAGAGGAAGAACAATTGAAAACAATATCCTTTTTATTGCTTCACTAATTTAGGGCATTGTTTATAACATGGGTGTCAAACTCGATTTCATTGAGGGCCGTATCAGAGTTGTGTTTGACCTTGTGGGGAGGGGGCGTGGCCAAGGTTGGGCATGGCCAACTCGACTTCACTTGTATTGGGGGCGCCTGTAGTGGCCTGAGCGCTCTGCCAGGGAAAATGGGCTCCCGAGCTTCATTTTTGGCTTCCATGGCCTCCTGCAACTCTCTGCCATTTTCATTGGCAGAAGCACTGTGAGCCGATCCTTCACTGTTTTCAGGGTGGCCCCGTGGGCCAGATCTAAGCACCCCGTGGGCTGGATTTGGGCCCCAGGCCTTGAGTTTGACACCCCTGGTTTATAAGATTATGCAGCAGAACCTAGCAGTCTGTAGCCTGAGGTTTTACTGTAGTTCACTTTTCTCAAAGAGATTCCTTTTGTTTGTTTTGTATGTCAGGGCTAATACCATTGAGGAAGCCCAGGATATTTTCTGGAAGCAAGCTGATTTTGGTTACATTAAAGAAAAGATGAAAGATGTGAAGACTCATTGCAAGCCTAAGAATGTGGTAGGCATGTTTATTTTTATTTAAAAAGAATATAGACCACTCTAATCAACTGAGTGGTATAAAATTCTCCAGATTTCTAATTTGGGATTAAAAAGAGCTAATCAGATTTTAAAACTAAAAGCATTTGTTAAAAAAAGAAAGCTATATGAAATCTGGGAGTTAGTACTCAAAATATGATAAAATGAATTAATCCTCTAGTGCAGGGGTCAGCAACCTGCGACTCTGGAGCCGCATGTGGCTCTTTCGTCCCTCTGCTGTGGCTCCCTGTTGCTGGTCGGCTCCAAATTGATAGGGCTTTCAGTTAGGATAGGTAGAGGAAAAAGGATGCCGTGCTAGGAGGAGACTCTATGGTGGTGGTGGTGGTGGTGGAACTGGACTTCCGGTCAGCAGAGGAAAAAGGACGCCATACTAGGAGGAGTCTCTATGGTGGGAGAACAGGACTTCCGGTCGGCTTCAGAAATGAATGGGGGGGGGCTTCTGTTTAGGAACTTTGTAGCTCTTTGAGTGTTTAAGGTTGCTGACCCCTGCTCTAGTGGCATAGTACAAGAACCTTGCCTCTGAGTCTTGGTGGAATAACCAAATCTTCACCAACTTTCTAAAAATTGTGTGTGTGTGTGTGTGTGTGTGTGTGTGTGTGTGTGTGTGTGTGTTTCAAATATCTGGGGGGATGCTTATCTCAGCTACTGAGAAGTCATGTATCCACAGCCCAAATAGGGACAATGTCTAATCAAGGGATTATGAAATCCTTTCATCTAGAGCAGTGTTTCTCAACCTTGGCAATCTGAAGATGTATGTGGACTTCAACTCCCAGAATTCCCCACCCAGCACTCTAAAGTCCACACATTTTCAAGTTGCCCAGGTTGAAAAACACTGATCCGGATTGGAATGAATCAGGAGGGAATAATTGTGCAGTTAGGTGGTTCTCCATTTACAGCCATTTGTGTAATGATGGTTCAGGATTATGGCAGTCTCGGAAAAAGTGACTTATGACCGAAGCTGTCACTTAAACTGTCATATCCCCTCCACGGTTCCGTGATCACAATTTGGGCCTTTGGAAAATGGCTCACATTTATCACTGGTTGCAGTCCCGTGATTATTATTTGCAAACCTTTTGGTCAACTTTGGCAAAATATGTCCATTGGGGAAGATGGATTCACCAATCAATCCCCACAGTGATTTGCTTAATGAATGCCAGAAAAATTGTCATAGAATCCAGGTCCGACTTGACGTAACAGCTGCAATGACTTATGATGAAAATTCCGGTTGCAATTGTGTTGGTAAGTTGAGGGCTTCCTGCATCCAGGTCTTGAACCCTGAAGTGGTTTTTTTTAGATTACAGCCAGCATGTTGAATGATGAAGGTTGTGATTTGTGTCCAAGATGGAACTGTGCAAAGGCTGTGCAACACTTTGGATTCAAAGACAAAAACGTCTCGTTGAATATGGGAGCAGGGAAGATTAGCAGTCACTACCACCTCAGCCCCAATGAGTGACCTTTTTAATATTCAAACCCATAGTGCTGTAGACTTTTGATTTAGTTCGACTAATACATTTTCACTTGTCAGCCAGCCTGCATCATAGTAACCTACAGATCTCTATGTCATTTTCTTTCAGGGAGATTCTTCACTTGAATGTTCCCGTTACCTTCAGTATTGCAAAGCAACAGATTTATATATTGATTTAAGGCATCCGAAAAGAAACCATGATAGGTTTGTGCCAGCTTCGTATTTCATAATCATTCAATAATCCTGTTTAAGAAATTGCATTCTGAGTTTAAGGCACTTGGTCATGCAGCAACATTTTACTGTTTTTCTTCTTTTATTTCCACTTATTAATAGATCAATATTGGGATACAGAAATCTGCAGCATTTAACAGAGGGTGTGACTGATTTTCATAGCTGTAGAGAAAAGCTTGAAGAATGAATTACTGTAAGAAGCTTAAAGGATCAGAAATAATCTACTGTGTTTCCATGAGGGAACAGATTGGGCTTAGTCACCTTTATCAGTCCAGTATCTTATCTGCCACCCTCAACCACTGCTTCTTATAAGAAATTGCCTTAGATCAGATTAGATTTGTGGGCTATCTACTTCACTAATGTCAACACTGACTGGTAATATTTTCAAGAAGTTCAGACCTTAAGAATCTTGGAAGTTTTCAGTGATTCAACTTCTTCATGTCAAACTGTGTAAGCTGCCCAGAATCCCTTTTTGTGAGATACATATGTGCTAAAGAACTAAAGCTTATGCTCTTCCATTAAATTGTAACCATGTTCTATCGTATATCGGTTTCTAATAAGCACAAAAGAATTGTCAGAATCAGAACAGAGCTAGAAGGGACCTTGGAGTAGCAGATCCTAGACCAGTGATGGCTAACCTTTTTGCCATCGCGTGCCAAAAGTGGGGGGAGTGCTGGGTGTGTGTGTTACATGTGCGTGCCCACACCCATAATTCTATGTGCCCCCCCCCCGTGCAAGTATGCACAACCACCCCGCACTCCCCCTGCTTTTGGCACGTGATGGCATGGTGGGCCCGGTAGGCCCGTTTTTCTCTCTCCCCAGGCTCCAGAGCCTTTCTAGGAGCCTGGGGCGGGTGAAAATGGGCTCCCCCCACCGGGAGGCCCTTCGGAGGCCGGAAATGGCCCATTTGCTGACTTCCAGTGGGCCCAGAAGGCCCCAAAATCAGCTGGTGGAGCTGAGCTCACGTGCCCACCAATATGGCTTTGTGTGCCACCTGTGGCACGCATGCCATAGGTTCGCCATGACGGTCCTAGACCATTTTAGACAAGTGACTGTCCAGTCTCTTCTTAAAGCCCCCCAGGGATGAAGCACCCATAATTTCTGATGGCAAGCTGATCCACTGGTTAATTGTCCTCACTATTGGAGGTTTCTCCTTAATTCCAGGTGGCTTCTCTCCTTGATTAGTTTCCATCCATTGTTTCTTGTCCTGCTCTCTGGTGTTTTGGAAAATAAATTGATCCCCTCCTCTTTGTGGCAGCCTCTCAAATACTGGAATACTCCTCTCATGACCCCCTAGTCCTTCTTTTCTCCAGATTAGCCAAACTCAAATCCTACAACTGTTCTTCATATGCCTTAGTCTCCAGGCCTTTAATCATCTTAGTTGCTCTTTTTTGCACTTTCTTCAAATCTCAATATCTTTTTTGTAATATGGTGACCAAACCTGGCTGCAGCATTCCCGGTGTGGCCTTATTAAAGTTTTATAAAGCGGTACTGATACTTCACTGTTCTAAATGCACGTTGAGCATTGTAAATTTTGAAAGGGCCAAATAAATGAATACTTTTTTTTTTTTTCATGTTGTGGTTATTATAACTCTCCCTTCTTCAAACAAACTTTCTAACTTGCTAATTTGGGAAGGCTTCGGATGTAGGGAACTATTGTCAGCTTTAAGAGAGAGTCTTTCAAGTTGGAAGTACAGGAATAAATCATAAGCTGGAGGTTTACAGCAGGGGTGAAATCTAAAAATTTTCCCTACCGGTTCTGTGGGCGTGGCTTAATTGGTGGGTGTGGCTAGGTGGTCAGATGACTGGGTGGGCATGGCTAATAACAATAAATAATAAATATAATAACAAAGTATACAAAACAATAAGTGGTACCAAAAACCATCTTTCACACTTTACACACACACAACACAACACAACACAACTGACACACACACAATGTAAAAACAGCTGCACTTCACTCAAAATGACCCTTGCAACAAGCAGGAACCTCACACAGACACAAAAAGCTCAAAAACCAACTTTCACACTTTACATGTACACAACACAACACAACACAACACAACTGACTCACACACAATGTAAAAGCAGCTGTACTTCATCCAAAATGGCCCTTGCAACAAGCAGGAACCTCACACAGCCACAAAAAGCTCAAAAACCAACTTTCACACTTCACACACACACAACACAACTGACTCACACACACACACACACACACACAAAATGCCACATACAGCTTTGTGAGATTTTATGTGTTTGTATAGTTAGAGTGAAACACTACAGAAACACCAAATCTCAGAAAGCTGCAGAAATATTTTATTTTATTATTTTATTTTATTTATATTTTTAGATCAGGGGTCTCCAACCTTAGTAACTTTAAGGTTTGTGGACTTCAATTCCCAGAGTTCCTCAGCCAGCAAAGCAGGCAGATTAGTTGCTCACCGAGGAAATGGATTAGCTAGCAACTGAATCTGCCTGCATGCTGAAACTGCTTCTTTTGGGCTGGGAAAGCCATGCGTTAAATCAGTAGTTAGGTAAGTGCTTTAGAATCTCTTTTGTGAGATACATATGTGCTAAAGAACTAAAGCTTATGCTCTTCCATTAAATTGTAACCATGTTCTATCGTATATCGGTTTCTAATAAGCACAAAAGAATTGTCAGAATCAGAACAGAGCTAGAAGGGACCTTGGAATAGCAGATCCTAGACCAGTGATGGCTAACCTTTTTGCCATCGCATGCCAAAAGTGGGGGGAGTGCTGGGGGTGTGTGTTACATGTGCGTGCCCACACCCATAATACTATGCGCCCTGCCCCCCCCCCCCCGTGCAGGCATGCACAACCCCCCCGCACTCCCCCTGCTTTTGGCACGTGATGGCATGGTGGGCCCGGTAGGCCCGTTTTTCTCTCTCCCCAGGCTCCAGAGCCTTTCTAGGAGCCTGGGGCAGGTGAAAATGGGCGCCCCCCACCGGGAGGCCCTTCGGAGGCCGGAAATGGCCCATTTGCTGACTTCCAGTGCGCCCAGAAGGCCCCAAAATCAGCTGGTGGAGCTGAGCTCACGTGCCCACCAATATGGCTCCGTGTGCCACCTGTGGCACGCATGCCATAGGTTCGCCATGACGGTCCTAGACCATTTTAGACAAGTGACTGTCCAGTCTCTTCTTAAAGCCCCCCAGGGATGAAGCACCCATAATTTCTGATGGCAAGCTGATCCACTGGTTAATTGTCCTCACTATTGGAGGTTTCTCCTTAATTCCAGGTGGCTTCTCTCCTTGATTAGTTTCCATCCATTGTTTCTTGTCCTGCTCTCTGGTGTTTTGGAAAATAAATTGATCCCCTCCTCTTTGTGGCAGCCTCTCAAATACTGGAATACTCCTCTCATGGCCCCCTAGTCCTTCTTTTCTCCAGATTAGCCAAACTCAAATCCTACAACTGTTCTTCATATGCCTTAGTCTCCAGGCCTTTAATCATCTTAGTTGCTCTTTTTTGCACTTTCTTCAAATCTCAATATCTTTTTTGTAATGTGGTGACCAAACCTGGCTGCAGCATTCCCGGTGTGGCCTTATTAAAGTTTTATAAAGCGGTACTGATACTTCACTGTTCTAAATGCACGTTGAGCATTGTAAATTTTGAAAGGGCCAAATAAATGAATACTTTTTTTTTTTTGCATGTTGTGGTTATTATAACTCTCCCTTCTTCAAATAAACTTTCTAACTTGCTAATTTGGGAAGGCTTCGGATGTAGGGAACTATTGTCAGCTTTAAGAGAGAGTCTTTCAAGTTGGAAGTACAGGAATAAATCATAAGCTGGAGGTTTACAGCAGGGGTGAAATCTAAAAATTTTCCCTACTGGTTCTGTGGGCGTGGCTTAATTGGTGGGTGTGGCTAGGTGGTCAGATGACTGGGTGGGCATGGCTAATAACAATAAATAATAAATATAATAACAAAGTATACAAAACAATAAGTGGTACCAAAAACCATCTTTCACACTTTACACACACACAACACAACACAACACACACTGTAAAAACAGCTGCACTTCACTCAAAATGACCCTTGCAACAAGCAGGAACCTCACACAGACACAAAAAGCTCAAAAACCAACTTTCACACTTTACATGTACACAACACAACACAACACAACACAACACAACTGACTCACACACAATGTAAAAGCAGCTGTACTTCATCCAAAATGGCCCTTGCAACAAGCAGGAACCTCACACAGCCACAAAAAGCTCAAAAACCAACTTTCACACTTCACACACACACAACACAACTGACTCACACACACACACACAAAATGCCACATACAGCTTTGTGAGATTTTATGTGTTTGTATAGTTAGAGTGAAACACTACAGAAACACCAAATCTCAGAAAGCTGCAGAAATATTTTATTTTATTATTTTATTTTATTTATATTTTTTAGATCAGGGGTCTCCAACCTTAGTAACTTTAAGCTTTGTGGACTTCAATTCCCAGAGTTCCTCAGCCAGCAAAGCAGGCAGATTAGTTGCTCACTGAGGAAATGGATTAGCTAGCAACTGATTCTGCCTGGGTGCTGAAACTGCTCCTTTTGGGTTGGGAAAGCCATTCTTTAGATCAGTAATTAGGTAAGTGCCTTAGAATCTCTTAAAAGGAGGTTTTCTACAAGCTCTTCGGCTGAAGAGCTTGTAGAAAACATGTTTTTTAAGGTTCTGCTGATGAGGAACTCAGCTGCAATCGCCAGAGGAGCCTTTTAAAACTTTTTTTTTACAACCTCTTCGGCTGAAGAGGTTGTTAAAAAAAAGAGTTTAAAGGGTTCTGACAATCTCAGCTGAGCCGCCGGATCTCAAAGGTTTTTTTTTACTTTTAAAGGCATGTTTTCGGCTGAAGAAAAACTGCTTTTAAAAGTAAAAAAAAAAACTCTGCTAATGGTGCGGCTCAGCAGAGGCGGGGGTGCGGGGACAGAACCGGGAGCATTTCAGCCCTGGTTTACAGTCACGGCAATCAAGGAGGGTTTTTCATACCACCATTAAGCTTTCGGTTTGCAACAAAGTAATTCCTCTTTATCATCTATTGGAATTTCTTGGAACCTGTGAAACTTCAGAGCATGACATTTATATAATTCTTCTTGAGGTATCATAATCAACCAAAGCCTGTGGAGGCCATATCTTCGGTGATACATTTCGAGAGAAAGGAATTGTTCATGACTCCTTATGTGTTGGATTGTACATGGAAATATAGTACCCTTTCGTCGCGAGCTCAAAATATAGAACCTTTCGTCGCGAGCTCAAAACACACCTATTTATTTGCGCGGGGCTGGGTTAGCTTTTAAATTTATTGGTTTTAATGGGGTTTTTAGTATTTATATTGTTTTTTATTAATCTGGCTATTGAATAAGTTTTTTATGTCTGATTTTAAATTGTATTTATATGTTTGTTTTTTAATTGCCTGTGAACCGCCCTGAGTCCTTAGGGAGATAGGGCGGTATATAAATCTGAAAAATAAATAAATAAATAAATAAATACCCGAAGCAGCTAACAATCCCTTAGAATTCTTGTATGTTATAAAAAAAGAAAAATGTTTTTGTATATTTCTTGATTGCTTCTAGTGGGAGGAAAAACTGTTAGAAATGAACTAGATTTCTTTCCTTATGATCTGTTTTAAGATTCTAGCACATTAAAAAAAAAACGAAGCTCAGCCTAAGAGAAAGCATTTTCTAAATCCTAAATTTCAAAAATGAGCTTTTTTTTTTTGCTTTTTTTTTTTTTAAATCCCTGTTTTAACTTTTTTTCCTTCCCTGTTTAGATTTAATGAAGATTTCTTCAAGAAAGGTCAAATCGGTGGCCACTGCAATATGAATACTAAAGCTTTCCTTGTTGAAGGTCAACAAAAGAGTCCTTTGCAATCTTGGTAAGTCTTGTAAGTATGGTATTTTATTTCTTCACGACATCTTGGCAGAATGGGCATCTTCGATGCTCCTTTTCTGTTCCAGTAATCATGACTGAGCTATAGCAATAGCCCTTAGACTTATATAGTGCTTCATAGTGCTTTACAGCACACTCAAAGTGGTTTATAGAGTCGGCATATTTTCCCCAACAATCTGGCTCCTCATTTTACCTATCTCAGAAGGATGGGAGGCTGAGTCAAACTTGAACCGGTCAGGATCGAACTCCTGGCTATGGGCAGAGTTAGCCTGCAATACTGCATTCTAACCACTATGCTAAAAAGTTCAAAGAAGAGCAACTAAGATGATCAAAAGCCTGGAGACCAAACATATGAAAAATAGCTACAGGATTTGGGTTTGGCTAGTTTAGAGAAAAGAAGAATTAGGGGCAACCTGATAGCAGTATTTCAGTACTTGATGGACTGCCACGAAGAAGAGGGGGTCAAATTATTCTCCAAAGCACCAGAGAGCAGGATAAGAAACAATGGTTGGAAACTAATCAAAGAGAGAAGCAACCTGGAATTAAGGAGAAACTTCCTAACAGTGAGGACAATTAACCAGTGGAACAGTTTGCCTCCAGAAATCGTGGGCACTCCATCACTGGATGTGTCTAGACAGTCACTTATCTAAATTGCTATAGGTTCTTCTCCTTGAGTAGGAGCTAGACTAGAAGATCTCAAGGTCCCTTCTATTCTATTCTATTCTATTCTATTCTATTCTAATGTTATAAGATAGTTTTTCCCAACTCTTTTCAGCTGGTGTTTACTTTTGGAATATTGAGAGCATACTCAAGCTATGCTCAGAAAATGTGTCTCCAGAGAGTGGGGGGAATTTGCTTATTTACCAGATAGCTGCTATTACGAGTTTGGCTTGCTAGAAAAATAGAAAAATTCCCTTGTCAAAAGACAAAACTGGTGAGGATGCTCCCTACCACTTAGCCTAGCTTTTAGCAAACACTCTTTTTTGGGAGGAATAGGTAAATATGCTTGTAAACACAGCACCAAACTGCAATTACCTATAATTTTTATTTTCAAAGCATATCCACAGAGACAATATGGTAGCATTGTCCTGAGTCCTTCGGGAGAAGGGCGGTATAAAAATCGAATAAATAATAATAATAATAATAATAATAATAATAATAATAATAATAATAATAATAATAATAATAATAATAATAATAATAATAGCAATAAGTTGTTTATTTATTTATTTAGAAAACCTTAAAGAAGAAAACCTTTTACGCACAAATTCCAATCGTGCCTTTTATAATTTTGTCAACAGTAAACTTAAAGATTCAAGATCCATCCCACCACTAAAAGATTCTAACAACAAAGAATGCAATGACGAAACAGTCAAAGCAAACCTCTTCAACATTTTCTTTGGCTCAGTTTTTGTTAACTCCGATAACACATATCCAACATTCCACAAACGAACCAGCAATGACTATGATGATCTAACTCATATAGATTTCACAGAAGACAACGTTGGTAAAGCTCTTCACAACTTAAAACCATCGCTTTCTATTGGACCTGATGGTCTATGTGCATATTTCTTAAAAAAACTTTCCATTAATATAGCTGAACCCCTAAGTATTATCTTTGATAAAGCTTTCACTACCAGTTCTCTTCCCAAACTTTGGTCACTAGCCACAGTCATCCCCATCTTCAAAAAAGGAGACCCCAGCTTAGTCGAAAACTACAGACCGATCTCCCTTTGCTGCGTCACCTGCAAAGTCATGGAATCTATCATCAATCAATCCATTACCTCACACTTAGAAACTAACAACCTACTCTCCAACAAACAATTTGGTTTCAGGAAAAGTTATCATGTAACTTACAACTTCTCCACTGCAAAAACATATGGACTTCAAATCTAGATCAAGGCAAATCAATAGATGCAATCTACATAGACTTCTGCAAAGCTTTTGACTCAGTAGTACACGATAAACTTCTCCTTAAACTAACATCCTATGGCATCTCAGGACCCCTCCACAAATGGATATCTGCTTTTCTGTCTAACAGACAACAAGTGGTCAAAATTGGCAATGCTTTATCAAATCCTGTTCCTGTCAAGAGTGGCGTTCCTCAAGGCAGCGTCCTTGGACCAACACTCTTTATTCTATACATTAATGATCTTTGTGACCATATCTCAAGTAATTGTGTTCTCTTTGCTGACGATGTCAAACTATTTAACACCACAGACAACACTTCTATCATTCAAAACGACCTTGACCATCTAACCGCTTGGTCTAAAAATTGGCAGCTCCAAATTTCAACCAGCAAATGCTCAGTCTTACATATAGGAAAAAAGAACTCTAAAACTAAGTACATACTAGATGGACATTACCTTACAGACGACCCCCATCCCGTTAAAGACCTTGGAGTTTTCATGTCAAATGATCTAAGTGCCAAAGCCCACTGCAACTACATAGCAAAAAGCTCTAAGAGTTGTAAACCTAATTTTGCAGCTTCTTTTCCAAAACACCACACTACTAACCAGAGCATATAAAACATTTGCTAGACCAATTCTAGAATACAGCTCACCTGTTTGGAACCCTCACCACATCTCTGACATCAATACAATTGAACGTGTCCAGAAATATTTTACAAGAAGAGTTCTCCATTCCTCTGAAAACAACAAAATACCTTATCCCACCAGACTTGAAATCCTAGGCTTAGAAAACTTGGAACTCCGCCTTCGACAAGACCTAAGTTTAACTCACAGAATCATCTATTGTAATGTCCTTCCTGTCAAAGACTACTTCAGCTTTAATTGCAATAATACAAGGGCAACGAATAGATTTAAACTTAATGTAAACCGCTTTAATCTAGATTGCAGAAAATATGACTTCTGCAACAGAATCATCAGTGCTTGGAACAGTTTGCCTCCAGAAATCGTGGGCACTCCATCACTGGATGTGTCTAGACAGTCACTTATCTAAATTGCTATAGGTTCTCCTCCTTGAGTAGGAGCTAGACTAGAAGATCTCAAGGTCCCTTCTATTCTATTCTATTCTATTCTATTCTATTCTATTCTATTCTATTCTATTCTATTCTATTCTATTCTATTCTAATGTTATAAGATAGTTTTTCCCAACTCTTTTCAGCTGGTGTTTACTTTTGGAATATTGAGAGCATACTCAAGCTATGCTCAGAAAATGTGTCTCCAGAGAGTGGGGGGAATTTGCTTATTTACTAGATAGCTGCTATTACGAGTTTGGCTTGCTAGAAAAATAGAAAAATTCCCTTGTCAAAAGACAAAACTGGTGAGGATGCTCCCTACCACTTAGCCTAGCTTTTAGCAAACACTCTTTTTTGGGAGGAATAGGTAAATATGCTTGTAAACACAGCACCAAACTGCAATTACCTATAATTTTTATTTTCAAAGCATATCCACAGAGACAATATGGTAGCATTGTCCTGAGGGCGGTATAAAAATCGAATAAATAATAATAATAATAATAATAATAATAATAATAATAATAATAATAATAATAATAATAATAATAATAATAATAATAGCAATAAGTTGTTTATTTATTTATTTAGAAAATGTTTATGGCTGCCCATTTTAAAAAACATAAATCTAGACAGTTTATTAAAAATATATTTTTAAAGCTCACAACCAAGCAAAAATGTAATAGAAATAATCCACTACAAAAGGAAACAGAGCCACTATGTTAATATTTGTCTTACTACATGGTGGCTCAATTTCCTTTTTTATATTGGATTGTTTCTATTATATTTTTGTTCGATTATGAGCTTTTTAAATGTATTTTTACATTTACGATTTATATTTTACAATGTCAACTTATGTATTATACACTCCTGTAATATCCAGACTAATCAAGAAACTAATTAAGAAGACAAACAACCTAGAACTAAGGAGAAATTTCCTGACAGTTAGAACAATTAATCAGTGGCTTCCCTTCCAAAGTTATGGGTGCTCCATCACTAGAGGCTTTTAAGAAGAGGTTGGGCAATCATTTATCTGAAAATTGGTTTCTTGTCTGAGCAGGGGGTTGAACTAGAAGATCTCCAACCTTCCTTCCAACTCTGCTATTCTTTTATTCTGTTACTTAATCCCAGGGGAAAATAAAGTTAAAGGTTCCCCTAGGGGGCGATGCTCATCTCCGTTTCAAAGCCAAAGAGCCAGCGCTGTCCGAAGATGTGTGGTCATGTGGCTGGCATGACTAAACACCAAAGCCGCACAGAACGCTGTTACCTTCCCACCAAAGGTGGTCCCTATTTTTCTACTTGCATTTTTTACGTGCTTTCAAACTGCTTGGTTGGCAGACGCTGGGACAAATAACGGGAGCTCACCCCTATATGCGGCAATAGGGATTCGAACTGCTGAACTGCTGACCTTTCGATCGAGAAGCTCAGCATCTTAGCCCTGAGCCTGGCTAATTTCCCCTCAGGGAAAATTAGCCAGGTCTTAATAACTTTTCGAAAGGCTAAGAAGGTTGGTCTTCTAAGGCTAAGAATCTCAGAAGGGAGGCTATTCCAGAGGGCAGACATTGTACAAAGTAGCAACTTTCCTTAGTTTCCTGCAAAATGATCATGTTTAATGAAGGGGACCTGGCGCTACCCTGTTGTAAGTCACCCTTACAGCATTTTTTGAAAGCTGATGATTCCTCCTGGCAACTTGCTCATGCTAGACTGTTCTGTGGATCTTGCTAATTGGTCTCAAATTCTATCTGTTATGTAGCTGCAGTCACTAATAACTATGTCTTTGCTGATATAGCTTGAAATTCATGGTAAACACATTTGACATGAATCTTCCAATTAACTGGATCTATGAAAGTTGGACAGAGGGAATACTGTCTCTACTTTTCCCAACCCTTCATTTATAGATCAAAGACGTTGCACAAGGCTGAATTCAAAGCAGAGCTTAACCTTTTGAAGCCTTATAGAAGAGGCGTCAGTTACAATTAAAAATAATTTTAATTGTCAAATTCGGTAAAACTTCACCAACAGTAGCCGAAAGTGCATGTCGTGTATTGCTTAAAAATCAGACTGGAATATATTTTCGAAGCCTAATTTAAATGGTGGTAATTAGAATAGAATAGAGAATAGACTAGAACAGGTGCGTCAAACTCAAGGCCCATGGGCCAGATTTGGCCCATGGAATGCTTAGATCTGGCCAGTGGGGCTGCCTTGGAAACAGAGAAGGACTGGCCCATGGTGCGTCTGCCAGCGAAAATGGAGTCTTGGGGGGGGGCACTGGCAGAGGCCTGTGGGAGGCTGTCGTGGTCGATAATGGGGCCCAGGAGGGCTGCGTGCGGCACCCCTGAGCTCTGTTTTTGCTTCCAGAGGGCTGCAGGAGACCATTGCGGCTGAAAACGGAACTCAGGAGCCCCTTTTCCCTGGCAGAGCGTTCGGTCCGCCACAGGCCACACTGACACGAGTGACATCAAGCTTGCCATTCCCACCCTGGCCATGCCCCCCAAGGTCAGACACAACCCTGATGCTGCCCTCAATGAAATTGAATTTGACACCCCTGGACTAGAATAATTTGATTGTCACTTTGAATGTACACTAATCGGCATACATTAAAATGAAAATTCTTTGCATATAGCTCTCGAAGGGTCACCACCTCCAATATATACTATATAAGCTTGACTAAATAAATAAATAAATAAATAAATATGCATATACCCACATATATTATATGACACAGAGAAACAACACAGTCTAGTTGGATGTATACATGTACATGATGAGAAAAATGAAACTTTCGAATTTACCAGGTGGATGGCATAGGGAACAAAGCTGTTACAGAATCTGGAAGTCCTGCTAGAAATATTCTGAAATCTCCTTCCAGAGGGGAGCAACAGAAACAGGCCATAAAGTGGTTGTGTGGGGTCTCTAACAATGTTTTGAGCTCTAAGCATATAGCGCTTATAAGCAGTATCCGGAATGACAGGAAATGAGCTTCTTATAATCTTCTCGGCTGTCCTTATCACTCTCTGTAGGGACTTTCTCTTTGAGGCACTGCAGTCACCAGACCAAACAATGATGCAATTTGTTAAAACGCTCTCAATCTTGCCTGTATAAAAAAATGGCCAGGACAGAAGGAGAAGGATGTGCTCTACTCTACGATTCACTTTACAGGTTTGCTGAACTCCAGACTTACGCAGAGATGAGTTCCAGACCATTGGAAGACGGCAGCTGTGATGTCATTGTTGAGAAGCCAACTTATTTCATGAAGCTTGATGCAGGTACAAGGTATTTCAATGTTTTCAAATTCCAAAATGTAACCTCATTTCTATACTGATAAGACAGGCTCTATTTCTGTAAACGTTAAGAGGTACGGATTATAAACTTCAGGTTGTCCTTGACTTAAGACTGGTTGCATAATGACCATTCAAATTTACAATGGATTTGAAAAAAGTTACTTTTGACCTATCCTTGAAGTTATGACTACTGTACCATTCCACTGTCATGTGATTGTTTTTCATTTGCTTGTCAATTTGCTTGCATTTATGACCAATTGCAGCATCCCATAGTCACATGTTCACGTTTTACGACTTTTTTTGCTGTTTGTTGGCAAGATATGCCTTTTGGATAAGCTGCATTCAGACTTACAACCATGTGATTTGGGTAACAACTACAGTGATTCACGTAACGGCCATCATGAAAACAGTTGTAAAATTGACATCTGGTCATGTTGTGACTCAAGTTACGACCACAATGACTTACTGACTAAAGTTTCAGGTTCAGTTGTGGTCGTAAGCCTAGGACTACCTATGCTTTGATTAATCTCTAAAGTTAGTGTTTCTTAACCTTGGTATGTGGATGTCAACTTCTAGAGTTTCCCAGCTAACATGCTGGCTGTGGAACTCTGGAAGTTGAAGTCCATATGTCTTAGAGTTGCTAAAGTTGAGAAACTATGGTGTAAAGACTATTTGTGCATAAACCTATGCAATTGTTTAAAGCAGGGATCTCCAACCTTGGCAACTTTAAGCCTAGCGGACTTCAATTCCCATAATTCTGGGAGTTGAAGTCCGCCAGGCTAAAAGTTGCCAAAGACTTGGCACATTTGGTTCATATTACATTGATATGAACATGCCTTAATGACCTGATTCACACATAATGTGAATTAGTAATAGAGAGGCTTGTATATCATACTGAGCCCAAACTAACAAATCCAATATTTCCATTGCAGTTGTTAAGTGAATTCTGCCCCAATTTACCAACCTTTTTTTTTTTTGGCCACAGTTAAGCAAATCACTCTAGTTGTTAAGTATATCATGCAGTCATTGAGCGAGTCTGGTTTCTCCCATTGATTTTGCTTGTTGGAAGCAGCTGGGAAGGTTAGAAATTATGATTACATGACCCATTTGCCAGATGCCCTAATTTTGATCCCATGACCAAAAATAATTTGATCGTGTGAATTAGGAAATGATCGTTTCACATAGGTGGGAAAAAGGGTCATAAGTCACCTTTTTTAGTGCTATTGCAACTTCAAAGAGTCACTAAATGAATGGTTGTAAGTTGAGGGCTATCTGTATAGCTTGGAGTTCAGTGAAATAAGCTGAGCTGAGCAAACTATCATAACTTGATTTTTTTTTTACTGAACTCATTAAGGTTTTCTTAAAAACCTTTTTATCAAGGATATAAAATCCTTCAAGATTACTGCTCTGATCAAATTAGTAGCTTCTTATGACTGGATTTCATTTAAAACCCATATGCTGGCAATAATAATGAGCTAGTCTCAAAGCTCATCCTTGCTCAGCTTCTTAAATGTGTTTTTAATGGTAACTTCATGAACTAATTAAGTAACTCATAATTCTGTACCTGTATTTTAGCATTAAGTGGGACGCGGTGGTTCAGTGGCTAAGACGCTGAGCTTGTCGATCAGAAAGGTCGGCAGTTCAGTGGTTCGAATCCCTAGTGCCGCATAAAGGGGTGAGCTCCTGTTACTTGTCCCAGCTTCTGCCAACCTAGCAGTTCGAAAGCACGTAAAAAATTCAAAAGTAGGGACCACCTTTGGTGGGAAGGTAACAGCATTCTGTGCGGCTTTGGTGTTTAGTCATGCCAGCCACATGACCACACGTCTTCGGACAGCGCTGGCTCTTCGGCTTTGTAACAAAGATGAGCACTGCCCCCTAGAGTCGGGAACGACTAGCACATATGTGCGAGGGGAACCTTTACCTTTACTTTTATTTTAGCATTGTGGCATGGGTGCACCTATGGAACATAGTTTTTTGCATAAAGCCTTAGTTGTAAATGACTGTCTATGTAGTTCTGGTTGTGTTTACTACAACAAGCTTAATTTTTCTTCCTTCTTTTAGGTGTCAACATGTACCATCATTTTTGTGACTTTGTGAATCTTTACATCACTCAGCATGTTACCAACACCTTCAGCACTGATATCAACATTGTTATGTGGGATACTGTAAGTAGCAGCATAAGAATACTTAGGGTTAGGTTAGCACGTAACATTATTTGAGATATTATTTTTGTCTGATGTAAACAGTTCCAGGTTTAGGAGGAATTGTAATTATGCTATCGTGGGAGGATTGTTAATTAGTCAGCTGTAGATTGGTATAAACTACCGCAGTTAGCATGATTAAATGAGGTAACCATTTGCCTCATTTACCTTTTGGTTAAGGCTCTGCTCAAGGAATAAGATTTGGCTTTTTTATTAAGTTTTTAAAATTTTATTCTTAATGCTTATCTTCTTTCCCCCCCCCCCGGTCTATGAGGCTGTGTTTACCAAGAAATCACTCTACATCCAGAATTATGGTTAAAAGTGCTCGTGATGATAAATTGAGGCATCATTTAACTGGATCTGATTTTTTGACCTTTTTTAGAATAGAATAGAATTTTTTATTGGCCAAGTGAGATTGGACACACAAGGAATTTGTCTTGGTGCATATGCTCTCAGTTAACATAAAAGAAAAGATACATTCATCAAGGTACAACATTTACAACACAAATGATGGTCAATATATCAATATAAATCATAAGGATTACCAGCAACAAAGTTACAGTCATACAGTCATAAGTGGAAAGAGATTGGTGATGGGAATGATGAGAAGATTAATAGTAGTGCAGATTTAGTAAATAGTTTGACAGTGTTGAGGGAATTATTTGTTTAGCAGAGTGATGGCCTTTGGGAAAAAACTGTTCTTGTGTCTAGTTGTTCTGGTGTGCAGTGCTCTATAGCGTCGTTTTGAGGGTAGGAGTTGAAACAGTTTATGTCCTGGATGTGAGGGATCTGTAAATATTTTCACGGCCCTCTTCTTGATTCGTGCAGTATACAGGTCCTCAATGGAAGGCAGGTTGGTAGCAATTATTTTTTCTGCAGTTCTAATTATCCTCTGAAGTCTGTGTCTTTCTTGTTGGGTTGCAGAACCGAACCAGACAGTTATAGAGGTGCAAATGACAGACTCAATAATTCCTCTGTAGAACTGAATCAGCAGCTCCTTGGGCAGTTTGAGCTTTCTGAGTTGGCGCAGAAAGAACATTCTTTGTTGTCCTTTTTTGGTGGTTGTTAATCAAATGCTATGGTTAAATGAATCAATTTCCCCTAACGGGTGTTTTTTTTTTTGCCAGAAACCAGAAATAAATTCCACAAAGCAGCAAAAAATTGTTGTCCTGGGATTACAGGATGCTGCAAACAGCCATAAAGTTGAGCTGGTTGCCAAGTGCCCAAAATGCGATCATGTGACCGTGGGCTTTGGGGGCATCCATAATAAGTTGCATGGTCACTAAGTGGCTTGTTATAAATTGAGGACTACCTGCCTGTCTAACTTGTGGTTTTTCTGCTGGATTTCTCATTTGAATGTCTCCTATTTGGGAAAAAAAAAGCATTCTGTGTGCATTTTTGATACATCTAGATCAGTGGTGTCAAACTTGTGGCTAGATGTGTCACGCTCTGGCTGCGCCCATCCCTGGTTTAGCAAAGGGAAAAACTCGCAATATGTCCCGTGATATATTCGTGACGCCACGAGTTTGATACCCCTGATCTAGATAGTACTGTAATGTGAATTTGTCCTAAGCTATTCTATTTTCAAAATTGTTATGGTATATTTAATTCCTAGTATTGCCAGTTGATGGCGCCAGTGTACTGTTTTAACTCAACTGTATAAAGCTGAAGAAGTTTATGCCTTCTCTTGTAGGGTGCATTGGTTTAACTGTTGCAGGTTTACAAACCTTATTAATTTTTTGTTTATTTAGTAAAGCTGATCTTTCTTTTTTATTAAGTAAATTTTTACATATACAGCTTTCTACTCAAATGTCCCAAAGGTGCTCCCCCCCCCCCCCAGGAGACAATTGGACTTTCTTGTTTTTCTTTGAAGATATTTCGCTTCACATCCAAAAAGCTTCTTCAGAAAAACCAGAAAGTCCAGTTCCCTCGTGAAAAAGCACCTTTGGGACAACTATGACCTGGATGACTGAGAATCTCCATATACATTTTTCTACTCAAATGTTTGGAAAGTTTTAGCTTTTTAATAAAAAGTTAAAAAGTTCTATGTAAGTGAAATGAAACAGAAATGCAATTTTATATTAAAAAACCATGCTTTTAGCATGTTTCTGAACAAATATAAATGACAAATTCATTATTTATAAAGGGCCTTTGGTAACACATCAGTTCAGTATATGATGGTAGGATAGTTGTTAGATCAGTTTAGCACAGTGGTGAAATCCAATTTTTTTTACTATCGGTTCTGTGGCCGTGGCTTGGTGGGGGTGGTGTGGCTTGGTGGGCGTGGCAGGGGAAGGATACTGCAAAATCTCCATTCCTACCCCACTCTGGGGCCAGCCAGAGGTGGTATTTGCCAGTTCTCTGAACTACTCAAAATTTCCGCTACCGGTTCTCCAGAACCTGTCAGAACCTGCTGGATTTCACCCCTGCTTTAGTATCTTCCAGTTGTATTGAACTCTGATCTTTAATTGGCATTGGTTGTGTTGATGAGCAGACTTCCAATATTCTTCGAGTCTGTAAAAAACCTTCATATTTATTAAAATATAATTGCAAACATATGTGGAAAATGGAAAAAAACACCTTAGTTTAACGTGGTTAAATATGAAATTATGTGAACTTTTTAAAGAATATATTTATTGTACACTATTATTTCGGCTATTAAAATCAGAAAAAGAGCATTGAAACTGCAGAACAGAACATGTTCAGTTATCAGATCATATTCCTACAGTCTGCACCAATGTCGTATTTTTCTTCACATATCTTAGTTGTATTTTTTTTTTTAAATTTTTGGAGACTACTAAAATTTATATTTATTTTTACCATATCTTAATCTCCTTTATGCTGAATTCTTTTAGAAATTCGTTTGAATCTTATTGCTTGAAATGGACACATACAAATTTGGACTATATTAAGGGAAATCTTATTGGCATTGGTTTGGTGTTTTTTTTCAGAGTACATATGGATATGGAGATTTATTCAGTGAAACATGGAAGGCATTTACAGACTATGAAATAATACATTTGAAATCGTACGATTCAAAAAGGGTATGGAATATTGTATCATTTTAAAATTTTACTGTTTTATTTGAAACATAATGAATAATTTGTTTTGTGGTATTTGTGTTTAATGTTTTTGTAGTGATTAATTTCATCTGGTCCTTTGATTGCTGGTGTTGTAATAGTTAAAGTAAAGATAAGAATTTGCCTGTTTGCAGTTGACCCAGCTGCATAAACTAGGAAGTCATCTTACTTGAATTTGAATGAATCAAGGAACTACATTATAGTTTAATGTAACCTAGGAATGAATCCCAAAATACAGGAAGGGAAAGGGAAAGGGAAAGGGAAAGGGAAGGAAAGGAAAGGAAAGGAAAGGAAAGGAAAGGAAAGGAAAGGAAAGGAAAGGAAACTATAATAGTTCTTCCCAGTTTCACAAAACATAGCTTAAATTCAATAATCTTATTGATTATATGATAATTGATTATATTACATATGATATCTATCTATCTATCAAAAGCCACCTAGAATTGCCTAGAGTCACCTTGGTGAGATGGATGGTATGGAAGTCTAATAACAAATAAATAACAAATAATTCAAACTTTTGTTGTCCATGGTAGTAAAAATTAGTAAATGAAAGTGCATGTCTGGAATGGCAACATGATGCCAGTTACCTTTCAAAATCGTGCCATAACTTTCACCATTAAACTAGCATTACAATACTTCTTGAAAGTATTTTATGTTATGAGAGTTTATGATGATCATATATCACAAGAGAAATCACCCATCTCTCAAAACAAATGACTCTGGGCCGCGTACAACAAAGTTACCAAAAATATTCTGAACTACTTTCCATCGCAGTGTTAATACTTCATAACAGAATAACAGAGTTGGAAGGGACCTTGGGGGTCTTCTAGTCCAATTCCCGGCTCAAGCAGGAAACCCTATACTATTTCAGACAAATGATTGTCCAGTCTGTTTTTTAAAAACTCCACTGTTGGAGCACCCACAACTTCTGGAGACAAGTCGTTCTGCTAACTCCTTCAGGAAATTTCTCCTTAGTTCTAGGTTTCTTCTCTCTTTGATTAGTTTCCATCCATTGCTTCATGTTCTGCCTTCAGGTGCTTTGGACGGTAGGTTGACTCCCTCTTCTTTGTGGCAGCATCTCAGATATTGAGGCGCTACTACTATGTCACCCCTACTACTATGTCACTCCTTCTTTTCATTATATTAGACATACCCAATTCCTTCAACAGTTCTTCATATGTTTTAGTCTCCAGTCCCCTAATCATCTTTGTTGTTCTTCTCTGTGCTCTTTATTTGCCTCTCTCCTTATATATTAAGGAAAATCCTTGTAAATCGTTAATCTTCTTTTCCAGGTCTGCTTCAAAGAAGCAGTTTTTACACTATTGCCTCGAATGAGGTTTGGCCTGTTTTATAATACACCATTGGTGAGTAAATCTGGTGAGATTACCACACTCTTTTTTAAAAAAACACAAGCAGAATATTTGGGTCTGAATAAACATGATGGTTTTTATCCCTCTCTCTCTCATTCTATATTAAAGCATAAACATGTTTACATTTTATTCCTATGTCTGGTCTAATTGCAGATCTCCGGCTGTCATGGGACAGGACTATTCAGAGCCTTTTCCCAACATGTGTTGCACAGATTAAATATCACCCAAGATGGGCCTAAGGTACTAGTTCGGTTGCAATAGGAGTCCTTGACATATGACCATAACGTAGGCTGGGATTACAGTCATGCTGGTTATTAAATGGTTAACCATGTGACTTAGAAGTGTCAAACTGGTGGCCAGCGGGTCAGATGCGTCACCCACAGGCCACACCCACCCCAGCTCCGAGAAGGGGAAAAACATCACGTAACGTTACATGATGGCCACATGATGCCGCGAGTTTGACACTCATGTGACTGATCAATTTTACAAACTTTTCTGTAGTGGTCATTAAATGAATGTGACGGTGGTAATGTGAATATTGTCATTACGCAAATGCTGCACTCATTAAGTTAATCCATTGTCTCCAATTGGTGTTCTTTGCCAGAAACTAGAAGTTAATAGCAATAGCACTTAGACTTAGCAATACCGCTTAACAGTGCTTTACAGTCCTCTCTCAGCGGTTTACAGAGTCAGCATATTGCCCCAACAATCTGGGCGCTCATGCTGGTTAATTTGCAGTCATGTGACTGCAGGATATTGCAAACAGCTGTGAATGCAGGCAGTTGCTAAGCATGCAAAGTGCAATGATGTGACCTGGGGTGGGAGCCAGTTAATTGACTAATCATAACTTGAAGACTAGCTGTGCTGAAATGAAACTGAAATTGTATGCTTTCCCCCACTTCCTCCCAATTTCTGCTTCCAAGATTTTTCTCATAGCCTGAAAGTGTTTCTTAAAGTGTGGTCTGGGTACCACTGAGAGTCCTTTCAAGGATCTCTGAAATCAAAATTATTTAAAAGATCTTGACGATATTTGCAAAAACAATGTCTCTTCTCATTGTTACTTTTATTTTAAAAAAATAATAGGATTTTTAATGGAAAATAGGTTAGTATCTAATGGCTTTAATATTGCCATTTTTACATGAGTCAGTAAGTAACTATTCTATAAATGTGTCCATTTTAATTTTCAATACAGTAAATATCAGCAAATATAACTGACATAAGCAAAATCTCTTTTGGAGTCCTCCCTTAATTTTTTAAAAGTAGGAAGGAATCCTGAGAGAAAAGAAGTTTTAAGAAACTGTGTCCTCACAATTCTGATAGCTTGTATCGGTGTATTTGTAGTTTAAGTGTTCCTATTTTTACATGGGAAGACACTATAGAGAATTCTGTATTTGAAAAGATGGCTATTGCCAGAGAATTGGATTAGGGCAGAATATATTACAAGTTAACCCCATCCCCCACCACTATGTAACTGGTTGAGCCAATCATTTCTTTTCAATTCAAGATACCCACAAGATTGTGAGGATTTTGTCAAGCGCAGGAAATCAGGAACCGAAGCAGTTCAAATGAATGCAGGTTTATTGCATGCTAACATTCTCTACAAGAATCTGAACATCTAATGGTCCAAGTGAATTGGCAGTAGATAAGAATCAATGGAATTCAAGGTGGGCTGGACTTAGATATCTTGTGGGAACGAAGAGACTCAAGACTGATGGTGTGCTTGACCCCTCAAGGTCAGCCTGGTCATCTTCTACAGTTATTCTTGCAGGGCTCAAGCAAATGCTGGCTATATAGAATAGAATAGAATAGAATTTTTTATTGGCCAAGTGTGATTGGACACACAAGGAATTTGTCTTGGTGCATATGCTCTCAGTGTACATAAAAGAAAAGATACGTTCATCAAGGTCAGGGGCCGGGATAGCTCAGGCAATAGAGAAGCCTGTTATTAAAAACACAGAGCCTGCAATTACTGCAGGTTCGAACCCGGCCCAAGGTTGACTCAGCCTTCCACCCTTTATAAGGTAGGTAAAATGAGGACCCAGATTGTTGGGGGGGCAATAAGTTGACTTTGTAAAAAAATATACAAATAGAATGAGACTATTGCCTTATACATTGTAAGCCGCCCTGAGTCTTCGGAGAAGGGCGGGGTATAAATGTAAACAAAAAAAAAAAAAAGGTACAACATTTACAACACAATTGATGATCAATATATCAATATAAATCATAAGGATTGCCAGCAACAAGTTATAGTCATACAGTCATAAGTGGAAAGAGATTGGCGATGGGAACTATGAAACGATTAATAATATGCATTGTCAGTGGTGATATAGAGGAAAGAGAACATAAAAAGCAACCAACAAATAACAATACATAATGATAATTAGGATAGGGCCTTGGACAGCAAAGTCCAGTAGCTCTGATATATCCAGTCGCCCAAGAATAATTTTCACTACTCAAGAGTTTTCTTTTCTTCTACTAGGAAGTCTATTCTCTAAAAGCCACCTGATAAATCCTTGACCGCTGTTTGTTTCCTATTCAGTAATTTTCCTGATTTTTCAGTTAACTTGGTTGTTATTTTTGTCAGTTTTTACAAGCTGCGGAAGAAAAATTAGTTCAGTTCCTTAAAGTATTAACTATAGAATATAAAGCATATTCATCACGAGGGGCTTTCCACATCCATTTGCTACATGTTTCCTGCTGGTCTTAATAGATTTCATGCCGTTACACCTTTGTATTCCTTTTTTTACAATCTACCCCTGAGGATTAAATGATTTTTTTTTTAAATTGGGAAGGAAAATAACTTTATTTGGCGGGCTAATCTTACTTTTTTCCTCCATTACTCACCTGCATGTTAAGTGGCCCTGTTCAGATTCAGTAATAGTATTCAGTGATGCTGTCAACTTTATATTCAGTAAATATAAAGTATTTAAAAGCCCATGCCTCTTCAGGGACATTCTGAGTTGGCATAGAGATAGCTGAAAGACTCTTAAATGGCTTTGTTGTTTGTGGCAAATACTCCTACTAAAGCTTCAGCTGAGGTATTTGCGGCCTTCTTGCATATTCTATAAATGAGGTGATTAAAAGAAAAAGACAGTTTAATCGCCCTACTAATTGTTGCTGTTAAGGCCAGTAATTTTTTCTGTTGTCACTCTACTGGTTTTTTCTTTGTTTTGGTGCAATGAATTGATTAATGAACTGTTTTTGCTTAATTTGTTTGTTTTTGTTTTTCAATAGGATAAGAAAATCAGAGTTACAATACTTGCCCGGACTACAGAGTATAGAAAGATATTAAACCAGAATGAGGTTTGTTCATTTTTTACTTCACTTAAATCTCTTTGCTGTATGGTTGCCACATAGAAAAAGGTAACTTTAATACTGCCTTGAACATTTTTGTTTTTTCCTCTCCCTCTTCAGCTTGCCAGTGCTTTGAAAACATTGCCATTGTTTGATGTCCAGATAGTGAATTACAAATACAAGTAAGTATATTTGAAAGGAGAAGTAGAGCTGGTCTGCAATTCTTCATACCAAATCAGCATATGACATATCAGTATCTGCAGGGATGGGGGTCTGTCTGTTCTGTCGTGTCCTGTCCTGTCCTGTCCTGGTCTGGTTTGGTCTGGTCTGGTCTGGTCTGGTCTGTCTGTCTGTCTTTCTATCCATCCATCCATCCATCCATCCATCCATCCATCCATCCATCCATCCATCCATCCATCTTAGGAACTGCCCATCTTCTTCATAGGAGGACTCCAGGCGGTGTAGAAATAAAATGTGAAAAACTAAAATAAAACCTAAAATAGGCAAGGTGAGTTAAAGTTTTTACATTAAGAGTTAATTAAAAAGCAGGAGGGGAGGAGAATTTCAGGGCACTAACCAGCCCCATTGCTGCGTGCTCTTTGGTGAGTCCCAATCAATAAGGCCGAACAATCTTTAAATATTTATGGAAGGCCAGGAGAGTGGGGGCTCACCTTGCTTAACTGAGGAGGGGGAGAATGTTCCAAAGAGCAGGGACAGTGGGAGAAAAGGCTCTCTTCCCAAATTCTGCCAGTCAAAATTCTTGTAACTGAGAGGGTTAAAAGAACATATTTTCCCTTCCTACCCAGGTGGTACAGTAATGTGATGGGGTAAAGATGGTTTTTAGATAGTTTGGCCCTATGCCATGTAGGGCTTTAAAGGTCATTGTTGTGGTCCGCCAGCAGAGCTGGCAGCAGATTCGGACAGTGAGGTTGTGGAGGAACATGGGCCAGTCCTGGAGTCTGCAGAAGGCTCTGATGAGGGTTCTGCATCAGAGGCAGAGAGGGGACCGTATACCAGTTATCAGCTGCCTTCGGAGTCAGACATCAGTGAGGCAGACAAACAGCTGGAGCCTGTTCCCAGCGTGAGCATCTGCAGAGTTGCCAGACGACGGGAACAGTTAAAGAACAAGGGTTGATTTGGGAGTAAGGCCACAGGTGGATGATGAATGGCCCCTCCTAGAGGGAATAAAAGAGAAGTGAAAGGGGAGTGGACTTTGCAGGAGACAATTAATTCACTTATTTATTTTATTTATTTATTTTTCGTATTTTTATACCGCCTTTCTCCGAACACTCAGGGCTGTGTACAGCAGAAATAAAACATAAATATCGAAAAAAAATTAAAATAAAATAAACAATTAAGAATCTGACTGTCTGAGACACCTTGTCAAGTTTTGAAGATATTGGCCTGGCAGCTCTCCAAGCCAGATAAGGTCTGTGACTAAATTCTCCCTTGAAAGACATTGTTGGATGTGAATGAGAAGAATTCACAGTAACTTAATAAAAAGGGGTTTTTGTCGGGACAAGGAGTGTGCTTTATGCTCTTGGGAAACCTAAGTCAGAACAGTCATAGCTACCATCTTAAATTGGGCTCAGAAACACACCAGCATCCAATGCAGCTCGTACAGCAAAGATGTTACTTGCACTATTCTTATACGCAGAGGTGGCTAGCATGAGACCATCATCGATCCTCCTTACTTAATAGGAGTCTGTAGTTCAGAAGGTTCCCCACAACCTCTGAGGAGCAATTGCAGTGGGCTGAGAGCAAACATTCAATGTCTTCCGTTGGACAAGCCAAAATGCTTTTCCAAAGGCACCATTAGGTACAGCCCAATTGCTTTGAATTGCTGAAATTGTAGGACACTTTCTAATGAATGAACCACCATGATGTATAACAGGGTTTCTCTCTTACTTCTTAGAGTATACTTCTGAAAAACTTACTGACATAAAGAGCAGTCCATGGATTTGAATTTAGCAATGTGCATGTCTAAGCATAGCGCTAGACAATGAAATATACATTTTTAAAAAATGTATATTTGCATGGCAATCTTGTAAGGTGCTTCTAGGCAGTCAAATACTGCAGTGAATGGATCCATTGACTGACCAGTCTTAATCATAGACCCTCCTCCAGTTACCTTAAAATAGAATAACAGAGTTGGAAGGGACCTTGGAGGTCTTCAAGTCCAATCCCCTGCTTAGACAGGAAACCCTATACCATTTCAGACAAATGATTGTCCAATCTCTTCTTAAAAACTTCCAGTGTTGAAGTATTCACAACTTCTGGAAGCAAGTTGTTCCACTGATTAATTGTTCTGTCAGGAAAATTCTCTTTAGTTCTAGGTTGCTTCTCTCCTTGATTAGTTTCCATCCATTGCTTCTTATCCTACCTTCAGGTGCTTTGGAGAATAGCTTGACTCCCTCTTCTTTGTAGCAGCCCCTGAAATGTCAGAACACTGCTATCATGTCACTGCTAGTCCTTCTTTTCATCAAACTAGACATATCCAATTCCAGCAACCATTCTTTATACGTTTTAACCTCCAGTCCCCTAATCTTCTTTGTTGCTCTTCTCTGCACTCTTTCTAGAGTCTCAACATCTTTTTTACATCGTGGTCACCAAAACTAGATGCAGTATTCCAAGTGTGGCCTTACCAAGGCATTATAAAGTGGTATTAACACTTCAGTTGATCTTTATTCTATCCCTCTATTAAAGCAGCCTAGAACTGTGTTTGCTTTTTTGGCAGCTGCTGCACAGTGCTTGGCTTATATTTAAACAGTTGTCCACTAGAACTCCAAGATCCCTCTCAGAGTTACTACTATTGAGCCAAGTACTACATATGCATTTTGTGCATTTTGTTTTTCTTGCTTAAATGTAGAACCTTACTTTTTTCACCATTGAATTTCATTTTGTTAGAGAAGGAGATTTCTTATTGCTGGTACCCATCAGTGAAATTGTTTCCCCAGAAATAATGTGCAGGATGAACATTTTGAAAGATGTTATTATTTCAGGCACTTTAGGAAATCCTGCTTCTGTTTTGCCATTGGCTCTACTTTGATTTTTGTCAGCTGCATTTTCATTTGCTATTATTGCTAGTGGTTTTAATCACTATCATGCTGTCGTTTGGTCATTTTGTGTCCCTTTGATTTATATTGTACATTTAAATAGATTTGCAAACTACCTAGGGAAGTGTAGTTGCGAGGCAGTTTAGAAATACACAAGATGGTGTAGCTCAAGGACATTTTTATTTTAATGTGTTTCTTATGCATTACATTCCTAGAGGACTTTTTTCATAGCCTTGAGCTGTGTTCAAATGGTGATCTCTTGTGCTTTTTCTGGCATGCGCATACTTGTGTATATATGAATTTGTATTTGTATGTGTGTATGTGTGTGTAAAGGGATGTGATGGCTCAGTGGCTAAGACGCTGAGCTTGTCGATTGAAAGGTCGGCAGTTCAACAGTTTGAATCCCTAGTGCCGCGTAACGGGGTGGGTTCCTGTTACTTGTCCCAGATTCTGCCAATTTAGCAGTTCGAAAGCACATAAAAAAAATGCAAGTAGAAAAATAGGGACCATCTTTGGTGGGAAAGCAACAGCGTTCCTTGCGCCTTTGGCATTTAGTCATGCCACATGACCACAGAGACATCTTCGGACAGCGCTGGCTCTTCAGCTTTGAAACGGAGATGAGCACTGCCCCCTAGAGCCTTTACTTATGTGTGTGTATGTGTGTGTAGGTATATGTTGGGGTTTTTGCGTGTGTGTGTGTGTGTGTGTGTGTGTGTGCATATGTGTATATAGTCTTACTTATGCTGGTTTATATAGGGAGCTCGAATTTAAGGAGCAGCTGAAGATAACCCACAATTCTGATATCTTCATTGGAATGCATGGAGCAGGCCTTACTCATCTTCTCTTTTTGCCAGATTGGGCTGTCATCTTTGAACTGTAAGTCTTTCCTTGGTGGTTATGCTTATATGTTTAATATCTTTGTATGAGGGTGTGGGCATGCATTACACGAAGATGGATTTCCTGCTGCGGAGAAAGCTCCAAATTTGTGTTTTTTAATATATGCGTGACAGTGAAGGATGGCACGACTTCCTGTGTCACAGGAGCTGTCAAAATTACCTGGGTGGTAATTGGTAAAAATCAAGAAATGCTTCTTTGAATCGATGTGGTAACCCTGTTTGCTGACTTTTATTGGATTGAAGTTGACAGCAGGCAGCCTCCAGGCTAAACCCAGTCTCCTTTTCTGGGTGGTTTGTCAGAAAAACTAGTTGTTGCCTGGATCATTTTTAAACAGACCTTAAAAATCACATCTAATCTTTCACTCTGAGGCAAGTCATGTGGATATCAACCACAAAGAAGATATGCTTACTTTTTGTGGCTGCTTCTTTCTTTATCTTTTCTCTCATGAGAACATGGCCAAGTTTGTTGATTGGATTACTCTTGCTGCCTGTGAAGATACTATGTTTTAAAACTGTGTGTGACTGCTGCAGTTTTCTCTCTATTCTCTGGTTTCATAGGTGATACAACTACACACTGGCAATGATAAACATGAAGTATTTGATCTTTGGCTTTCCATAACTTGCTTCTCCTTTCTATAGGGACCGAGCTGGAAAAAAAAACCACAGCTGGTTAGTTTTCTGGTAAAACTGTCTCTGACAAATCCCCATCATTTCTGCATCTCTATAGGTACAATTGTAAAGATGAACGTTGCTACTTAGATCTTGCAAGGCTGCGAGGTATCCGTTACATCACCTGGCAGCAGAAGGATAAAGTGTTCCCTCAGGATGAGGTACTAGAAGGTTGAGTGGGATGGATCAGAAGTGGGTTTCAGCAGATTCTGACCAGTTCTGGAGAACCGGTAGTGAAAATTTTGAGTAGTTTGGAGAACCAGTAGTAAAAATTCTGACTGGCCCTGTCCCCATCTATTCTCTGCCTCCCGAGTCCCAGCTGATCGGGAGGAAATGGGGATTTTGCAGTAACCTTCCCCTGGAGTGGGGTGGGAATGGAGATTTTATGGTATCCTTCCCCTGCCACGCCCACCAAGCCATGCCACGCCCACCAAGCCATGCCCACAGAATCAGTAGTAAAAAAATTTGAAACCCACCACTGGGATGGATGGAAAGGACTTTATTTCCTTGGGTCTTAATTGTTTTTGTATTACCCTTCTCAGTTTTACATGAAATATGATTCTGTTCTACAGCCCAAATTAAATTCTCTGCTCTGATTAAGGAGTCATTTTATATTAATAGCTGGGGGAGGAAGAGTAATGAAATTAATTGGCCATTAGTTTAGGCTGTCAATAGCATTGCTGTGAGGGTTTTTTAACTGATACGGTAGTTTTGGGGTGGATCAATAAATCAGCTATTATGAATTATAATAATTACTCAATATGCTAGTTTTACCTCCATGCTTCCTTAAAATAATTTTAACTTCTATTTCTTCAGGGGCATCACCCGACATTAGGAAAACATCCAAAATTTACAAATTACGCCTTCGATGTGGAAGAATTTGTCCGTCTGGTTCTGTTGGCAGCTGATCATGTGTCACAACACTCCAAATGGCCATTTAGGAGAAAACATGATGAATTCTAGGTCAGATAATTGGCCTCCTTTGCAGAGTTTTTAAATACTAGAGTATTCAGAATGTCGGCTCTTTTGAAGTAGAATCATGAATTATGAACCTGTTTGAAGAGGGAGAAGTGAAAAAGGTTAAATGGGCAGGAGTCATATATAATGTCTCCCTCCAAGCATGTTATTTCTGTATTATTACTTTCTTACTGACAATCCCTGTCCTAATTTACTTGAGGAATTTGCATTATGCATGATCTATTTATTAAGGTGACCATGTTTGCACTATAATCTTCCTATTTATTTTAGGATTGTCAGCCTCATTGCTCCAGAGCAGTGAAGTGAAAGATAAGCACACTGGACCCTTTTCCCCCCTGCTTCTTTTTGTGACATGTAGCAAGACCTTGCAGCCGTGTTATCTCCTTCCTTCCTTCCTTCCTTCCTTCCTTCCTTCCTTCCTTCCTTCCTTCCTTCCTTCCTTCCTTCCTTCCTCAGGACTGACAGTGATCTGGAAATGAAAATCCAGCTGAGCTGCATCTAGTCAGTATTTTTTTTGTGTGTAATGGAAAAGCCAAGAAATCAGGTTGATAATGCAGCTTAGGTGTGACTTGCTTAAATGTTACACTTTTTTTAAAGGAGCAAATCACAGCTGAGGGAGGGGGATTTTGGCATGAAATTCACAGAGGGCCCCAGTCCTAATCAGCAGTGCAATCCCAATCTGGCACTCTGACTTCATTTTTAATTACAAGAGAAGTGTCTCTCTGAAATATGCTTATCCATGTTTTTGTTTCTATTGCTATATGCATTTCACATTATACTGTCATTATACATGTAATCCTTGGTTAATGGCCATTTATTCAGCAACCATTCAAAGTTATGACAGGGCTGAATGAGGAGACTTGTGCCTGGTCCTCAAAGTTGTGGCCATCGTAGTGTCCCCATAGTCTTGTGATCCTGATTCAGGCACTTGGAAACTGGCTTGCAATTACAATGGTTGCAGCATCCTGTGGTCACATGGCCATTATTTGCAACTCCCGCTGCTAGCTTCGAACAAGCAAAGGCAATGGGGAAGCCAGCAGGAGGTCGCAAATAGCGATCACATGACATAATGGAAGGTTCTTCTAATGGCAACTAGAGCTGCTGGAACTGTTGTCATAGGTCAGTGTAGTCATTGTCACTTCATGACAAAGTTATTGGTCCCAATTGCCATTGTTAACTGAGGACTACCTGCACATTTAGTTTTACTCATTAATCATTCCTCTTGTTTGCTTCCTTATGGGTGTACATGCTCCATTACACATGGGATAGCAGCTGTATGGATGAAATATTTTAATTTGTTACTGTAAAAGTTTTCTCCATGAGATTATGAGCCGTGGTGACGCAGTGGTTAGAATGAAGTACTGCAGGCTACTTCTACTGATCACCAGCTGCCAGCAGTTTGGCACATCGAATCTCACCAGGCTCAAGGTTAACTCAGCCTTCCATCCTTCCGAGGTGGGTAAAATGAGGACCCAGATTGTTGGGGGCAATTATGTTGACTCTGTAAACTGCTTAGAGAGGACCATAAAAGCATTATGAAGCGGTATATAAGTCTAAGTGCTATTGCTATTGTTATTTTACTGTGTTTATCTTAGCAATTTATTCATCTTAAATATTACTTTGTATATTTTTCTTACTTGGACAAAATTTTCACTCTTTTTAATCTTGATTTAGCTTGATAACCATGCTACAATCATTCTAACTTTGTCTAACCCTCAACATTATGTACGTCCTATTTAAACTTTTGTTACCATTGTTTTAAACAACTGCCCAAATGGTTCAGTGGGGTTTTTTTGGGGTGGGAGGGGAGAGGGAGAATGTATACAATTGTATACAATTGAATAGTATTTCCTAAATAATTTTCCATGAATGCACATCAGGGCTGTCAAACTCACAGGCCGGATGCATCACGCGCTGGCCACGCCCACACCCGGTTTAGCGAAAGGGGGAAAAGTCTCAACACATCACATGTCACCACCGTGACGCTGCGAGTTTGACACTCCTGAATGTACATCATTGGCTATTTTTCATTTAATTGCGATGCACCTTCCAAAAGTCCAAATGGGACTAGGATAGGATAGTTTCTTGTTACTAAATTTCTTCTTATTTCATATGAAAATAACCACAATACTAAAGTTGACTAGAATTAATTTTATCCCTTGCCATTGAGAGTATAGGACAAAAAAAAAGCATAAGAATGATATTGATTCTAATTTGCACTGTGTGTAGCTGGAATGCTTGCAACCTTCATTTAGGGTGTTCCGCCCTTGGCAAAAAGGACTCCTCCTTATTTGTATGCAAAAGTAGACAAGCATAAATATTTGGATGATACATAATGATTGATATTATTGACCCCTTTTCAAATAATCAAAAGCAATTGTTTAGAGAGTGGCCCTATTGGCTGTTGTGTTTATAGGAGCGGATAAAAAAGAGCAGCCTATGGACTCTTATAAGGAGATTCACCGCAAAAGGGAACTGAAGACTTTTGAAACGGGCTGGATTATGAAGATTTGCCTTTCCTTCTTAGACTGAGGAAATTGGTTGGGAAAAAAAAACTTGAAAATTGTACACAGACCACATCTTAAAAAGGGGGGAAAAAATACATGTCAACCAGTATCGAAGTGTTTTCCTTTGGAAAAAAAAAAATCAAAGGGAAATTTACTTTGTAAAATATAGGCATTTATTTGTGAATGGACATTTATACATCATGTCAGATCACTGTAAATATTTATTATCAGATGTGCCAGGGTTTAAAAATGTATGTTCTGCAACCATTTTTCCTCTGGAGCAAACATTTATTCCTTAATTATTGGAAAAGCATTAGGATCCTTAATGCATTCTCATCTGTCATCAGATTAAAGCTTTGGAGTCTGTCTTGGAAAGATACACTGACTTTGAATGGTCATCTTAATAACTAAGTGGGCAGCACACGGTCAAGAGCCCCGTTTGCTGTCCAGCACTGACGGTTAATTATCTGCTAAGAAATAGAATCAAAGAAAGCAAAGTGAGCTGGAACCTATTACTGTCCCAAAATAGTGAAGAGAAATGGAAGACTGTACTGATGAGTTTGGAGATTAGTTCATCATTCCTAGTGTGAGGAAAGGCTTGGCGAAAACTAATATTCATATTATAGTAATTAGAATAACTTTTGTTAGACTTAGAATAACTTTACTGTCACACTAATCGACATGCATTAAAATGAAATTTCTTTGCATGCAGCTCTGAAAGGGATACCGCCTCCAATATACACTACAGCAGGGGTGTCCAAACTTGGCGACTTTAAGACTTGTGGACTTCAACTCCCAGCTTTGCTGGCTGAGGAATTCTGGGAGTTGAAGTCCACAAGTCTTAAAGTTGCCAAGTTTGGACACCCCTGCACTACGTAAACATGACAAAAACTTGCTTCTTTCATGAACATCAAGTGGGAATGTAATATTTTGTCCATGGGTAGTTTCATGACAAACGTCAAAATCTGGATGTAGCATTTGGTGATACATGTATATATATGGATCTGAATGAAACCTGTACTG
The DNA here is from genome assembly GCF_028640845.1 of Ahaetulla prasina. Classification (NCBI taxonomy): domain Eukaryota; kingdom Metazoa; phylum Chordata; class Lepidosauria; order Squamata; family Colubridae; genus Ahaetulla; species Ahaetulla prasina. The sequence continues at coordinate 41,695,347 of NC_080540.1, read as the reverse complement.
AAATGGGAACTGGATAGGCACTGGAAGAATAACTTAGATATTTGGGCAAGTTGGAGGCTTTCTCCGTCCACTCTCTGTTTAGCGAAAGACTTTCATTTTAACAATCAGGTTGTTAAGTGAAATGATTGCTGAGTGAACACCTGATAGAGAAAGAGAGAGGCCTACTGTGAAGATCACATTAAAATAAAGTTCTCTCTTACAGCTAAAGTACACCAGTGTTACTCTTTCCAGTGTGCATTGTTGTTAGGTGCACAAAATTTAGTCATAAATATGGACACTGATTGGAAAATGAATTATTGCCATCCTATTTGCAAATGGTCACTAACCAGGCTAGTTGCTAAACGAAGAGTGGGTGCAGTGACATGGCTATATAATGCCAGGCTTAGGACTCGCGTTAGATTCGTTGGAAATACTCCCCACAAAAGCTTATAGGGCTGTTTCATAAATTGTCTAGTAATTGCATATCTCTCTGTCATAATTCCAAAACTACATTTCTACAGTGTAATAGTAGGTGATGAATGCATGTTGATAATAATGTGATACAATAATGTAAAGTATTGCCTGAAAATATTTTGGGAGGCTATAATCAATACATAGAGAACAGTGACCTACACATTGTTTTTTTATATTATCACTCTGTTATGAAATGTTGCTCCATGCACTCCAGTTACTTATGTGCAGGTATTTCAAAATGTATGAAGCCATTCACTTGAAAAGAACAAGGATTTTTGAGGACTGGAACAGTTCATTTTATCTTTGAATACAGATTGAGAAGAATTGTGTTTAATTTTAAAGGCGAGTAAACTATTTCTTATTCATTTGAAAAGCTTTGTCCTATGCCACCAGTTTCTGAATTGGTTTTTGTTTTATTCCTGAACAGCCTTTTGCTATTGACTTTTTAAATAAAACCCTAGCTTTTGATCTTTGAGCATTTTTTATTTTTTGATAAAGCAATTTCTTTGGGGGGAAAAAAAGGTTTCAGTGTGAGATTTTGCTTTCTCTACATGCTCATCCATCCATTAGGGAGAGTGACTTTAAAAAGTTGTAAGGAGGTGTACTATTCGCAGTCCAATGTGTTTCATGCAATAGAGTGTATGCACTATGCAGTTATTTTATATATATTTTATGGTGTGTAATCTATTTGCAGGCTCCTTTATCATTTTTTTCAATATTTAATAGCCACTAGATGGTGCCAAAATACTGTCAGGTTAAGAATGATAATTCAAATGCTCTGGAGAATGAAATTTAGGATCTACAAGTATAGTTTAGAAACTCCAATATTCACTTATAATTAGATGTGAGCACACTAACAGAGTCATTTAATTATTATGGGTTGGGTCTAGGCTTAATTATATCTAGATTGAATTCAATGAAATCAACCGAGCTTAAGTTAATCACGACAAATTGATTTCCATTTATTTCAATGGATCTACTCGAAAGGGTAGATCCAACATGCAAAAGTTTTATAATCCCCTCTTTTTATCAACTAGGTCCTCCAGGTGGCGTACAAACATAATTCCACAGCACTATAAAAATGTCAACAATAAAACGTACAAACAAGCAGTTTAATGTATTTTAGCTGCAGATTAAAATGTTTGTTTTAATTGGAACCGTCCCTGTAAGCAGATGTTCGGTGATGATAGTTTGTTACATTTAACCTCTGCACATCTTGATGCAGCGAGCAGGCTTTTTTCCAAACAATACATTATTTGCCTTCTGGGCAAATGTTAACCTTGACTAAAGAGACTCGGCATTTCAGATGTGTCTTTTCTGTGATAAGCGCATCTGGATCTTCATAAACTATAGAAAATGGTGGGTTTTGCTTTTCCACATATAGATTGAGCTGTCAGATTAAAGCTTTTTCTAAGTCTTGGGGAAAACTGACTTCTGAGGCGTTCCGATGGGTAAAAAGTCTAGTCATCTATGACATATCAGTGACAACTATATTTGACTTTAGTGATGTCTCCCAAAACCATATTGTTATGCTATAACTCTGTCATTAATTCTTCATTTCTGAGGTATCCTTTCCCATATTTGTGATAGCCATGTGACATTGTGAAGCTCTTCAGTTCTGCCACACGTACATAGATTTCTCCATTAAAAGCAGGAGAAGATATAGGGAAAAAATTTGGGCTAAAAAAAAAAATCTAATTTCATCCAATCAAGACATCCCACAATAGTATTTAGCTAGTAGATATAAATAGAATTTGAGATAATGTGATGTACCTCTCTTTTGTATGAAATGACCGAAGCACGATTAAAACATTAATGAGGATCCTCCTAATTAAATAAATTAGGCTCAGTTTTTCAAATTAAGCTTGATGATAACAAAGAGTCTGGTTCCTTAGAAATACCGATACTCAAAATTTCCCCAATCCTCTAATGTCTGCAGATTCCTCAAATTAAATCCTTACTCAATTAGTATATATCATTATGGATATCATGTATGCTGCTGATCAGGTGACAACTTGCTAGTTGTTTGTTAAACATTTTTAATCCGGTTACCAAATTAATATATTTCCTGCTTATGTAATATGCAAACAATTAACCAGATTATCCTGGTTTATATAATTAAGCCAAAGGACACCCTCCCTTTCAAATTTAGCACATTATTGCTGCTGCTAGTTTGGTACTTGACATGGTTAAATATGTCATACAAGTCAACAGTTATCTATGCTGCTGATCTTATCCTATGTCCAAGGTAAGCATAGGAAAAAGAAATAGAGCCACTCTGATCTAGTCATTAAATCCTCAGGCTAGAAAGCAGGAGTCCAAAATCTGTAATCCTGTCACTCTCTCTCAGCCAAACCTACCTCACAGGGTTGCCGTTTTGGGGAAAATAAAAGGCAGGTGTGTTGAATATGTTCACCATCTTGAGTTATATAAATGAATAACAGACCAATCCCCAGAAAAATTGACAAGGCATGCTACTGCATTTAAACCAGAAGTGGTTTTCAGTCAGTTCGCGCGAACTGTTGGCAGAAATTTGGCCAAGGTCGCCAAACTGGTAGAGATGGTCGGCTGGCCACATCCCAAACCAGTCCCCTGGTTGCTGCTCGCTCGCCTCGCCTGCCATGTTTGTCACTGCCATGTTCTTTGTGCATGTGCATCCCATTGCCTTGTAAGTCCAATGGGATGCGCATGTGTGAAGAACATGGCGACGGCAGCAGCTTTTTCTGCGACCTCCGGTACTTTTTGGCGGCCTGCGGCCAACCACCTCAGCCACAAAATGGCTCTCAGGGAGGGTTCTTTGTTAGCTACTTTCCAGCAGCGGCAGCTGGTTGGGGGCCGCCAAAAACTCTGGTCAGCTTGCCTTCTGGACTCTGGACCAGCCGTCGCGGAAGGTAAGCAGCCTGAACAAAGAGGCGATGGTGGGGGAGGAAGCAGGGCTAGGTCTGGGGCCACTAAAGGAGGGGAAACGGGGGCGACTGGCGAAGGGAGGGCGGAGGTAGATAGGTGGAAATACCAAAAATTTTCCAACTTTTTCCTGCGGGTATGGCTAGGTGGGGAGGGGTCATGTGACTGAGTGCTGTGAGTGACATCAGTTGGACATGCCCACTCAGTCATATGCCCCCTCCCACCGAACCGGTAGCGAAATTTTTTGAAACCCACCACTAATATAAACAGACAGAAAACCCATACACTGATGATATTTCCTAGGTGAGTATTGAAATGCCTGTAAGCAAGCAGTCAACCTCAAAACATAAAATTTCTTTTCCACAGACACAAAAATATTTAAGAGTCTATGTGGCAGATTTACTTGTTTACATTTGCAAACATTAAGATGGCTTAGCACGCCGGCCAAAGCATATTCAGTGTGAATATCAGATCCCTATAGCTGTCTATGTTTTGGATCCATCCGAAAGATTAAATTAATTATAATTTTAAGACATATTACCAAGTTTCTCATATATCCCCGTGCACTAGGATAAAAATGTGCCAATTCATATAGCTTATAGACATCATGCACATGCAATGCAGATTCTAGTGTATTGATAAACAGTGCATGTAACTGTCTTAAATACTTTAACCTTCCGTATCCTAAGCTAGTTAGTAACCCCAGGACCTAAAGGATCAGAATTTGCAATGCTAATGGAAGCCATTTACAAAGCAGAATGTTTTGAAGAGGGCAGTTTGAATAAATTTGCCTTCTGTTTTACTAATGGGTGAATAGGAAAGTAGAAAATCATTAGCAATGAAATTGTTTTGAATAGATACCCACTCCTCAATCACAGTTCATTTATAATGCAGTTTTTCTGTGCAGGATGAAACCCTCCTAGCACAAAGAGAATATTTCCACTGAAAAAGTCAAATGAAAGTCAACAAATGATAAGAAGAAATATAGCCTGTAAGCAATGAAACAAAATGCCACTAATTTCCAGAACTTGGAATTAAAGCAGATGCAATATAAAAGGACTTTCAGAGAAGTCTTCAGCTGCAGCCCAGTACAAGCTAACCTCTAACGTGTTTTGAAAGGCAAAGGAATTTAGATTTGCTTCCTTACCATTCCTTCTTAATTCTTGCTTTCCGATGTCTGTATGCTCCACTGTCCACATTTAAAAAGAAAAAAAGGTTTTCTCCAGCCTTCCCCCACCCCCCGGCCCCGAGGCTCTCCAGAGGATAGAAATAGCCTGTTTCCTGACTTCTGGTGGGCCTGGAAGGCCCGAAAATCAGCTGGCCAGTGCACTCATGCACTCTGAAGCTGAGTTAGGGCAACGCTTGCGTGCCCACAGATATGGCTCCGCGTGCCACCTGTGGCACACGTGTCTTAGGTTCGCCATCACGGGACTAGGAGATCTCCAAGGTGTCTTCCAACTTTGTTATTATGTGATTTTAACATTGCACTGTTAAAATTGGTGTGACCATTGGAGACACTTTTCCTGGAGCTTGTACACCCAATGTAGAAGGACTGAGTTCATAATTTCATATAGAAATATGAATGGGGACAATTCCACATATTTTAGTCGACCATTAGTTTTATGCGTTGTAATAATTCTCAGTTTTTAAAACACTGTCCCAAAAGAAACTTTTATCCCTGTGTGGTTTTGAGAGGAGGGAGCTTTGTTCCCAGGCACTTACGAATAGTCTGGTAAAAATCTATACAAGGAATAGGTGGCCTTTTAAAAACTAACTGTAGATTTGGGATTTTAAATACCTCTAATAATCTCTGTCACGAAATACTGCCCAAATGGCGGCAGAAGAAGATATGGCCAACTGAAAACATTAAGTGTTGGATGTTCTGTGCTGGGAGACATTTGTGAGGCACCTCCAAAGCAGAGGAGCACATAAAGACAATTTATTGTCTCTTGGTGCTTTAAAGCAGGGATCTCCAACCTTTAAGACTTTAAGACTTGTGGACTTCAACTCCCAGAATTCCTGAGCCAGCAAAGCTGGCTGAGGAACTCTGGGAGTTGAAGTCCACAAGTCTTAAAGTTGCCAAGGTTGGAGACCCCTGCTTTAAAGAGAGCAATTAGTAGTGAACGGCATTTAAGAAAGATGCTTTTACCTGGTTAAAAGAAAACCCAATCACCACGCATACACCACTGGGTGAATCCCATGTAGCATGTGATTAAATCTTCACATGACAACTCAACCTTTCATAGAAGTTTAGAACTGCAGGATGACGCTGGACTTAAGACCAGCAATAAGACTGGCATGGAAGTAGATTTAATACAATTACTTCAGCCTTTCCTAGCTGCAGAGTTGATCCGTGGTCAGTTAGCATCGTTCTTATAGTACTCCTGTAGCAGATGGGCTCACGATGGAATTCCCCTGTTTCCATGTCTCTAAGTTCTGCAAATCGTAACAGAATAACAGTTGGAAGGGACCTTGGAGATCTTGTAGTCCAACCCTGTGCTCAAGCAGGAGACCCTATCCTATACCATTTCGGACCAACGGTTGTCTTCTTCTTAAAAACCTCCACTGATGGAGCATCCACAACTTCAGAAGGCCAGTTGTTCCATTGATTAATTGTTCTCACTGTCAGGAAATTTATCCTTAGTTCTGGATTGGTTCTCTCCTTGGTTAGTTTCCATCCATTGCTTCTTGTCCTGCCTTCAGGTGCTTTGGAAAATAGGTTGACCCCCTCCCCCCTCTTCTTTCTTATAACCCCTTAGATATTGGGAGACTATTCTCATGACACCCTTTGTCCTTTTTATACCCATACCAGATATATCCAATTACCAGACATATCCAATATCCAATTCCTGCAATCATTCTTCATATGTTTTAGCGTCCAGTCACATGGCTTCCCACAAAACTATTTTACTGATATATTGACCATTATTTGTGTTGCAAATGTTGTACCTTGATAAACGTATCTTTTTTTTTAATGTACACCGAGAGCATATGCACCAAGACAAATTCCTTGTGTGTCCAATCACACTTGGCCAATAAAAAAAATAATTCTATTCTATTCTATTCTATTATCCAGTGTGGCCCTTTTTCGTTACTTGTTGCTTTTGATGTACATTTGGTTTGCATGTACATTGAGAGCTTCTGCAATGGAGATAAATTTCTTGTGTGTCTAATCACACTTGGACAAATAAAGCATTCAATTCAATTCAATTCAACTCAGTTCAATTCAATTCAATTGTCTTGAAGAATGAAGAATTATACTCCAATAATTGTCATAAGGAAATGTATCTTATGCCAGGGTAATGTATATGTGCGTGTATGTGTTACATTCCTCGCTACTGATACTTAACTGTTCATGATAAGTCCACTGGCTGTTCAGCCTAACTTGAGATTCCAACCAGTTTAATCATAGCCATTCCTTCTTTAAACACAAAACAAATCATAGTTAAGCTCCAAATGCTGCAGGTTACAAAGCAGAAAGGGTCACTTACTAGTAAAAAAAGGCAGTTGTGTCATCCTTGGATGGCCACAGCTTAAATTGTTTGTCTTTCCATGGAATAGGTTAAATAGATTAGCTGACAATCAGATCAAGTGCTAACCTTTCCATTTCTGTCCTCAGACAAGTTTATCGTGATGGGGATGAGAATGGCTGCACATGCAGGATTTTCTTCTTCTACTTTACGAAATAATATGATGCCAGGCAATGTAATAATTCCGTCAATTATTATATTCCTTCTGACTGTGTTCTCTGGCGCAAAGCACTCTGTTGCTGAAGGGTGCCAGCACTTTCTGACAGAAGGAAATAAGGGACATCTTATAACTTTATTTTGTAAAATGATCTACTGCTTTGTTTCTCCATGCTAAACCAGGTCTCAGTGAATCACAATAAGAAAATGTACTATTAATAGTGCTCACTTAATGACCTTGGTGGGAAGGTAACAGCGTTCCGTGCGCCTTTGGCGTTGAGTCATGCCGGCCACATGACCACGGAGATGTCTTCGGACAGCGCTGGCTCTTCGGCTTTGAAACGGAGATGAGCACCGCCCCCTAGAGTCGGCAACGACTAGCACGTATGTGCGAGGGGAACCTTTACCTTTACCTTTAATGACCACAATTAGGATTGGCAACTCTGTTGTTAAGCAAACCTCACATGACCATGCCGGACTTACAGCTTTGCATTCACCAAAGTGAATCACCTGTGGGTATTAAGATGTCACATGATCATGACTCACAATTTTACTGCAAGCCATTGACTTTGCTTATTGGAAGCCAGCTGTGAAGTGTGCAATGATTGATCAAGACTGTGGGATGCTTCGATATTCGCAAGTCTGAGAACCCGGTTGTAAAATTACTTTTTCAGAAGCATAACTTTGAACAGACTTTAAACAGGGCAGTCATTAAGGAAATGGTATAGTTTCCTGCCTGAGCAAGAGTTGGATTAGAACAGGGGTCTCCAACCTTGGTTACTTTAAGACTTGTGGACTTCAACTCCCAGAATTCATCAGCCAGCTTTGCTGGCTGAGGAACTCTGGGAGTTGAAGTCCACAAGTCTTAAAGTGACTAAGGTTGGAGACCCCTGGGCCAGAAGATCTCTAAGGTCCCTTCCAATTCTGTATCAATACAAGAAAATATCTCTAGCTCAGGGTTGAAATGAGTCATTAGCACGGATAATGTTACCTAGTTTGGGTCATGAAATGTCTGCAAGAAAGTAAACAAATTCAGAGAGCACCAAAGACTCATCTGTTGTCATTTATTCTATTCTGTATATACAGGATAACATTCTAACCTATCAGACTTAATACTTTGGTCAGCCAAATCTAAGTTACTAAACCTTTACTTCCTCAATCAGCAGATTCCATCTCTTATTATTGCGCCCATAAAGCAAACAAACAGGTTTGGCTACTGACTTGTTTGTATAGGCATCTATGTAGGTGGTTGGATGATGCTCAGGACTGAAGGCTTGTGCCCAGAGCTGATATTCCACTAGGGCTGTTTGTCAGGGTTCATTATCATAAACCCAATCCAATGATTCTGGACCTGATTAACAGGCACGCTTTAGATTATAGAGGAGAAGAAAAAGAAACATGCTGGCTCTGACAGTCGTAATTAAAGGCCATTCTGATTATAACTGCAGTGGGGATTTCCACACTAAGCTAGGCAGCTGGAGGCAAGAGAAGGAATGATTACTGATTCAAGCAAGGCTACTATCGTTTCCTATTCAAACTGTAGGTTCAAGTGAAAAGGTTGAGAAAGGCATTGCAAAAGGGGGGCGGGGAGGAAGCAGCAAACAGAAGTGCAATCAAATAGACATTGGGCATCTGTATCAGTTGACTTGGCTGCTCTATGCAGGTGTGAAACTTTCCAAGTTATGTTTTCACATTGTTCCATGAGCAGAACAGTGGTGGGTTGCTCTCAGTTTGCCCCGGTTCAGGAGAACTGGTAGCGGCAGGCAGCAGGAGACTTTGCCCACCCCACCCCCTGGATGTCTCTTCAAATGCACAGAAGTGTTGCACGCGCGCCCATGCGCACGTGCCCATAAGCAAATTAGTAGTGACAGGATTTGAACCCCACTACTGGAGCAGAAGGTAGGGCAGGTTGTCCTAATCAGGAGAACTGAGTGAAATGATTTTAATTAACCTGTTCCAATTCAATCTGGTTTAGTGGCAGTGGTTTCACCAGAGGCCTGGCAAGGAAGAATTGGATAGTGCAGAATACACTAAACATTATATTCCCATATAACTTTTGGAGGGGTTGGCCTTCAAATCAGTCTTGACTTCCGGTGAATTTCTGGACTCGGTTTCTGCAGTTATCTCAGCAAGATTTTAGGCAGGGATTTGACATTGCCTCCTTCCTAAGCCTGAGAGAAAACAAATGGCCATGGATCACCCAACAGGCTTCATGCCTAAGATAGAACTAGAATTCCCAGTCTCCCAATTTCTGGCCTGGTGCCATAACTACTATAAAATTGACTTATAAAAGTGATTAAGTAGAATTTTAAAAAACATTTATTTGTAGTCAATAAATGATTATATTCTGTTTTGACCAGTCTTTGATGTGAGACATCTATGTAGAGTAGGATTTTTTTCCCACCTTGACAGCAAAGTCTTGAGATGGTTTTGTTGCTGCTTGTTGTAAACAAATACTCCTTAATCTTCATGATTTCACCCTTGGCAGGAATAGGTAAAGCAGTCCCAGAATAAAATAACCCAGATTTGCCATTTTGTCCCTGTCAAAATCAAGTAAAACTCGGATCCATTGAAATGAGCTGTAATTTATTGTGTTTTAGCGCCTATGTGAGCTAGTTGGAGCAACTGCATGCAATAGAATGCACCAAGTCAAATTCCATGCGTGTCCAATCACACTTGGCCAATACAATTCTATTCTATTCTATTCTATTCTATTCTATTCTATTCTATTCTATTATTTCAACCCATATAATACATGCACTGATAATACAGACATAATTGGGAGGGTATGCATTGCAGCTGTCTATGAAGGCCTCTGCTTAGCATCATCTCTCGAGTTCCTGACTGGCAGAATGGATGCAAGAATTTTTTTTTAGAATAGAATAGAATAACAGAGTTGGAAGGGACCTTGGAGGTCTTCTAGTTCAACCCCCTGCTTAGGCAGGAAACTCTACACCACTTCAGACAAATGGTTACCTAATCTCTTCTTAAAAACTTCCAGTGTTGGAGCAGTCACAACTTCTGGAGGCAAGTCGTTCCATTGATTAATTGTTCTAACTGTCAGGAAATTTCTCCTTAGTTCTAGGTTGCTTCTCTCCTTGATTAGTTTCCATCCAATGCTTTTTGTCCTGCCTTCAGGTGCTTTGGAGACTAACCTGAATCCCTCTTCTTTGTGGCAGCCCCTGAGATATTGGAACACTGCTATCCTGTCACCCCAGTCTTTCTTTTCATCAAACTAGACATATCCAGTTCCATCAGCTGTTCTTTATATATTTTATCATCGAGTCCCCTAGTCATATTTGTTGCTCTTCTCTCCACTCTTTCTAGAGTCTCAACATCTTTTTTACATCGTGGCGACCAAAATTGGATGTAGTATTCCAAGTGTGGCCTTACCAAGGCATTATAAAGTTGTATTAACACTTCATGTGATCTTGCTTCTATCCCTGTTTATGCAGTCTAGAACTGTGTTGGCTTTTTTGCCAGCTGCAGCACACTGCTGGCTCATATTTAAGTGATTGTCCACTAGGACTCCAAGAGCCCTCCCACAGTCACCACTATTGAGCAAGGTACCACATATACTGTATCTGTGCATTTTGTTTTTCTTGCCTAAATGTAGAACCTTACTTTTTTCACCATTGACATTCATTTTGTTAGATAGCGCCTAATGCTCACGTCTGTCAAGATCCTTCTGTATCTTAAGCCTATCTTCCGGAGTGTTGGCTATTCCTGCTACTGTAGCTTGGTGGCGTCTGTAAATTTGATGAGTTCCCCATCTATCTCCTTGTCCAAATCATTGATGAATATGTTGAAGAGTGCTGGGCCTAAAACAGAGCCCTGGGGTACTCCACTGTATACCTCTCTACTTTTTCTAGTTGTATTCTTGATTATTCTTTAATTGGTGTTTAATATTATTTTCTCATATTGCCTTGGAATAAAGCCCTAAATGCTCCTATTACGTGATCATTGTTTCTGAATCCCAAAGTACCTGTGACCCAGCTTGGCTGGGCTTGGGACAGAGCAATAGATCTAGTTATCACCATCTATGTGGACTTTAGTCCCCAGAATTCTCAGCATTGACTATGCTGGTGGCATATTTTTGGGAGGTGAAGTCTTCACACCCTGTTGAGTATACTACAGAATATCAATGGGAAATGTGAATAGGCTAAATCTTGCATGTAAAATCCATTATCCACAAAAAACAAACAAACAAACACATGTACAAAATTATATTTTAACAATCGTTGGTATAAAATCCCTTTCTTTTAAGTGATAAAACAGGATCAACAAATATCAGATAATGAAAAAAAAACTTATATGCATAATAAAAACTATGGATAGTGATTAATACATGAAGAGAATACTGAAAAATATGTAGATTATATGTCATGCTAAAATATAAACCACATTTTGGATGTGGCATCATTTCATGTGTAGAGCGGTTGTTTCAAATGGTTTCCAAATAAAATTGAATGGCATATCAGATTTACTTTTTAAACATTAAGTTATTTTAGGTCTTTGAAACCTATCCCCACAGTTTAGTTAGCCATCTTCCATAGAGGGGATCAAAGATTCTTTTCAGATAAAAATAAGCATACAGAATCCTTGCCACTGTTACAAATTCACAATGCCAGCTTGGTATACTTTACAGAAATATATGGGTTGCTGAAGTTTAATAAACATATCTCAGGATGGAATGGAATTATGGCTTTCAAAACCTGTTCCATTCTATGATGAATCATTTTCCAATACTGTTGCATTTTGCAACTCTGCTACTGCATACGGAAGAAGGATCCAATCTATTCATTGGATTTCTGGCATTTTGCAAAAAAGGAGATATATTTCCATAATCCCTTTGCAGCTGTGAAAATATTGAAACTCTTTTAAGTGTGGAACTGCACAGGTTAAGGCATAAAAGTTCTTAATTGTATCCCATTAATAAAATCTTGTAATCTCAGTAAATTGTTGTCTCTTGTCTAAGCAACTGAATTCCTTCCTCATAGAGGTTCTAGATATCTGAACAGGCAAAGGAGAGCACAGACAATCGGATAAGGAGGACAAATTTTTTAACTTTTGATATCCATAACAAAAGTTACAGCAAAAAGAGCAAAAAAAAAAAAAGGACTCGGGCTATAAGTTATATATACAGCATCAGAAAGACTGTTTGTTTTTTTCAACAGCAGTATTTTTCCAACAAATCTTTATTTTCACAAATACATGCTAGTGATAATATATATATTTAATGGCAATACATTTTTCAAACTTCATAAAAACATGTGACAAATCACGTGATCTACAGACTACAGTGATCATAGATTTGAATGGCTGGATTGAAACCAATTGCTGGAATGGGGAAATGAATAAAGCAAATCTAGTCCGTAAAGACTAGACAAGGAAAAGAAAGAATCAGACAAATTTCAAGGTCACACAATACATGAAAAGTTTGACTGCTGTTGTGAAAACAACCCAAACCCTCAGTCCCCTACTCCAACAGGACATTCAAAAAAGCAACATTTCATTTTAAGGTAATGCCTGCATAACAGAGTTGGAAGGGGCTCTGGAGGTCTTCTAGTCCAACCTCCTGCCCATAGCAGGAGATCCTACACCATTCCACATAAATGGCTATCCAGTCTCCTCTTAAAAACCTTCAGTAATGAAGCACCCACAACTTCTGTAGATAAGCTGTTCTACTAATGAACTGTTCACACTGTCAGTAAAATGCGAACAATTCTCCTCAGTTTCTCCTCAGTTCTATTTATCTTTATTTATTTATTTATTTTGTCACAACAATATATGTAAGTATCATACAGAAAGGTTATATAGTATATAAACATATATATGAGTAAATATTAGGAGGTATAAGCATATATATATATATATATATATATATAGGAAGAAGAAAAGAAAAACAATAGGACAGGAATGGTAGGCATGTTTGTGCTAGTTTGTTCTAGGTTTGTTCTAGGTTTGTTCTAGGTTGTTTGTGCTAGTTCGTTCTAGGTTGGATCTCTCTTTAACAAGCTTCCACCCATAACTTCTTGTCTTGCCCTCAGGTGCTTTGGAGAATAGGTCAACCCATTCTTCGGTATGATAGCCTCTCAAATACTAGAAGACTGCCATCATATAATTCCTAATTTTTCTCTTTATGACTAAACATTCTCAGTTCCCTCAGTTGTTCCTCATATAGTTTAGCCTCCATACCCTTTAACATAGACATGTACTCCTCCTGCCTCCTGCCTCATCATAAATTAAATAATGAAGGAAGAAGAGACAATTTGGATTGTTCTCTTCCTCTTTTCACTCAAACATTTCATAAGTTACTTAAAGTTATGAAGTGCCTTGAAAATTGTTTATTTCTGTGCGTATCAACCCAAACACAACTATGCAGCCTTCTGAAATTTCTGCCTCTTATATTGAGGTGATGGAAGCATAGGAAATATAAATTTGGGTATCGAGATGAGTACCATATACATTTAATTAATAAATCAAATAATAAATAATCCATTATAATACCCCTGTCAGAGTTGTATGATAGTAATATCATCTCATTTTATGGAATCCTATGAGTTCTTTAATCCTTGGCTTCTGTTAGTCCATATGTGGTCCATATGTGTTATAACACACACACACACACACACACACACACACACACATATAATATAATGTGTTATAACACACACACACACACACACACACACACACACACACACACACACACACACACACACACACACACACACACATATATATATATATATATATATATATATATATATATATATATATATATATATATATGTCTTTGGTTATTGGGTTTTCTCCGTGTAAAATTGGAAGTGTCTTGGCGGCGTTTGTGAAGTCTCATTCGTCATCTTCAGGCTTCAACCGTGCTTCTGGGAGCAATGTGTGATCAGCTGTTTCTTCCTTTTAACTGCTAGTGGGGGTTGAACTGATTGGGTGGGAGCTTGGCTGTGCTCTGATTGGATGGTGGGTTTTGTGCTCTGATTGGCTGGGGTGTGTCCTGTGTTGGTGGGGGCTTGGTTGTGCTCAGTTTAGTCAGTGTTGCAGGGGATTTGAGCTGGTGAGCTGCATAGCTGTTGTTTGGCTTTGTGGTGGTGCTACATCTTCATAGTGGGTGTCAGTCTGCTGCATGTATGGATTGGAGGGGTTTGAAATGGCTAATGTTGCAGCTGCGACATTAGCCATTTCAAACCCCTCCAGTCCATACATGCAGCAGACTGACACCCACTATGAAGATGTAGCACGACCACAAAGCCAAACAACAGCTATTCAGCTCACCAGCTCAAATCCCCCTGCAACACTGACTAAACTGAGCACAACCAAGCCCCCACCAACACAGGACACACCCCCAGCCAATCAGAGCACAAAAAACCCACCATCCAATCAGAGCACAGCCAAGCTCCCACCCAATCAGTTCAACCCCCCACTAGCAGTTAAAAGGAAGAAACAGCTGCGATCACACATTGCTCCCAGAAGCACGAAGCTGAAGCCTGAAGATGACGAATGAGACTTCGTCGAAACGTCGCCAAGACACTTCCAATTTTACACGGGAGAAAACCCGAACAACCAAAGACCTATATACAAACACCCGTGAAAACAATTCTTGAATACAGCTCGCCTGTCTGGAACCCTTACCACATTTCAGACATCAATACAATTGAACGTGTCCAGAAATATTTTACAAGAAGAATTCTCCACTCCTCTGAATACAACAAAATACCTTATGCCACCAGACTTGAAATCCTGGGTTTAGAAAACTTAGAACTCCGCCGCCTTCGACATGACCTGAGTTTAACTCATAAAATCATCTATTACAATGTCCTTCCTGTTGAAGACTACTTCAGCTTCCATTGCAACAATACACGAGCACACAATAGATTTAAGCTTAATGTTAACTGCTCCAATCTTGATTGCAGAAAATATGACTTCAGTAACAAGAGTTGTTAATACTTGGAATGCACTACCTGACTCTGTGGTCTCTTCCCAAAATCCTCAAAGCTTCAACCAAAAACTGTCTACTATTGACTTCACCTCATTTCTAAGAGGTCTGTAAGGGGCGTGCAAAAGAGCAGAAGGATGCCTACTGTTCCTGTCCTATTGTTTCCTTTCATTATATCCAATAGCCGGTTTAGCTCACGCTGGTAAAAGCCTGTTATTAAGAACACAGTAGCCTGCAATTACTGCAGGTTCGAGCCCGGCCCAAGGTTGACTCAGCCTTCCATCCTTTATAAGGTAGGTAAAATGAGGACCCAGATTGTTGGGGGGCCAATAAATTGACTTTGTAAAAATATACAAATAGAATGAGACTATTGCCTTATACACTGTAAGCCGCCCTGAGTCTTCGGAGAAGGGCGGGGTATAAATGTAAACAAAACAAAAAAATTAATATAGTTATTACATACTTATGCTTATATATATGCTTATATATTGTATAGTTATTTCATGCTTATGCTTATATATACTGTGTGACAAAATAAATAAATAAAATAAATAAAAATAAAATATATAACCCATTATTTTTCAATGCCTGTCATTTCATGTCTTTTTACTCAATAAAGATTGAAGTAATTTGAAATGAAATATTTAGTCTTGATAATACATTTATTTTGATCTTTGTAATTCCTCCTAATCAAGAGAGGGTTGATACGTTTTATTTATTTCTGTTGCTGTTATTTTATTGCGTTTTAAATGTTAGGCACTTTGAAAACCTTTGGGCTGAAGGAGAGAAGATAAATTGTTTGAATAAATAATTAGGAAGTGGAAATAACAGTATTAATTATTAAGTGTCCATTTGGAGTGGCAACCACTTACGATTTTTAAAAATTAGCAGGAAAGCAGTTTGGGAGAATGTGGACAAGGGAAGCTAAAACTTTCTCTTAGCCATGGGCTCTTTACATTTGATTTCTATGTCTTGTTAGCAGCATGATATTAGCACTAATCCCGATGGAACCAAAAAGATACTGAAATAGCAATATCAATAGCACTTAGACTTATATACCGCTTCACAGTGCTTTACAGCCCTTTCTAAGCGGTTTACAGAGTCAGCCTATTGCCCCCGACAACCTGGGTCCTCATTTTATCCACCTTGGAAGGATGGAAGGCTTAGTCAACCTTGAACCGATCAGGATTGAACTGTGGGCACGTTAGCCTGCAATACACATTCTAACCACTGTGCCACCAGGGCTTTTACATGAAAACAATTATTTCAGCCAGATTTAGTAGGCCCACCCTGCAGTAGATGGAGCACTGTATGATAAGAGACCATTGCTATTTATGGAAGTTTACTTATAGAATGCCTGGTGCGAACCCAAGGCAGCCATTTCTGTTTCAAACTTGCTTCAATTTCATTTCCTGCAAACTGGAAAAGGTGGTAAAAGCAACACTCTGAATTTGGACAAAGGGCCACATGCATTATGATGAGTGGGCAAAATTAGTGTCAATACAGTCACATTAACCTAGAATGTCTGGGGCAGGGGTCTCCAATCTTGGTCCCTTTAAGACTTGTGGACTTCAACTCCCAGAGTTCCTCAGCCAGCAAAGCAGTCTTACAGTGTCATTCAATTTTAAATTGTAAATAGTAAATTCAATTAAGGGGCGTGCATAAGAGCACCAGCGTGCCTACCGTTCCTGTCCTAATGTTCCCTTTGGTTGTATTCATTTTGTGTGGTTATTTCATGCTTATACTTATATATATTGTTGTGTTTGACAAAATCAATCAATCAATCAATCAATATAGTGTTAGTCTCTCAGGACATACAGTAAGTATGCATCTACATTCTTATATGGTGGGATGGTATCTTACATGCAATAAATCAATAATTCCAGTCAAGGTTTTCAAATATTAGGAATGTAAAATTTTCTCTTTCAAGTCTTCTATCAAAACTAATATGCTCTACAGAAGAAAAGATGTAGAAATCTCCTGTTTTCTTAGCTGGTTTTTCCTAGCATCTCAGTGCAGATTCAACTTTGAAAAAAAAAGTATTCAACAAGCACTAATGTTATTTATAAAGTGTTTCTCACCCAGGCATGGTCTAACAACATTAAAAAATTAAAAACTAAACAATTAAAATTAGAGAAAAACTAAAAATCAATATACAACATGATGTATTTATAGCCACAATAAAAATAACGCACAATCATAAAATCCTAAGCCTACTTTATTAACGTTGCTAATAAGATTTACAGCACAATGGCCCTGCTATTATTCTCGGCATCTGCTTACAATCACTTCCACAAATCAGTTTGCTTTAATAAATAAAATGTTTTCCACTCTTCCTTAAATGCATTCAAAGATCCATGCAACTAGAGTTGTGGGGCAGTAAGGATTCCTTAATTGGTGATCTAGATCTTGAAATTCACATAACAAAAAACAAAACAAAAAATCATGTAAAAAAGGTCTATGGAGATTGTCAGTCATCCAGGTCCTGGTTGTACCAAAGTTACTTCTTGAAAAAACAGCTTTGGGACATGTAGACACCTTTGGGAATAGAAATAAACTTTGATTTATTGATTGCATTGTATTATACACAGTAAATAGGACCATATCTTGAAGGGAACTGTTGTGGCCCGCCAGCTGCCAGCAGAGCTGGTGGCAGACTCAGATGATGAGGAGGTTGGGGAGGAACTTGGGCCAGTTCTGGAGTCTGGGGAAGGCTCTGATGGATGCTCTGCATCGGACACAAAGATAATGCCAGGGCTGTCTGACATTTTCCAGCCACCGGAGAGGCAGCTGCCTTTGGAGGCTGATATGAGTGAGGAGGAAGAACAGCTGGGGCCTGTTCCAGATGCACATATGCCCAGAGCAGTTATGAGAGGTGAGCAATGGAGGACAGGAGTTGACTCAGGAAGCAAAGCACACGTGGACGCTGAATGGCCCCTCCCTGGCTGGGGAATAAATAGAAGGAAAGGGGAGTGGTTGTCGTATGACACTACAGTTCGTATTTCTGGAGATTTTGCTCATTGTGTTTCGTGCATCAAAGACAGCTTGCCGGAACTTAATTTGCAGCCTTTTGGCTGGGAGCTCACAGCCTTGCAATTATCGCAAGGAATTGATAAAGTCTGTTACTGCAGTTAACTGCTTGAAGGACTATTGCCTGGACTTTTTGGTGGGTGAATGCAATTAATTAACAAGAGGTAAATAAAGGGGGGAGGGGTTTCATGACAAGGAGTCTGTTTCTTGCTTCTGCTAAGGCTGGGTCAGAACAGGAGCTGGGACAAATAGTGAGAGATGGCTTATTCCTGTTTACACGGGATTTTGGGTCTAAGCGGAAGCCAGTGTAAGGTCTAGCAATAGGAAGCTTTCAGAAACAAGGGAGATCCACTGTACTGTGTACAGGTAGTCCTCGACTTACAAGCATTCATTTAAAGACCGTTCAAAGTTACAATGGCACTGAAAAAAACTGATTTATGACCAGTCCTCAAATTTATAACCATCGCCGCGTCTCCATAATCATGTGATCAAAATTTGGGAGCTTGGCAACCAGAATGTACTTATAAGCATAGCAGCATCACCATGATCACTACTTGTGACCTTCCCAGTCAGTTTCCGACAAGCAAGCTCAGTAGAGGAAGTCAGATTCACTCAATAACCACGTGAGTCACTTAACAACTGAAGTAATTCACTTAACAACTGTGGTAAAAAAACCTTCGTCAAACTGGGCACAACTTGCTTAACAAAATGTCTTGCTTAGTAATGGAAATTTTGGTCATAACTGTGATCTTAAGTAGGGTTGGCCCTACTGGGAAGTCTCTTGAGACACAGAATTATCCCCTGAGAGTCCTCTGAGTCATCTTGACCCTGAGAACAGCAATTCCTTGGCTGACAAGTTCCTGCACACTTTCAGATATGTAACTGTGCTCATTTCCATAGACACCCCATATCTATCCATTTGATTTCACATGGAGACAATTGTGCAGGATTCATCGATACTCAGCTCTTCACATTTAGTATTTAGCAAATGCTGTTTTCCTACTACATTGCCTACTACTCTATAGAAATACTACCAGATGTAGGCTGGTTATCAGCAAGCTATCACAGTTGCAATACAACCTTTATGGTATAGAGAACAGGCATTGCCTTGAAAGGACTTTTGACCAGCATACTAGAGTCTATTTGTTCTGCTTTATTGTCCTTTAATTCATTGGTCACTGAAAGCTTTGGAGAGAAACTAGCTAAACCTGAGATTGGTAGTAACTTCATAAGATGCAGGGCTATGTCAGATGACAGCAAGAAAATTCCAAAATTGTGTTCATGTTTTTGAAAACGAGATGGAGAAAGTGCTTCCTGATGGTTGTTTGGGTAGGGTGCAACTGAACTCCTCCAGATAGGAAAAATAGGATAAAAAAAAAGAAAAGAAATTATATACAGCAGAATAAAAGTTGGAAAAGTTGAAAAGTTGGAGTTCTAGTCCAACCCTATGCTCAAGCAGTAAACCCTTTACTATCTCTATCATCTGTTTGTCTATCATCTATCTGTCGATCCATCCATCCATCCATCCACCCACCCACCCACCCATCCAATCAGCTCACATTATCCATTTTGCTAATGCAAGAACAAACTAAATCTCATCTCATCTCTTAAAGCACCGCCTCCCGCCCCCCCCCCCCCCAGCCTTCTTTTTCTACCAAAATTTAGTACCTGGGCATTTTAACAGCTTAGATAAAAAATAGAAATTTAAATTTATCAGTCCAAAGCATTCTTTGTATCTGTTTAGGATATATAGTCATGCATTTGAGATTCATCCTTTGACCGGATTTTAAATATTATTCTAGAAAAACAGTAAAACCCTTTGAAATCTCATTACAGTTTTGGAATCACTGTCTGTGCAAACTCAGTAAAAGTGGAATTATCCTCTGTGTACTGGAGACCTGACAGCCAATACGATATTCAGTAATCCTTCAAGAATTCAGGTAAAATAAATTGTTGTACCAGGAAATGCTTCTGTTGAATATAGAAATCTATACCTGGCATATAATGGGCATAATGGCTTGAATAGCTTGTTCTGTAAAAGGGATAAACAGATCATGCTTTCTTCTGCTTAAAATAAAATGCCATCAGATTATTTAAAAATGCTGCATGATCTCCTTATTACAAAAGTTTCTGAAACTTGAAAATCATGATAGATTATTATATTATGTCCTGGGCATAAACAAGCTGAATGACAGGAATTTAGACACGATAGGATAATGATGGATTTGGGAAAGATCAAGTTTCTAGAGCCTATGAAGAATGCTTTATTTCTTTCCATCATTCGGAATTGCAGCCATTACCTAGAGCTGTTTTCAAAACAGTCTGATCTAATCAATAAAAGAGTTTTACATCAAATGACTGCAACAATATTTTTCTCCTTTTTTTCCTTTTTGTTTCAAAACACTTATCTCTCTCCTGGATTCCCTGCTTCAAAGAAAATCATTAAGGTTATTAAGTGTAGTAATGATTGATTTATTACATAACATTCCAAAGTGTAGGCTTTGAACACTGAATTAAAAGGTCTCATATTCTCATTTTTTTTTCCTTAAGGGCTGAATACTAAAAATGCTGAGCAGATATTATCAAAGGCAGCCTTGTAACCAAGGGCATTGGAAGGTGGCTTTGCAGCATCTGAACTCTCTTCCACATTTACTTAGCTGTATTTTAATGACATGTTTAATATTCTGCCTAGGATTTGGGTGATAGTTCTTTTTTATTTTCTGAGTAGAAAAAAAAAATTGAGCGAGTGGGGAAGGTGAGTTTAAAGATATTGCTTCATACATGTCCTGCCGACTTATTGATTTATTTATTAAATTTTTATGCCGCCCATCTTTCTGGGTGGCTTACAAATTATAAAAAGACAAATAGAAAAATTATTAAAATATTAAAACTACACAAATTAAAAATTTAAAGCTATACAAACTAGGACTAAGAGACGAACAGCATGGGATGAGGTCTTTGTATCCTGTCAAGCATATCCAAAGAAGGGCGCCCCCCTCAGGCTCCCTCAACAAGTTAGAATGCAATGCACTAAGGAAAAATCAATTCCATTCTATTGAGGCCCCACATTCAAGTCCAATATACCTTGATGAACGTATCTTTTCTTTTATGTACACTGAGAGCATATGCACCAAGACAAATTCCTTGTGTGTCCAATCACACTTGGCCAATAAAATTCTATTCTATTCTATTCTCAATATCTGTGGGAGAAATGGATTCTCCCTTGCATTCCATTGACAGCATAATACAGTGATGGCGAAGGTTTTGGATTCAGCATCTGAACCCCAAATTTTCCAGCATCTGGAAAATGCCTAACTTGACTCTGTTGGTGTATCACCCCCCCAGCCCAAACAAAAGAGAAATGGGCTTGGTTGTCTTCAGACTCTCTTTAGCACAGTAAAAGATAACATTATTCAACTTTTTACTTTTAGAGTAGACAATAGCAATAGCGCTTAGGCTTATATATTGCTTCACAGTGCTTTACAGCTCTCTCTAAGCGGTTTACAGAGTCCGCATATTGACCCCCAATAATCTGGGTCCTCATTTTACCGACCTTGGAAGGATGGAAGGCTGAGTCAACCTTGAGCCTGGTGAGATTCGAACTGCCAAACTGCTGGCTGTCAACAGTCAGCAGAAGTAGCCTGCAGTACTGCACTCTAATCACTACGCCACCAAGGCTCTTAACAATAATATATACTAGCCATTTCTATAGCAACAAACCTATCACCAAAATCAAAATGTCACTTTTCCCATCACAAGCGCAAAATCCAGAAGTGGTTTCCAAATGGAAACCCCAAACTTTCTTTTTTTCCCTTTCTTTTCCGCTAGGTTTCTCATTATTTTCATTTTCTTTGTATTTTATATTCTAATTTATAAACTAATAAAAATATTTGTGATAAAAAAGAGAAATGGAAGTTAGCACAACTTCCTGAGGATCCGCAGGCTATATGAGAACACCCATCATGCTCATGCCATTTCGGCAGCCTTGGAAAAATGCACAAGAGCATACCCTGATCTCACACAATTTTCAGAGATTCCAGAGACCATACAAAAGTATGGCCCTCTCATGCAATTTCAGGACGGTCCAGATGCCCCATAAGAGGACACCTCATTCTCATGTGGCCTCCACAAACTACAAAAATCCTGCAAGAATAAGGCATGCTTTCAAAAACAGTTGTTGGTGAATGCTGGTATGTCACTCAAAATGTCATGGCGTTTCACCTTTGACATGCTTGTCATAGGTTTGCCATCACTGGCATAATGCATTGCTCTTAGACTTCACAACATACAAATTGATCTGCATTCCGCACCATCACAACCTCTTGATGCTGATTATGTTACGTAAATTACAGTAAAACAATAATGTTCTAGCTTAGCAATGATGCTTCATGGTCTCTTTCAAGAATCTTCATGGAAGAAAAAATAGAAGTAAAATAGAAAGACCATGAAGATCCATTACTAAAACCTGCACTGGCTTCCAGTTTGCTCCTAGGCAAAATCTCAATGCATTGGGTAGGAACAGCGTTCCCTGCAGAAACCTACCTGTCTACTGAAATGAATTTCGGAGGGTATGATGTGCATCTCCCACTCTTTTGAGATCTGTGTAGCTACGACAAAACAGAGGATGTTTGGCTGTCTCTATGCTCTAGAATTTCCAAAGTGTATTTTCATTTTGTATTTTCAGTAAGAGTCTTCCAGAAACTGAAGTTTTTCTCTTTTTAGAAAGATCATTATTGTACAAACATTTCCTGCTTTTATCGATTGCCATGCTTACTAATTTAAATCAAGCTGCATTAAAGTGTGTACTCCCCTTCATGGTCATCTCGGTTATGAAGGATTTGTCCTGAAAGACTGATCATCTGAACTTGCAGAGCCACATAGACAAACTGCATTTTTCTGAAACAAAAAAAGAAAAGAAACTATAACGTGTAGAGCTGTGGCTGAGGGAGGAATATTAACAATCAGCTACCATAAAAAGATGAAATAACTTTCTCTTCTCAGTCCTTTCTCATTGTAAAGAGAAAGCCTAGAACCTCATAAATCCAAGTGGTAGGATTTTAAAATTCTTTTAAAAGGGTTTTGTTTTGTTTTGTTTTAATGCTCACACTGAGTTCTGTATTTGTACTTTAAAGTCCTATTTCAACTTTTATGAGTTGGGAATCAGCTGGAATATAGAGGAAGATCAGAGTAGAAGCAGAACAATAGGATTGAAAGGGACCTTGGAGATCTCCTTACCTAACCCCCTGCTCAAGCAGAACCTGGAGCATTCCAGAAAAATGGCTCTCTAGTCTCTTCTTGAAAACCTCCAGTGTTGGTCCACCCACAATTCTGAAGAGCAATCTGTTCCATTGACGAATCCTTCTTACTGTCAGGAAATTCCTCCTTATTTCCAGATTGTATCTCTCTTTGGTAAATTTCCAACCCTTACTTCTTATCTTGCCCTCAGATGCTTTGGAGAATAGATTGACCTCCTCTTCTCTCTGACAACCCTCAAGTAAATATAAATATAAATATAATATATAAAGAGTGATATAAATTCTTTCAATAAATAAATAAATAAATAAATAAATAAATAAATATAAATTCGCCACGACTGCAAATAAATATATAATTAAATAATAAAGAAAAAGTAACTAAATAAGAAAAAGTTGTGTTGATTCAGGCTGAGGGCCTCTTCTGTCCAGTATTTGGTTCCCCAAATGATTAATCTGATAAGTATAAGGTGATCATTGGCAGGACCTGAAGAGCAATTTCTGAAGACATTCCCTAGCTACTGGGATTATATACAGCTTCTGATTCTGGAGATAATGTATAGCCATCATGATTAGTATCCACTAAGAGCTTTCTCCTCTATAAATCTGTCTCCTTCCTTTTAGCCCATCCAAGTCATCACAATATCTTGTGGTAGCAACTCTTCCTGGTTAATTATGGGTTTGTGCAAAAGTGCTTCCTTTCATCTGCCCTGAATTATTTGCCATTTGGCTACATTGGATCGCTCAAAAATGTGGAAAAAGAATGGGAAAGGGGAACAAAAGAGGGAAAAGAATTACTTTTTCTTCACTTTTTTTCCCACAAAAGTATAATTTTGTATCACTTTATCATGTCACAATTGACTATTTTTCTCCAATTTAGTTCCTTTCATTGCTGTTACCCTTTGTTGTTTGGCTTTTATTTAATTCACAGTTGCTTCAATCTAATTAATTTATTTTAG
Source organism: Ahaetulla prasina (assembly GCF_028640845.1). Taxonomy (NCBI): domain Eukaryota; kingdom Metazoa; phylum Chordata; class Lepidosauria; order Squamata; family Colubridae; genus Ahaetulla; species Ahaetulla prasina. The sequence continues at coordinate 41,671,106 of NC_080540.1, read as the reverse complement.
ATTTTACATAATGCTTTATTACATTTGTGCGCTTAATAGTATTACAAATGGTATTTCACAAATAACAAATGAAATAATAATAATAATAATAATAATAATAATAATAATAATAATAATAATAATAATAATAATAATAATATTTTAATTTTTATACCGCCCTTCTCCCGAAGGACTCAGAGCGGTGAACAGCCAAGTAAAACAATACAATATATTACAATAAAAACTATTTTAAAAACTTATTCCATATGGCCTAAATTTAAATATAAAATACATAATATAAAAATAAACCCCATTTAAAACGAATTAAAAACCCCTATTAAGCCAGTCCTGCTCGGAAGAATAGGTATGTTTTCAGCTCGCGGCGAAAAGTCCGGAGGTCAGGAAGTTGTCGAAGTCCTGGGGGAAGCTCGTTCCAGAGGGTAGGTGCCCCCACAGAGAAGGCTCTCCCCCTGGGGGTCGCCAGCCGACACTGTTTGGCTGACACCCTGAGGAGACCCTCTCTATGGGAGCGTACCGGTCGGTGGGAGGCATGTGGTAGCAGAAGGCGGTCCCGAAGATATCCCGGTCCTATGCCATGGAGCGCTTTAAAGGTGATAACCAACACCTTGAAGTGCACCCGGAAGACCACAGGTAGCCAGTGCAGTCTGCGCAGGATTGGTGTTATATGGGAGCCACGAGTGGCTCCCTCTATCACCCGCGCAGCTGCATTCTGGACTAACTGAAGCCTCCGGGTGCTCCCCAAGGGGAGCCCCATGTACAGAGCATTGCAGTAGTCCAGGCGAGAAGTGACGAGGGTGTGACTGACCGTGCATAAGGCATCCCGATCTAGAAAGGGGCGCAACTGATGGACCAGGCGAACCTGGTAAAAAGCTCTCCTGGAGACGGTCACCAAATGATCTTCAAAAGACAACTGTCCATCCAGGAGAACACCCAGATTGCGCACTCTCTCCATTGGGGCCAATGATTCGCCCCCAACAGTCAGCCGCAGTTGCAGCTGGCTGTACCGGGATGCTGGCATCCACAGCCACTCAGTCTTGGAGGGGTTGAGCTTGAGCCTGTTTCTCCCCATCCAGACCTGCACGGCCTCCAAACACCGAGACAACATTTTGACAGCTTCATTGGGGTGGTCAGGGGTGGAAATGTACAGCTGGGTGTCATCCGCGTACAGTTGATAACTCACCCCAAAACCAATGATGACCTCACCCAGCGGCTTCATATAGATGTTGAACAGGAGAGGCGAGAGAACTGACCCCTGTGGCACCCCACAAAGGAGGCACCTCGAGGTCGATCTCTGCCCCCCTGCCAACACCATCTGCAATCGGTCGGAGAGATAGGACGAGAACCACCGAAACACGGTGCCTCCCACTCCTAAACTCCCCAACCGTCGCAGCAGGATACCATGGTCGATGGTATCGAAAGCCGCTGAGAGATCTAGGAGAACCAGGGCAGAGGAATAACCCCTATCCCGGGCCCTCCAGAGGTCATCCACCAGCGCGACCAAAGCTGTCTCCGTGCTGTACCCGGGTCGGAAACCGGACTGGAACAGGTCTAGATAGACAGATTTCTCCAGGTACTGGGGTAACTGATGTGCCACCACACTCTCAACAACCTTCACCACAAAGCGAAGGTTGGAGACTTGACGATAGTTACCCAAAACAGCTGGGTCCAGGGAGGGCTTCTTGAGGAGGGGCCTCACCACCGCCTCTTTCAAGGCGGTGGGAACAACACCCTCTCCCAAGGAAGCGTTGACAATTCCCTGGAGCCAGCCTCGTGTAACCTCCCGGGTGGCCAGCACCAACCAGGAGGGACACGGGTCCAATAAACATGTGGTGGCATTCAGCCGTCCCAGCAACCTGTCCATGTCCTCGGGAGCCACAGGATCAAACTCCTCCCAGATGGTCTCAACAAGACTAGCCTCCGTCACCTCGCCCGAAACTATCCAATTTTGGTCCAGACCGTCCCGAAGCTGAGCAATTTTGTCAAACAGATACCTGCTGAAATCCTCAGCACAACCCTGTAAGGGATCATCGCATCCCCCCTGGTGAAGGAGGGAGCGAGTCACCCTAAACAGGGAGGCTGGGCGGTTCTCTGCTGACGCAATGAGGGTAGAAACATAGGCCCGCTTGGCCTCCCTCAATGCCACTAGATAGGTCTGGGTGAAAGACCTATCTAGTGTACGGTCAGCTTCAGAACGGCTGGACCTCCAAGCGCTCTCTAGGCGTCTTCTCCGGCGCTTCATCTCCCTCAGCTCCTCGGAAAACCAAGGAGCTGGTTGAGACCTACGCCGGGTCAGAGGCCGCAAAGGCACGACACGGTCCAAGGCTCCAACCGCGGCCTGTTCCCAGGCCGCAACAAGCTCCTCGGCCGAGCCGTGGGCCAGATCGCCAGGGAACGGCCCAAGCTCCATCAGGAACCTCTCTGGGTCCATCAGTCGCCTGGGATGGAACCAACGCATTGGCCCATCTCCCTGCGGTGCTGAGCGGTGGTCCGAAAGTCCAGACGAAGGAGAGAGTGATCTGACCATGACAAAGGTTCAGTGACTAATTCTCGTACTTCCAGATCACTCAACCACTGTCCAGAGACAAAAATCAGATCCAGTATGTTTCCCCCAACGTGGGTGGGGCCGTCAACTAATTGGGTCAGGTCCATGGCCGTCATGGAGGCCATGAACTCCCGAGCCGCCGTTGACGATGTACCGGCTGATGGCAGGTTGAAGTTCCCCACGACCATAAGCCTAGGGGTATCAGCCGCCATCCCGGCTATCATCTCCAGCAACTTGGGCAGGGCTGTTGTCACGCAGCAAGGAGCCAGGTACGCGATCAACAAGCCCACCTGCACCCTACGACCCCACTTCATGTAAAGGGATTCACAACCGGCTATCTGAGGTACAGTGGCCTCCATCAGCTCTAGACTCTCTTTAATAACCACCGCCACTCCTCCACCCCTACCTTGGGCCCTTGGCTGATGAAATACCCGGAAACCTGGTGGGCACATCTCCACTAGGGGCATCCCTCCCTCAATGCCCAACCAAGTCTCCGAAATGCCCATAAGGTCCGCAGCCCCCCCGTATAAGATCATAAATCAGGCGGGCTTTATTTACTACGGACCTGGCATTGCATAACATCAGCCGAAGGTCCAAGCCCTGAGGAGACTGGCCACTCGGGGAACGGGAAAAGTCTGAGGGGCTGGAGCGCGCAATCGCTTTTAAACAGCGAGTGCGCACCCCCTGAACATGATACGGCCCCCCACTTCCGCCATATCTGCCTCTCCCACTTACCGTACTGATGGAACAGCCCTCTGGAATTGGAACGAGAAGCTTCCCCTTAACCTCCAGACCTGATGAAATATCGCTGCGAGCAATTGCTAGAACTGGCTCCCTCCCCAACGGGTTTCCCCCGATACCCGTTTTTACCCTCCCACCCCTTAAAAATTGTTTATCTAAAAAATCCCATAGGTTCTTTTTCAACGCATGCTATCTCTCTGGGTCCCAAAACCCGTCATTGAGATAGGTCCTCGATAACGTTGAGGGCCATTTCTGCGAAGCGGAGGACCCTCGCAGATGATGGAGTTCAGCCGAAGAATAAATCATATCTCGAATCAGGCATAAATGGCGCATAGATGAAAATGTGTCTCTCATCTGTAGAAGATGGTAAAGCAGTCATATTTGGGTCGATGACATAAGACCCAGAGATGGTAAAAACGATGAACATTCTCTCATGGAATCCTCTTTCCAGATGTTAAAATAGTCGGTGCCAGCATCCTCCCCCTATAAACAACAGACGCCCGAAAGGGTATGCAGGAGAGGAGGGGGAGGAACCAAGGATAGGGCTGATCTTAACCTGGACTAGCCAAAAAGCTAACCCGAAGCCCACACATGATCTTATAGCGATCCTAATAGGTAGCCCCAGCTACCCCCATCCACACTCCAGAATTCCAAAGGGGGGGGGAGACTAGCTCCAGAATCTAAATTCCCCAAGTCAGAGTCCTGAGTCTGGGGGGGGGGAAAGAAAGGAACATCCACGGAGAAATAAATAGTCCATCGCCGAATCACAGCAAAAACGACCCGGCCCGAGGCAGTCCATCCAGTCCAGAAAGTGTCCAAGGAAAGGGGAACGAGGAGGAAAGAGTCTACTGCCGTTTCCACCACCGGAAAGGCTCCGACGCCGTCCAAATCCACAACGGACGTCCTCGCCATCACCGTCGCGGCCACGACCATGCCCCCCCACAACGATCCCTGTGCCATAAAGGACCTCGCTGGGGCTCCACGATGTATTTCTGCTGTTCCGAGCGAAGAGTAGAGGCTGGATGAAACCCTCGTCGCTACCATCGCTGCCGTCACCCTCCCCCCGCAGCAAAAAGATCGAAACCAAGCTGCTGGGAGAGTAGGCCGGAGTAGGCCGATGTAGGCCCGAACGCCAGCCGGGAGAATAGGCCGGGGTAACAAACGAAGACCTAAGAACCTTGGCTGTTAGATATTGTAGAAATGCAGAAAGTAAATTAGGTAAGCAAAATTACCAGTAATTTCCTTCAGTAACATATGGGAAGATTTTTTAAAAAAAAAAACCTATAAATACCTATATTACTATTTTATATAACATATAAAAATACCTATTAAATATTTTCCCATGGAGATCAGAAAATAGAGAGTTCTGAATTTAATATATTAAACAATATTTAATCAATATAAACTAAATCCAAATTGCAATTTTTGCTTGCTTGATACTTTGCAGCAAAATCATTCTTAATTTTAAGTGAAACATTTTTAATATACCAATATCATGACATTATGAGAAAAATACATTATATATGTATCTTTTAATATATCTAAAGAAAAAACATGTCTTTAGATTTTTAAAGAAGACTGAAACTTTTTTCCGCAAAAAGTTGTATATTTTTGTTGTGGTCTGTGTGTGAATTGAAAAACTGAGAAGATATTGGTTGATGGAATTTTCCTCCTTTTTATATTTCTAAAAAATGGACATTATTGAATACTTGCATATATTCACATGCCAAACTCTTACACAATGTAAGCTGCCCTGAGTCTTCGGAGAAGGGCGGGATATAAATTCAAATAATAATAAAAAAAACCTAGAAACTCATCAACAAATGTTAGAGATTTTTACTTCCAGTTGGTCGTCTTCTTTGATGCCACCACATAATCATTCTCTCTTCCCATCCATCATAAAAGATTAGCCAAGCAAGAATGCTGGATAAAAATGAAAAGAGAATATGACTACTATCTGACCCCATGACACACCTATTGGTACTGGTAGAAAGAGCTGGGGTAGCTCCAAGCTTCTATTTGTTTGAATGGTCCTTTTCCCCCACTGCTTAGTGCAAACATTCTAAAACATGAAACAGCCAGAAGTAGCTACAGGTCAAATGAAAACAACAATAGGACAATCACATTTGATATGATGGCATTGTAAGTCCCTGAGTTCCTAATCATCAATATGGCCGTATGGACACATAATACGAAATTGAGGCATTTAAAATTCATATAAAAGGATTTTCTCTCCATTATGTTTTTAAATTGTTTTCAAAGTCATCCAACTGTGTTTCATTCTAAACCAGAGTGGAACAAGAGAGTACTATCAAAGAAAAAAAAAATCTTCTGACTAACAAATATATTATCACATAAGCTGGTGAACCTTTAAAAGACCAAAATAATCATTTGCTGAATCTAAATGGTTACCTCTATGGAAGCTAACCAGCCTGAGTTGACAAATGGAAAAGATATTTTTTGATAAGATGATGTAAAAATCTTGATGTCAGCATTAGACTACAAGGTGTGAAAGGAAGGGAGCTTTAAAAAGCCAGTAGGATCTAGGCTTCTTCAATAATGAATAACGATGCATCAGAGGAAGATGTCAGAGGGCTGAAAGGGCAGATGTGATATTTTAAAGTAACTTAGCACCATAGTAAATAAATTATGAGGAAGATTTGTACAGCCCTGAAAATAAATGAAGTTAGTGGAAAGGGAACTTTGGCTCTGTGACAATGTAACTTCAATATCCAAAGTGTTGTTTGCAAAGTGATGTTGTCCATCTATCTCCTTTGGTTTATAAAACAACATGGGAATAGGATCAAGATTCTGGTATTTTATCCAGACCATGCCTTCCACCCTTGAAATTTTCCTTCCATCCTTCTTCAGGGCTGTGAGCTGATTTTGGTGTCAGTGACAAAGGAAGCTCTGGACTCTGACAGATGATGCACCATTAGCCCTTTAGCTCTTTATAGTGGCAACCGTTACCTTCACTTTATTGAACATCTATAGTACCAGGAGGTTCCAGTGTATTGCTACTGCATGCTTATTCATTCAGGTCCTGATGGCCTTTTGCCTGAACTACTTCAGCCATCTTTGAATGCTCTTTTGCCTGGATACTGGGAGGTTTAAAATTGATTGATTTAGCGCTGGCTCTTTGGCTTTGAAACGGAGATGAGCACCGCCCCCTAGAGTCGGCAACGACTAGCACGTATGTGCGAGGGGAACCTTTACCTTTACCTTTTACTTCTCTTTTCAGGAATATAGCTGCACCCCCACCATATGAACAAGCATCGGAAATCACTTTCTCGTATCATTTTCAAAGACACATAGTCACAATTTTGGAATTTTCTTGATGCCACCAGTATCTTTATGACGCTTGCAAGTATGGTCACCTCCAGGTTTATGTGATTGCTCCCAAAAGCTTTCAGTAACCACTGAATTAGAGGACCATGAAGCAGAACAAGTGGACTATAATATATTGGTCAAAAGTTCTTTCAGTGGGATACTTGTTCTCTGTACCATAAAATGTTGTATTGCAAATTGTCATATTATAGTCTGTTACGCTGATAATTGACCTACATCTAATAGCATGTCTATAGAGTCCTAGACAATGTATGAAAATGGCATTTGCTAAATCCTGAATAATAAGTTGGGAAAGAACTGAGTATCTCCAGTATGAATTTAAACGGATTGATGGATATATGGGGCATTATGGAAATGAGCACAGCTACTTATTTGCAAGGGTCTGTGCAGCATTTATGATCTATAAGCACTTCCCCTTCCTAGTCAATAGCTAAGAAAAGAAATGTCTCAGCCAATCACTGTTAATTTGTTGGTCAGCCAGGGAGGAACACCTCAATCTGGCCCCTCTGTTCTATGTGCATGTTTGTCTATGTATGTTATGTATGGTGTGTGTGGGTGTTGTGTGTATAAAATTTAGAAACTCACAGAGCAATTCCCTCTGCGATGAAATATAATACAGTGATGGAATCCTGCCAAGCTGTTGTATGCCTAGGTGTCTTTGCCCAGTTCTGCCATAAAGAAGCCATGTCAGAATTAATAGGAGCTGAGAGAAATGGAACCAGACACCCACTGGAATGCCGGCACAAACAGTTTAACCCAACCAAATGAAATGCTTCCCTTAGTGCCTGTGGCTGCTTGAAATGGAAATGCAATGGTGAACGTAATATGATGGTGACCACTGCCCATAATAGCATGTGATTAGCTAAGGGATCAAGTACCTACTAACTGGAAGTGCCCTATTTAAAATACACGTACAATACGGTTTGTATGAGAGTCTTGCCTCAGAATAGTAGGAAACTATGCCCTTGATTTTTTAGCAAAGGCGGAGAGCCTGGGCAGCCCTGATGAGGCCTTCCCTAACCCATTAGACCAATTTTTCTCAACCTTGGCAAATTTAAGATGCATGGGCTTCAACTCCCAGAATTCCCCAGCTAGCCACGGTTGGCTGGGGAAATCTGAGGATTGAAATCCATGCATCTTAAAGTTGTCATGCTTGAGAAACGCTGCATTAGGCCACAGGACTCTCTATATTCTCCAATATTGCAAACTACTCTTGAAAGTGAAAGGAATTTCAAAGTACCTTTAGATATGGCAATGAGGCATGCTGGTTAAAAAAAATAAAATTTCCTGGGTGTACCTAAAACCATTTTTTTCAGATTGCCAGCTCCTCTATCAGCATTTTTTAGTTTTAAAAGCTTATTTGAATGGTTGTATACATCTAAAATAACCACACACTGAAAAAAAACTGTAGATAGTTTGTAATACTATAAGCATTAATTTCCCCGGGTTAATTAAAAGATAATGTCATTGAACTTGAAGATTGGAACTTGGTTACAGGCTGTAGCATTAAGATTAATGCAGTAGGAATAAGCAACGGATTTGCAGAAAATTAAAGCAAGGGAAAATAGCTTGTTCCACAAAGCACTAGGTTTGCACATAGTAGTGAGATAAGAAAGATCAGTACACATACCTGCCTGTGTAAAGAGAACAGCCTCCTCCAATCTGTACAATGTGAATGGTTTGGACTTCAATTCCCATATTTCTCAGCTGGCATAGTTAATATTGATTATGGGAGTTGATATCTAGCAATTAGGAGGATGCTTGGGTGGAAGTGTGCTTTAGAGCAGGGGTGTCAAACTTGTGGCCGGTGGGCCGGATGCGTCACGTTCTGGCCCTGGTTTAATGAATGGAAAAGAAGTTGTGATATGTCACATGACAACGTTATCAGTAACACTAGCAGAGTTGGAAGGGACCTTGGAGGTCATCTAGTCCAACCCCCTGCTCACGCAGGAGACCTGTGCCAGGGATTCAAACCGCCGAACTGCCAACCTTTCTGATTGACAAGCTCAGTGTCTTAGCCACTGAGCCACCTAGTCAGGCTCATGTCGTTGTGAGTTTGACACCCCTGCCATAGAGTATAATTAACAGATCAGTTTCCAATCAGTCATACATATAATCCGGTATGTAATTTTGATTGTTCTATGGATGAAAGCTACCAATCAGCAAAAAGAGAGAAGGTTGTTTATGGTTCAAGCTCCTCCATCCCAATTGGTTGGCTGCAGAGGGACTTGGTTTTACAGTTTCATCTCTCTCTTTCCATGTTCCATTACAGGTACTCCTCAATTTACAACAACAATTGTACAACAATTGTACAAACAACAATTAACAAAAGTTAATAAGTCAATGACATGGTCATTAAGTGAGACTGGCTTTTCTCATTGACCTTGCTTGTAGGAAGCTGGCTGGAAAAGTCTCAAATCTCGATAACATGGCCTGGGACACTGCAACTATCAAACCAGGGGTGAAATGCTCCTGGTTTGGACCGGATGATGTGATCCGGGTAGCGATAGGGACGGGCAATTCGGAGAACCGGTAGAAACATTTTTAGACATAGCAATTTAAAGTTAAGGAAGTTTTAAAGTTAGTTGCTTTTATCTAAAAATATAAATAAAATAAAATATTTTTGCAGCTTTCTGAGATTTGGTGTGTTTCTGTAGTGTTTCACTCTAGCTTCACAAACACACAAAATCTCACAAAGCTGTATATGGCATTTTGTGTGTGTCTCTCTCTCTGTGTGTGTGTGTGTGTGAATCAGTTGTGTTGTGTTGTGTTGTTTGTGTGTAAAGTATGAAAGTTGGTTTTTGGGCTTTTTGTGGCTGTGTGAGGTTCCTGCTTGTTGCGGGGGCCATTTTGGGTGAGGTGCAGCTGCAGCTGCTTTTACATTGTGTGTGAATCAGTTGTGTTGTGTTGTGTGTGTGTAAAGTGTGAAAGTTGGTTTTTGGTACCTCTTATTGTTTTGTGTACTTTGTTTATTATTTTTATTATTTATTGCTATTGGCCACGCCCACCCGGTCATCTGACCACCAAGCCACGGCCACCAATTAAGCCACGCCCACAGAACCGGTAGGGAAAATTTTTAGATTTCACCCCTGTATCAAACATGCCATTTGCTACGTGCCTGAATTTTGATGCCATGTCTGTGGGAATGCTGTGATGGTCATAAACACGAGGACCGGTCATAAGTCACTTCTTCAGTGCCACCGTAACTTCGAATGATCACTAAACAAATGGTTATAAGTTGAGGACTGCTTGTACTGGGGTAATACTAAATGAATGCAATCCGTAGCTCCTCTGGTTTTGTAGATGACTTGATCATGTTGCTAATCCCAGCTAATCCCTTGCCAGCTTTCTCTTTAAAGGCTGAGCTTTTGATCAGCTCAGTAAAAATGCCAAATTCAGGTGCTGTCACGAATGGGGAGGGTGTGTATGAAGACAAGAACGGGCATTATTGAAGTTTAGGCTTTGGTGCAGAGGAGGCATATGGGTTTCCTCCAGGCAGCAAAATATCCTGGTAACTATCGTAAGTGGTCATTTCCATGTCTGGATGGCATGAGGGTCTGTAGTCTCACAGAGCTCTTATCCTCATCATTAGCTCATCAGTGGGACCCTCACATTCACCTGGGAGCTTGATCAGAACTCCACAAACAGTACATGACCACACACATAGTAATCTCTTTCCATTATGTGTCTCCCCAGTTTCTTGGACTACAAGTAGTCCTTGACTTACAACAGTTCATTTAGTGTCTGTTTGAAGTTACAATGTCACTACCAAAAGTGAGTCATGACTGTTTCACATTTATAACCTACCGTACTTTTTGGAGTATAAGATGCACTTCCCTGCCCCACAAAAGTGGGTGAAAATTGTGATGCATCTTATACACCGAATGTTGCCGAAGGCCCACCCAGCCGCTGGCCCCCACCCTTTGGCAATTTTCACCCTCCGCGCATCACATTTTCGTCCTCTGCACACCCCGTTTTAGACCTGTTCCAAGCTGCGGGGATCGCGATAGCACATTGCCGCCGATCACTGCCTCCATACATTGCATTTTTGGCCTCCATGCATCACATTTTTGGCTGATTCCAGACCAAAAACGCAACACTCGAAGGTCAAAAACGTGACATGCGGAGGTGGCGATGGGCTCTGGCGATCCCACCAGATCTGGAACATTTGATTGGGGGTATTCCAGGAGGCCGATCCGACTGCCAATCAGCTGTTTGTGCTCAATCAGGCTGCGATAATGTGCTGAAGCTAACCAGGCTGTTTGCTGTTTATTGCAAGGACACTAGCCAGATGGATGCTGGTAGGCAGAGGCAGATTTTTTTCCCTTGTTTTCCTCCCCAAAAACTAATGTGCGTCTTATACTCCAGAGCATCTTATACTCCAGAAAATACGGTACTTGCATCCTCCTAATTGCAGCATTCCCATAGTCAGGTGATCAAAATTCAGAAGCTTGGCAACTGACTCATATTTATGGCAGTTGTAGTGTGATTTACCTTTTGTGCTCTTCCGTCGCAAAAGGTAAGCAAAGCCAAATCAACAGAGAAGCCAGATTCACTTAATAGATTTGACTCATATATTATTTGATTGCTGTTCGTATAAGGGGGCGAGAGATAAGTACCTTGATCCATATGTTAAACGTTTGACCTAGTGGGAGGCACTGATTGGTGTAAATTGCAGGGGTGATACAGAAATATAATTTTAGGTCATTTTATTCTAATTTACATATTTAAGTATTAAATTATTGTATTTATCCTGTAACTATTGTATTTTACCTTACTCTTATTTTAAATTGTTTGTATAGGATTTTATTGATAATACGTGTTTGAACCTTGTACGTTGATATGGCCTATAGGCTAATCAATAAATAAAGAGAAAATCAAAGCAAAACTAATGGAGAAGCCAGATTCTCTTCACAACTGTGTTACTAACGTAACGACTTTAGTGATTCGTTTAAAAATGGTGGCAAGGCAGATTGTCAAATGAGGCAAAAGCACACTTGACTGTCTTGCTTAGCGGCAGAAATTTTGGGCTCAATTTGGTCGTAAGTCAAGGACTACTTTGTACAATTTCCAAAATTGCCTTTTGGATAGACTCGATTTGGAATTTTGAGATTGGAATTTGGCACATCTAGAGGACATGCAGGTGGGCATGGCTAATTAAATTTTACTGCAAACTTTGAGGTGTCTTTTAAAAAATAGGATCAGACATCACCAGCAGCAGTGGCTAATCTAACACTAGGTGCAGCACTCCAATCCAAATACTTTAGGCAATCTGTTGCTAAAAAGAAGCAATGCTAAGAAATACTGATAACACCTTCTGTCAGAAGAGCAATACCATTTTCTAATTAAGCTTATTTCATATCAACCATTATGGCCAAAAAATAGCAGAGCAATATTTTCAAATTACACTTACATATGGAAGATCTAAAAATTAATTCCTCTGCCAGATGGAACTAACAATTCCAGATGACACAGACAAAGTGTCTTATAAGAGCAGATCTTGGTTGCTTTCATACCTGGACTGGGATTTCTTAAAAGGGCTGCCCAATTTAATAACAACCATATCTATGCTCACTAATAAATCCGTTGCAGATTTAACATAACATAACATAACATAACATAACATAACATAACATAACATAACATAACATAACATAACATAACATAACATAACATAACATAATAACAGAGTTGAAAGGGACCTTGGAGGTCTTCTAGTCCAACCCCCTGCCCAGGCAGGAAACCCTACACCATTTCAGACAAATGGCTATCCAACATTTTCTTAAAAACTTCCAACGTTGGAGCATTCGCAACTTCTGGAGGCAAGTTGTTCCACTTGTTGATTGTTCTAACTAAGGAGGAAATTTCTCCTTAGTTCTAAGTTGTTTCTCTCCTTGATTAGTTTCCACCCATTGCTTCTTGTCCTGCCTTCAGGTGCTTTGGAGAATAGCTTGACTCCATCTTCTTTGTGGCAGCCCCTGAGATATTGGAACACTGCTATCATGTCTCCCCTAGTCCTTCTTTTCATTAAACTAGACATACCGAGTTCTTGCAACCGTTCTTCATATGTTTTAGTCTCCAGTCCCCTAATCATCTTTGTTGCTCTTCTCTGCACTCTTTCTAGAATCTCAATATCTTTTCTACATCATGGCGACCAAAACTGAATGCAGTATTCCAAGTGTGGCCTTACCAAGGCATTATAAAGTGGTATTTATAATGATCACGTGATCTTCACGTGATCTTGATTCTATCCCTCTGTTTATGTAGCCCAGAACTGTGTTGGCTTTTTTAGCAGCTGCTGCACACTGCTGGCTCATATCTAAATGGTTGTCCACTAGGACTCCAACATCCCTCTCACAGGTACTACTATTGAGCAAGGTACCACATATACAGTACCTGTGCATTTTGTGTTTTTGTTTTTTTGGCCTAAATATAGAACCTTACTTTTTTCACTGTTGAATTTCATTTTGTTAGATAGAGCCCAATGTTCAAGTCTGTCAAGATCTTTCTGTATCTTGAGCCTATCTTCTGGAGTGTTGGCTATTCCTGCCAGCTTGGTGTCATCTGCAAATTTGATGAGTTCCGCATCTATCCCCTCGTCCAAGTCATTGATGAAGATGTTGAAGAGTACTGGGCCTAAAACAGAGCCTTGGGGTACTCCACTGCATACTTCCCTCCATGTGGATGTAGTTCCATTGAGGACTACATGTTGAATGTGGTTGGTCAGCCAGTTACGAATCCATTTGGTGGTGGTGCTGTTTAACCCATATTTTTCTACTTTATCTAGTAGTAGGTTATGGTCTACTTTATCAAATGCTTTACTGAAGTCCAAGTAAATTATATCGACAGCATTCTTCTGGTCCACTAATTTTGTCATTTTGTCAAAGAATGCAATGAGATGAGTCTGGCAGATCTGTTTTTGACAAACCCATGTTGGCTTTTGGTTATTATTTTGTTTGCTTCTAGGTGTTCAATGATTCGTTGCTTGATTTACTAGCTACCGTGTATCTCTGAAACCAGAGAAAAGTGAATCACATGTCTAAAAAAACTTGCACAGGAGGACAATAGTCAATAAATAGAAAAGTTGAAATGTAGAACAGGGGTGAAATGTAAAATTTGTTACTACTGGTTCTGTGGGCGTGGCTTGGAGGGGTGGGGTAATATGACTGGATGGGCGTGGCCAACTTTTTTTTTTTACTTTTAAAAGCATTTTTTCTACAACCTCTTTGGTTGAAAAATGCTTTTAAAAGTCTCCTCTGACGATCCCAGCTGAATTGCCTGATCATTAGAGGCTTTTCTTTTCTTTTAAAAGCTTTTTTTTTGTCTTTAAAAGAAAAAAAGCCTCTGATGATCAGGCAACTCAGCTGGGATCATCAGAGGAGTCTTTTAAAAGAATTTTTTCTACAACTACTTCAACTGAAGAAGTTTTAAAAGTCTCTGACGATCCCAGCTGAGCCATGTGATCATCAGACTTTTTTTTTTACTTTTAAAAGCATTTTTTTGGCCAAAGAAAAAATGCTTTTTTTAAAAAAAAAAACAACACCCTCTGATGATCATGCGGCTCAGCTGGGCATGGGGGGGGGAGGGATTTTTGCTACTGGTTCTCTGAACCACTCACCACCATCGCTACCGGATCGGGTGATCCGGTCTGAACCGGGAACATTTCATCCCGATGTAGAACTAAGAAGTGACCAAGATGTGACCATTAGAAGATCAGGTGACCATGATTCGGGAATCTCCAAGTACAGTGTGAATGGGTGCTAATCAGGGGTGTAATGCTACCAGTTCACTCTGGTTCAGGAGAACCAATAGCAGCGGCGGCACGTGGTTCGGTAAACTGGTAGCGGTGGCAGTGCGAGGAAGTAACCTGTTTTTGACCCTCTGCGCATGCACAGAAGGCTTTGCACATGCAGAGAGGGTCTACAATCGGACCTGACAATGGCACACGCACTTCCGAACTGGTAGGGAAGGTAAGTAGATTTCACCCCTGGTGCCAATGTATCTGCAGATACTTTCTTGTTCTTTGCCAAATCTTTAATCCCACCTACCATTGGGGAAAAAAATGAAATGGCGTTGGCTTACTACAGCTTTATCTTTGTTTGTTTCCAAGGCTATCTTGGGAACCAAATTCTCTTATTCGGTATTTTTAGAAAATAATAACTGCAGATAGCAGCAGTCTAGTAGTTTGAATGGAGGGACATTTACCCATTCATAAAATGTAAATTGGGTACTATGTTGTACAGAACGTTGGAAAGGCAGGGTCTTTGATGGATAGTGAGCAGGATCCTCACTGGTTATTCTTTGGTAAATGAGTATGTTGTGATTCATGTTGCAGCTGTTTTGTGAATGAGCAATAAGGTTTCACAATGACCGATATTTTTTGACAGCATCCATTCTTAAATTTTCAGATATACTGAACAAAAGAGATTGGGGGGGGGGGTTGGGTTCTCAGTCACTGAACTCAGTGATAGTAGAATAGAATAGAATAGAATATAACAGAACAGAACAGAACAAAATAGAGAGTTCGAAAGGACCTTGGAAGTCTTCTAGTCCAGCCCCCTGCAGGAAACTCTATACCATTTCAGACAAATGGTTGTCCAATCTCTTCTTAAAACCTCCAGTGTTGGTGCATTCAAAACTTTGGGAGGCAAGTTGTTCCACTGATAGATTGTTCTAACTGTCAAGAAATTTCTCCTTAGTTCTAGGTTGCTTCTTGGTTAATTTCCATTCATTTCTTCTTGTCCTATACCCACCGTCCAAATTTTGATCACATGACCATGGGGATGCTGCAATGGTTGTGAATGTGAAAAATGGTCATAAGTCACTTTTTTCAGTGTCATTGTAACTTTGAATGGTCACTAAACGAATGGTTGTAAGTTGAGGTTGTAGTTACCCGTACTAACTTAAGAACCATATACATGGACAGTAATTGATTTTGTCAATTGCATGTGGGGGTTGAAGTAAGTTTCTGGAATAAATACTGAAATTGTTTCTTCTAATTATATGAGCTAGAAACTTTGTCCGATTAAGCAAAAACAGAAGAAAATGTGATTCTGTTTGCTAGTAACAGTAATGCTTAATAAAGCATTAAAACTAACAAAATTCCCACGAGAATTAGTGTTGGATTGTTTATTTTTAGTTCTTAACCTAAGAACTCTAGAATTCCCTCATTTTCTAGCTCAGAGAATATAAATGTCTACCTTGAGTGAGTTCACATGTGCTCATTCTCAAAATATGATTCATGTTATCTTTATTCCCTTTTCTATGTTCCCATATGCAAAATAATGTTTATATATAAAGGCATTTTTGTAGACAATTATCCCTTAAAGGCTATATTAGAAAAAAATCAGTTGGCATTAAGGTTTGGACTGTGTGATGAATATTTTAATAGTTAAACATCTTGTGAGGGAGAAGAGGCGGGGTTAATGTAGAAAATAAATCTCACTGTGGCTTTTAATGTGCAAAAATGGACAGTGGTGGTTTAAAAAAGTTTCTACGAGGGCTTAGAACTGTACTTAGTCTCTCTACATCTGTAGCCAGTGATGTTTTATTGTTAGTTTCAAGTAATGTGCAAACTTTTTTCTAGTTTCAATGAACACTAAACTACGATAAATAGTTCAGGCATTTTCAGAAAATGACACTGGCCAGTTGAATTAAGTTAATTGCAGTCCTGTCAATTTCAACAGATAATTCAAAATCACACTGAGATAAAATTAATGTATAACTCAGCAGATTCGGCTTTCTCTCAGAGAAAACTGATACAGTAGAACCTCTGGTCACGAACGCTTCTGACCACGACCAAATCGGGTTCCGACCAAAAAAATTCACAATTTTTTTAAATCTGGTCACAAACACATACTTTTTTTTAATTTCATTTTGTCACAACAGTATACACAAACATTGTCATAAATAAAACAATATATCTTGAAGAATATATATATATATATATATAAGTAAAAAAATATGCATCAGCTATATTAATTTGATATAATGAAGGGAACAATAGGACAGGAACGGTAGGCACTTTTGTGCTCTTATGCACGCCCCTTATAGTCCTCTTAGGAATGGGGTGAGATCAATAGTACACAGTTTTTGGTTGAAGATTTTGGGATTTTGAGTAGACACTATGGAGTCAGGTAATGAGTTCCAAGCATTAACAACTCTGTTACAGAAGTCATATTTTCTGCAATCAAGTTTGAAGCGGTTGACATTAAGCTTGAATCTATTTTTTGCTCTTGTAATATTGCAATTGAAGCTGAAGTAGTCTTTTACAGGAAGGATATTGCAATATGATGATTTTGTGTGTTTAACACAGGTCATGTCGAATTCGACGGAGTTGTAAGTTTTCTAATCCCAGGATTTCAAGCCTGGTGGTATAAGGTATTTTGTTGTTTTCGGAGGAGCGAAGAACTCTTCTAGTAAAATATTTCTCGACTTGCGTAAACAAACACAACCGCACTGATTTCCCTTTCTGCATCATTTTTTTTGTAAGCACCAAATTTCCTGTTGTTTGTATACAACAGGGAAATTAGGTTTGGGTTGCGACCAAATCAAGGTTGTGATCAAAGTTATGAAATGAATTATGGTTGTGACCAGAGGTTCTACTGTATTACTCTGATGTTTGTGTAAAGGCTGAAGGTAATCAACAACTGGCAGATGACCTGAATGAGTTTTACTGCAGGTTTGAAAGGAAACTACAGCCACAACCCCCATCTCAGACACACCAGCAACAGCCAAGACTCCTACAACTGACCCCATTCCATTGGGTTCACAACCCCTAGTGATCACAGAAAAGGAAGTGCAAGATCTATTTCACAGACAAAAGCCAGGAAAAGCTCCAGGCCCAGACAAGATAACTCCTTCTTGCTTAAAAGTCTGTGCTGACCAATTGGCCCCCAACTTCACCCATATTTTCAATAAATCACTAGAGATGTGTTATGTTCCTTCTTGCTTCAAACGCTCTACCATCATCCCAGTGCCGAAGAAGCCCACCATCAAGGAACTGAATGACTACAGACCAGTTGCTTTAACATCTGTAGTCATGAAAACCTTTGAAAGGCTAGTGCTTTCCTACTTGAAAACCATCACGGGTCCACTGTTAGACCCCTTGCAATTTGCACATCGAGCAAATAGATCAACAGATGATGCTGTTAATATGGCTCTGCACTACATCCTACAACATCTTGAGTCTCCAAAGACCTATGCAAGGGTCTTCATTGTAGACTTTAGTTCAGCATTCAATACCATCATTCCAGACACTCTTCTAACTAAGCTAAACCAGCTACAGGTACCGGAACAGACTTGTAAGTGGATCACAAGCTTCCTAACAAACAGGAAGCAGCAGGTGAAGCTAAGCAAGATCACATCAAATACCTGTACAATTAGCACAGGGGCCCCCCAAGACTGTGTGCTCTCCCCACTTCTCTTCTCTCTGTATACCAATGACTGCATCTCCAACGATCCATCTGTTAAGCTACTGAAGTTCGCAGATGACACAACAGTGATTGGTCTCATTCGAGACAATGACAAATCCGCATATAGACGAGAGGTCGAACGACTAGCCTTGTGGTGCAACCAAAACAATCTGGAACTGAACACACTCAAAACCGTAGAAATGGTGGTAGACTTTAGGAGAAACCCTTCCATACTTCCACCTCTCACAATACTTGACAACACAGTATCAACAGTAGAAACCTTCAAATTTCTAGGTTCTATCATATCGCAAGATCTAAAATGGACAGCTAACATCAAAAACATCATTAAAAAAGGACAACAAAGAATGTTCTCAGTAAGCTCAAACTGCCCAAGGAGCTGCTGATTCAGTTCTACAGAGGAATTATTGAGTCTGTCATTTGCACCTCTATAACTGTCTGGTTCGGTTCTGCAACCCAACAAGAAAGACATAGACTTCAGAGGATAATTAGAACTGCAGAAAAAATAATTGCTACCAACCTGCCTTCCATTGAGGACCTGTATACTTCACGAAACAAGAAGAGGGCCGTGAAAATATTTGCAGATCCCTCGCATCCTGGACATAAACTGTTTCAACTCCTACCCTCAAAACGACGCTATAGAGCACTGCACACCAGAACAACTAGACACAAGAACAGTTTTTTCCCGAAGGACATCACTCTGCTAAACAAATAATTCTCTCAACACTGTCAAACTGTTTACTAAATCCGCACTACTATTAATCTTCTCATCGTTCCCATCACCAATCTCTTTCCACTTATGACTGTATGACTGTAACTTTGTTGCTGGCAATCCTTATGATTTATATTGATATATTAACCATCATTTGTGTTGTAAATGTTGTACCTTGATGAACGTATCTTTTCTTTTATGTACACTGAGAACATATGCACCAAGACAAATTCCTTGTGTGTCCAATCACACTTGGCCAATAAAAAATTCTATTCTATTCTATTCTATTCTATTCTATTCTATTCTATTCTATTCTAAAGAGCCCCAGGAGAAGAAAGAGGCAAAGGTATATCTATAAAAGAGAACATGTGAAGTTCATAGTTGAACTATGAGGTCCTTGGTCTTTTCTGAGCTTGGTTGTTTGCTTGCAGACATTTAATTAACTCACTAGATATCACTGATGATGTTACCTAGTTGGGTAATGAAACATCTGTAAGAAAACAACCAAGCTGAGAGAAGCTCTAAGGGTCCCAAATATTTATCTTTTTAGTATGGAACTGCAGTGCCGTAAGTCTTCTATAGGGTGTTGAAGCATATAGCTTCCTGGGACAGTTTCAGAGGTGGGTTTCAGCAGGTTCTCACCAGTTCTGGAAAACCGGTAGCAGAAATTTTGAGTAGTTCGGAGAACCATTAGTAAAAATCCTGACTGTCCCTGTCCCCATCTATTCTCTGCCTCCCAAGTCCCAGCTGATTGGGAGGAAATGGAGATTTTGCAGTATCCTTTCCCTGGAATGGGGACAAAATGGGGATTTTACAGTATCCTTCCCCTGCCACGCCCACCAAACCACACTCACCAAGCCATGCCATGCCCACAGAATTGGTAGTAAAAAAAATTGGATTTCACCACTGGACAGCTTTATTTCTTTCTTCAGCTATTCCTCTGGACAGAAGGATATTGATATTGCCTTGATTTTTACTATTCTGACCTATAAGCTTTAGAAATGCTTTCATTAAGAAAAATGAAAAAAGGTAGGCGAAGCATGCTGAACATGGCTCCTAGAATTTTTTCCAATATATTACCAGTGGGGCCAAACATTTCTGTAAACATGGTCATACAGAAGGCTGCAGATATATTTACTATGGGTTGCACAACTGGGAGGAGGCAGCCAATCTGAATGCGCTGGTTTCCCCCCCCTCCCTCCCACAGTTCCCAGCTGGATTGGGACCTTTTTCAAAGGTGATCTTTCTTTTCTGCAGGTTCATTTCCATATCAATTTTGGTCTCATTGTGATCAGATTTTGGAGAGTTATTGTATTGATGAATAGAACATCCAATCTCCTCACGTGAATACTTTTCTATACATTACTGGGTTGCAAAGAATAAATGATTCTTCAGAAAATAAAAAAGGGAGAAATAACCCTCCCACGAACACCCCTGCTGATCCAGCAGGGCCCTGCTTATGTTCTTATCTTCTTAATCCATTTTTGCAAGAATTCTTGCAATGGGTTTTGTTAATTACTGTGAAATTGCCAGCTGCATTTGGTAAGTTTAAATGCAGGCTTTTTAACCTACAATTTGACAGAGAGAACTGAGGACTTTTTCATTCCCAAACTTTCTATTCTGCAAGTTGAAAAAAAGAGGGATGAGAATTAAAAACGTAGTTGTTTTGATTATGACACCCTCATTCATTCTTACACATAAAATTCATTTAAAAATGAAAAACATTTGTGCATTGCTCTTCGTGTGAAGAATCTGAAATTTACCCAGATAATGCACATTTTAAAATAACTCTTTCCTTAGTGATGCTTCATACAGACTGAATATCATGTATTCAGGTAACTCTTTCCTAGACGTGCATTTTCATCAGACATTTGAAGAAAATTAAGCGTTATGGAGGATACTCAGATTTAAAAATCATTCGCTGATTTCTTATCTTTCCTACAAGGAGCTCTGTTGGATACACAGATCATTCTATTTTATCTTTAATGAAACCTGTAAAACAGACTAAACTAAAGGTCAAAGCCTCTTAATCAGCTTCATGGCTGAATAAGGGTTTGATTTTAATGATCTCCCTGGCCCTTTTAGCATCACTTCCGGATGTCTGACCTACTTAGTTCCCAATATTTACTGTTACTGGTCGTATTGCTTTAATCATATAGGAGATGAAGTAGAACACATCTCCACTTGTCCGCATTGGAGATATGGATCATCTGGTATGTGTATCCATGTCCCATAACACCAGAGGTGGGATTCAACCGGTTCGGGTGAACCGGTATCTCCAAGATCAGCTGGGAGTGAACCAGCTTGCTCCGACAATCTGTCGCTCCCCCCCCCATCTCTGCACTTTACTTACCTTTATCTTCTCAGCTGACTGACGTAGCAGAGTGTATTGCTGCGCCTCAGCTGTGTTACTCCCAAGTGGTAACACAAAAGGTTAGTATTTGTAAAACTGCGCGCAACGCACACAATCACCGAATTGGTTGTTAAACTGGCAACATCCCACCATTGCATAACACTGATTATATTAATGTCTTAGGGAGCACTGATACAAGAACCTTTATCTTCATTCTGATGTCTTCATTCAAGTTAGGAAAAGAAATGGTGACCAGCCCACTGGGCTTGAAACTTTTTGGGGGTTATGAATCTTGATCACCCCGTTTCTATTTTGCTTTCAGAGGGGAAAAAAATTAGTGTTATGCTTTTTGCAGCCAGAACACCTGGCATTCACTGGCTTTTATAAATTAATAATAGGCTGTTCCTTTCCATTAGCTTTACAAAAGAAAACACTGAGCAGTATTTTTGGCTAATTGTTCACCTAGGTTTAATGCTGAGGCAGAAGGCCTGCAGGTTTTTGTTACACACTCAATAATTCGAGAATGAGTATTTAGACCAGCCCTCCCCAGCTGCTATGAATATCCATATGGGTTGGATATATTCTCACAATTCCCTAACTGACACGCAGAAGGGGATTATTCGAGTTATTCTGTGGTAAAATAAGACAGTCGATACATTTTCTAAATAAATAAATAAATAAAGTCCAATCCATCTAATAGGCCTCAAGTTGGCAATACCCTAACTGACAAGAGAAAGGGGATTACCAGTAGTCCTCAATTTAGACCACAATGGAGCCCAAAATTTCTGTTGCTAAGTGAAACATTTGTTTTGAGTTTTGCCCCATTTTATGACTTGTCTTGCCACAGTTGTTAAGTGAATCACTACAGTTGGTAAATTAGTAACGCAGCTGTTAAATGAAATTAACATTGACTTTGCTTATCAGAAGGTCACAAAAGCAGATCACATGATCCCTAGACACCGAAACCATCATAAATACTAGTCAGTTGCTAAGCATCTAAATTTTGATCACGTGACCATGGGGATACTACAATGGCTATAAGTGTGAAAAACAGTCTTAACTCACTTTTTTTCAGTGATGTTGTAACTTTGAATGGTCATTAAATGAATTGTTGTCAGTTGAGGACTAACTCTATCAGAGTTAC
This sequence comes from Ahaetulla prasina, assembly GCF_028640845.1. Lineage (NCBI taxonomy): Eukaryota > Metazoa > Chordata > Lepidosauria > Squamata > Colubridae > Ahaetulla > Ahaetulla prasina. The sequence continues at coordinate 41,648,834 of NC_080540.1, read as the reverse complement.
CTAAGCTAAGATAGAAAGCCAATAAATTTTATACATACATACATACATACTTACATGCATACATACATACATAGTGTGGAAGTCCAGTCCCTCTAATAGTCCTCAAGTTGGCAATCCCCTAACTGACAAGAGGAAGGGGATTATTAAAGATACCTTGAGGTAAAATAGACAGCCAATAAATTTTATACATATATACATACATACATACATGCATACATACATACATGCATGCATGCATATGTACATGGAATGGATAAATGGTATCCAGTCCATCTAATAGGCCTCAAATTGGCAAAATTGCCCTAGAGAATTGGATTATCCTGCAAACAAATGTTAAAGAATAAATACAGGATTAATAGCAAGATAGTGCACTGGGAAGTGGTTGGAAAGGAATGGTAACAAGTTTGATGTATGACTGATGTCACAGAAAAGAACGATTTGATGCTCCCGAGACTTCAAAATCAATAACAGTCAATAAGGAGGAAAAGAGAGAAATATTAAATTATGACAAACTATCTTCTGGAGGCATTTGCCAGTATCCAATTGCAGGCTCCAGCATATTCTTTTTTTTCCCCCCGAAGAAAGCCAAGCAAATTGTAATTTCAAAAGAAAGACCTGGCTTCCATTAGAGACCATTCGGTTACTCTAAATGGAGTTGCAGTATTTTAGTACACCGGGTAATTGAGAATGGCTTTTGTTCCCTAGCTGGTCTCATTATGCTTCCCCCTTCAGAAAGGAAGATTGGAAATAATCTTACTTAAACCAAGCGGCAAGCGACTTTAATCGCCCAGCACGGAGAGCACCAGAACTACACAGAGGGGAGTTTAAAAAAAAAAAATCTAAAAAAGGTACGAGAATCCTCTAATCTTTGGTTTAGTTGTAATGAAATTGTACAGGATAAAGAAGAAACAGATGGATCCTGATTAATTTTTCACTGAGAAGGGTGGAGGGGGGGTTGAAAGGGAGTCGGGGTGGGGGGAGAGAGAGAGAAGGAAAAAAACAAAATAAGCTGATCTTGATACCCAGCATCAACAAACAAACATTGACTGAGAACACCTCATACACGCAAAGCAGACACAAAAGTGCTGCAACCAAACATTATGATTCATATCTACGTTGGATACATAGCTCATGGGAGAATGACAGTATTTATCCTTCCTATTTAGCCAATTATTAAACAATGCAGATATGACTAACGTTGTTTTTGGGCCTTTCCTCAACATTTTTGAACTATAATAAATGGAATACAAGCATCTGCATGCAGTTGCCGTTTCTTCTTACTATGATTCACTGTTTCTTGCAGCTCAAGGTTAACTAAAAAGAGTAGCCGCCATTGGAAGGGCCTTCTCTGTGGGGGCTCCCACACTCTGGAACGAGCTTCCCCCGGGTTTACGCCAAATACCTGACCTTCGGACATTCCGTCGCGAACTGAAGACACATCTTTTTATCCGCACGGGGCTGGCTTAAATTGGAATCTTAAAATGGCAAATTTTAATCTCCAGGCTAATTTAAATAAGTTTTTTAAATTGTATTTTAACCTGTATATTGTATTGCTGGTTTTATCTTGCCTGAGTCCTTCGGGAGAAGGGCGGTATAAAAATCAAATAAATAAATAAAATAAATAAATAAATCATAATAAGTGATTGACTAATTTTTTCTTGCATAAATGATGGCAAAATATTGGATGTTGGGAGAGAGAATGTGGGACACAACCCAACCCAGATAATTGCAGGTAGAGATCAGGTATAGATTATGTTTTTTCTAGTGTGATTCCTTCCATATCTCTTAGGCCACAACTCCTCCCATTAATGCCGGACAGCATGGCCAATGAAAAAGCCAATGATAAAGCTTGATGAGTCCAAAGGGCGTCAGACTGCGAAATGCTAACAGGTTATTTTCTCCATCCAGTGCCTCTACATATGAGGGGAAATATGCCATTCCCCCCCAAATGATATTCTGTTTTACAGTCTGATTCTTGGACTTGTTTTATTGAAGGATTAAACCAATATTAGAGTCTCGGTATGTAACAGCATCACCAGACCTTCCCTGCAACCCTAAGAGCAATTTTGGCTGTTTCAGTCATTGGCTATTTGTTGTTATTTCGACAATGCTTTCATCCCTAGGGTTCTCAATGAGGACATCAGGCAAAAAGCAAAGGAAAAAAAAGAAAGAAACAGCAAAAGAAACAACCCTCTCTATACACAGAGAATAATATCAACCAGTAACATTCATAAAGAGCAGCTAGAATCATTATTAGCTTCACTGGAAATGCTTGGCTGAAGAGGAAAGACTTAGAGGAGGAATTAGATGTTACTGCAGAAGAAATCTATTCCTTTACTTGGGGGTGGGATGCAGGCCAGCATATCGAAGAAACGGTGGCCTTTTAAAAACATCTGGCTGGCTGTTTCACAAGCTATGATATCTTCATACAGCACCCAAAAGTTCAGATGCTTGTTCTGTTGTAACTAGAGTTGTCCCTTGAGGCACAAAGGACGAATCTCATGTTATTCTACTTTGGATAGATTATGCAAAGACTCAGCTCTTTAGAGAAGTCTCCAATGCTGGGAAAGATGGAAGGAAAGAGAAAAGAATGACCAGCTACAAGATGGGTAGATACAGTAGTCGTGAATGGAAGATCTGAAGGATCAGATTAGGGATTGTTTGTCATAGACTAGTAACGGCTAACCTTTTTGCTGTAGCGTGCCAAAAGCGGAGGGAGGGAGCGCGGGTGGGTCACGCGCACACGTGCCCACACCTATAATTCAATGACCCCATGGGTGTGCGACGCTCCTGCGCTCCCCCGCTTTTGGCACACGATGGCATGGAGGGCACGGTAGGCCTGTTTTTCACTCTCCCTAGGCTCCAGAGGCTTTCTAGGAGCCTGGGGAGTGCAAAAACAGTCTTCCCCACCCCCCTGGAGGCCCTCTGGAGGCTGGAAATGGCCCATTTCCCAACTTCTGGTGAGACCAGAAGGCCCAGTTTTGACCCTCCCCAGGCTCCAGAGGCTTTCTAGGAAACAACCCTCCCCAGAGGCCCTTCAGAGGCCAGAAATAGCCTGTTTCATGATTTCCGGTGGGCCTGGAAGGCCCGAAAATCAGCTGGCTGGTGCACGCATGTGCTCTGGAACTGAGCTAGGGCGACACTCACGTGTCCACAGATATGGCTCCACGTGCCATAGGTTCACCATCACGGTCATAGACAAACAAAATGCCATCAAGTCATTTTGAACTAACAACCACATAGATAGGAGTTCAAAATGACTTGATGGAACACCGTCAATCAATCACTGTTGCATTTTCCAACGGGTCACAATAGCAGCAGCAACGTTGTGTTAATCTTACAAAAACTAAACACTGACTGAATCTGGTTAGGACTTCGATTGGGGAAATCAAGAGGAAATTCCAAACATGAAAAATGGATTTGGACTCAAAACAGAGGCATCCCGGACATTGGTGAACCATTTTCTCATTGGGCCAAATAAACAAAATGGAAATGTCCTTATAGTTGCCACAAGTGGTCCGTTCTTGATTACCGAATGAATGTAAATGAGATTGAAATGTTTCTGTCCTGTGTATAATGGCAGAAAACAATTTCATTGCTGGTGTAACTTTGAGCGGTCGTTAAAATAAATGGTTATAAGTTGAGAACTATGTGTATCCTGAAGAGCTAATGTGCGATAGTAATAATATCCTGAAGAGCCAGGATATAATCCAAACGGGCAACATGGCTCTTTTATACCTGTTTCTGAGCACTGCAATGGGACATAGTTGTTCTGTTGTGCAGAAGTGCTGAGGTTAAAGAGGCTAGTAGCAAAAGACAGCAGGATGTACAGAAGAGTTTGTTTTTTTGATTATACTCCGTTTACAATGTGTAATTGAATTAGATTTTTTTGAAGTATATTTTAAGCCTTTTGCATTCAGCCTCTCTGTTCTTAATTAATCAGACCCTGCTAGCTCTTGTAAATTATTATGAGGCTTTCCATTAGCATTCAATTAGGTTACAGGATTTAGGCTTCTAAATAAAATGCCACAACAAAAGGAAGAGGATGCCTTTCATTTCCCCCCTTGAACCACGGATTAATAAGCAATTGTTTAATATTTTCCATTTGCTGACAATCTGTACCATTTTGTGCAGCAAATATAGGGAAGGGAAGAAAATTGAAGGACTGCTCTGTAACCTTTCAGAAATATTCATGTAATAGCAACAATAACAATATAAATGTCGGGTTTATTAAGCATACAGTACAGTGTACTCCTTTTGAGTGGGAACAACCTCAGTAGAATACAACCAAAGGGGCAAAAATAAGATTTGTGTATTTTTGCCCCATCAGTGACCTTCTGCTTTCTAATTTGAAGCAAGAATCCTTTCACAGGCTTTGCAGGTGAACTTTTCTGAGGTCTCAGGGTCATTCTATAGATCATTTGATGGCCTTCAGACATCATTGAATGCTGGAAGGGATCCTAGAGCAGTGGCCACCAACCTTTCGGACCTCAAGGACCACTAAATTTATAATTTTCAATCCCGCAGACCAATATGATCTGCCTAATGACCGACTGGGTGGGCGTGGCTAAGTGGTCACGTGACTGAGTAGGCATGGCCAACTCGATGCCATTCATGTCAAGGGGCGCCTCACCAGCCTCTACTCGCCCCTCCATTCCCAGCCACTCTTCACCTGCCCGCTCAGGCTCCTTAGGGCCCCAACAGGTAGCAGTTGTTGGAACTAAGCAGCCACCATGAGAAAGAGTCCATAGTTTGAGGACCCCTGATTTCATGCAATATAAAAAATGCAAATAATTTTTCTGCGGACCACCAAAATTTTCTCGCGGACCACCAGTGCTCCATGGACCACCAGTTGGTGACCACTGTCCTAGAGTAATGGGGCAGCCAGTTCTCACAGCCCCCAACACTAGCATAGTGAAGGATGGGTTCCTTCTGCTCCAAATGGCAGCATAAAGGGAAGAGATGGCATTGGCTGAGTGTGAACTGGCAAGGTAAAAATGCACTATGTCACTGCAACGTGATGACAATTCATCACTTCTTCCATAGGAACCACTTTAATCTGTGAGCTACATGTGATTGCATCTCCTGTTGGTTGAAATCTGCTAGCTTGTGATCACTTGTAATCACTTGTGCTGGAAGTGCAGTTTCCTATCACTTTTGGAAAGGGAGAAAAACACCATGTATTTCCTGAATCCCCTGTCTGTACTCAGCAAATACTGCAATTGCACCAGAGGGTGAGTAGGAGAGGAGTGAATCTGAGCACCTTAATCAGAACTAAGAGCTAGAAAGGATGTGTCAGATGCAAAGAAACAGGACCATAGGTTAAGTTGCAGTTAAAAAGATATATTGCTCAAGCCTACTCACAAGAATCTAGTCAATTAACCTTCAGTACAAAATTGGCACTAGATAAGGGTCAATGGAATTCAAGAAGGGTTGGACTTAAGACCTTTTGTGGGAATGTAATGACTCTAGGCTGATGACTTGTTTAACTCCAACTCCCCAGCTCTGCCAGCTCTTCTCTTACAGGATGTTTGGTTCTAAAATGAGTGAATAATAAGATCTTTGGCATTCGAATAATCCAATTTACCCTAAAAAACAAAAATCAGTGGTGATACTTAAAGAAAACTGAATACAACAGGGGACTCCAACCGTCGTCCCTTTAAGACTTCTGGACTTCAACTCCCAGAATTCCTCAGCCAGCTTTGCTGCCTGAGGGACTCTGGGAGTTGAAGTCCAGATGTCTTAAAGGGACCCAGGTTGGAGACCCCTGGAATAGAAGGCTCACTCTTAGACAGTCTTTTTAAAGTTGAACTTTATTTATATAAAAAAACAGTCCACTGTTTTCTGCTTTTGAGAGAAATTTTCTTTCTATCAGTGTTTAGGTTCCGTAAATAATGTTTATGGAAAAGTCAACAACAAAACGTCTTCATTCACTGCTGAGCCCAGACTTAGCCCTCTTGGGAATCTGAAATGTCTTTGTTCTGTTACCGGAGTACCAACAAGTAGGAAGCAATACACAGTTGAGTTCTTATAACAAAGGCATATTTAAAAACAGTGCATCTCAGGATTGGTGATCACACCTGCCTCAGAGAAAGGGCTGGATTTTATGCAGGAATAACCCGAAGGCATGAGGAGAAATGACAGTGAAGGAGAAATAGCAGTCATTGGGCAAACAGCATTTAAGCAGGACTGAGAGGATCATAAGAGGTTACTAGTAATCGATAGGAATCGAACCATAGCTTTGGAGGTGAAAGCAAGCCATGCTCAGTTCAAGCCATTCCCTCTGCTTTTGAGAGTTTTGGATAACTTGGGAAAGAGGAGACTGGCATATCAGTGGTGGGATTCAAATTTTTTTACTACTGGTTCTGTGGGCGTGGCTTGGTGGGCGTGGCATGGCTTGGTGGGTGGGGCAGGGGAAGGATACTGTAAAATCTGCGTTCCCTCCCCAATCCAGGGGAAGGTTACTGCAAAATCCCCATTTCCTCCAGATCAGCTGGGACTCGGGAGGCAGAAAATAGATGGGACCGGGGCCAGTCAGAGGTGGTTTTTATCAGTTCTCCAAACTACTCAAAATTTCTGCTACTGGTTCTCCAGAACTGGTCAGAACCTGCTGAAATCCACCTCTGTGGCACATGTACCTTAGTTTTGGGAGTCAAGAGTTCAGCAGGACAATGATGGAGATTTGAACAGCTAGGCTGATCTGGAGTAGCTAATGAGGAGAAACTGGCTAACTCCTCCAGGTTGCAATTACCAACTCAGGGCAGCTTGCGCTTCTGAGGTTTAAGGAGGCAACATACCAGGAAGGCTGAATTCAGCACTTTCTTGGGGATAAGACTACAAATCCAAGTCAGTTGAGGATCTTGACAGGCCCCTTCCATCTTGTGGTCACATTGATTAGGCCAAGATCCTGTCCATTAAGAAGACTTGGAAAAAAATAACTTGCAAAGACCCAGAGTGACTTCAATTCTCAATTAGAGAGGCAGAGGTCATAGTAAGGGTTCAGACAGGATTTTAATACAATATGCACTCAGTTGAGGGTGGTTAGGGAATGTGGAATCATCCCTTCACCCAGATGAAATTTACAAGTGGCTCCCAAGTTCTGAGTATCTTACAAATAGGCTATCTTTTTACATCTACTTTCAAGGTGATCAGCTTTAATGTGATTTGTAATCCAATCAACCTTTCAGCAGGTTGTCTTCTTTCTTGTTCTCTCTCTACAATGGCATCTTTATTCTTGCAGAAAGCGTTAAATCAGGGCAACAGCTCCATTTCACTAGTGGGAGTGGAAGAGGAGATTCCCAATACATTCCATGTTAGGAAGATATTTCTTTCTTCCATTATTGGGCTTTCAGAAGTGAGCGATTTCCCATCAGATGGGGGATCCCTTACAACTCTCTTTGAAAAAGACCTACTTTGAACAGAGGGTCCTTGAGTGGCTCAGACTGCTAAGACAGTCTGTTATTAACAGCAGCTGCTTGCAATTACTGCAGGTTCTAGTCCCACCAGGCCCAAGGTTGACTCAGCCTTCCATCCTTTATAAGGTAGGTAAAATGAGGACCCAGATTGTTGGGGGCAATAAGTTGACTTTGTATATAATATACAAATGGATGAAGACTATTGCTTGACATAGTGTAAGCCGCCCTGAGTCTTCGGAGAAGGACGGGATATAAATGGAAAAAAAAAACAAAACCAAGAAAGAACACCCACCCACCCCGATTCAGCGGAGAAATCCTACCAGTTCACACTGCTTTGGGCGAACCAGTAGCAATAAAAACTACCGGTTCAGGTAGTAAAAAAGACCTACCGGTTCCTGCGAACCGGTATTTCTGATGATCAGCTGTGCGTGTGATTTAAAATCGCTAGAAAGCAGGAAATCATAGCTGTTCCCCCCCCTCGCTTTTATATTTACCTTTTGAAGCCTCCCTTTTCTGCATGTTTTGTGAGCACTGCGCATGCGTGTGCACAGCGCGTGCTTGGTGCAGAGCAAACAGGTTCAGATTTCATCGCTGCCCTGACTCCATTGAAGTAGAGAAGAGGTACTTTTACTGAGTTTGAAACGATAGCAGTGAAAGAAAAGCAAGATCTGAGCCAAAAGGCTTGAAAGTTACATATTGAAAGTTTCCCCAAATCCCTCCCGCCCCCAGGCTGAATGTCCAATCCACATCCCACATAGTGTCATGTGGGGCACATCTTTGTCCATCTGGAGTTCCAGGATGGTTGGCCTTGATTGGGTGTAAACAGCTGGAGAACAAACCTCCCTTTTAGTTCACATGGGCCTTCATCACACCAGCACTGAAAATATTTACAGATCCCTCGCATCCTGGACATAAACTGTTTCAACTCCTACCATCAAAACGACGCTATAGAGCATTGCACACCAGAACAACTAACAAATAATTCCCTCAACACTGTCAAAATATTTACTAAATCTACATTACTATTAATCTTCTCATCGTTCCCATCACCAATCTCTTTCCACTTATGACTGTATGACTGTAACTTTTTGTTGCTATCATTAAGGGTTAAATTGCAACCTATGACCATCATTTGTGTTGTAAATGTTGTACCTTTGATGAAGGTATTTTTTTTCTTTTATGTACACTGAGAGCATATGCACCAAAACAAATTCCTTGTGTCCAATCACACTTGGCCAATAAAACAACTATTCTATTCTGTTCTGTTCTGTTCTGTTCTGTTCTACTCTACTCTACTCTACTCTACTCTACTCTACTCTACTCTACTCTATTCTATTCTATTCTATTCTATTCTATTCTATTCTATTCTATTCTATTCTATTCACACTTCCCAAACACCAATGCCATGCCCCCCCCACCCCGTTTCTATGGCAGCTGATAGCAAGCAGGCATCAAAGGGAAAACCCATGCTGGAGATCTGGCTGACACCTACTTCTATCTCTTTTGCAGAGATCGAACTTTTACAGGAAAAGCAGAAAAGTTGCCTAACCTTGGAGGTGGTGGAGGCAGTGTTGGTGTGCCTTCTTTTTATATTTTAAAAAAGGTTCTTGTACATTCCTTTGCTAATATGGGTAGTCCTCGGCTTACAACAGTTCATTTAGTGACCGTTCAAAGTCACGACGACAAAAGTGACTTAGGACAATTTTTCACAGTTACAACCTTTGCAGAATCCCTATGATCATGTGATCAAAATTCAGATGGGTGGCAACTGGTTCATTCTTAATGACCATTGCAACGTCCTGGGGCTCCTTTTACGACCTTCTGAGGAACAAAATCAATGGGGAAGCCAGGTTCACTTAACAACCAGATTACTAATTTATCAACTGCAGTGATTCACTCAACCACTGTGGTAAGAAATGTCGTAAAATGGGGCAAAACTCACTTAAAATATCTTACTTAAAAACATAAATCTTGGGCTCAATTGTGGTCATATGTCGAGGACTACCTGTTATCAGTATGGGAGCTCCCCTCTATTATGCAGCGACTTCTGAAAATCATCATCTCTGCACAACTGTACCTGGCTTCTTAATCAATGTTGCAGGCTCAGGTGATCCATTTCCAGAAGGAGTTGCAAGACAGAGAAGATTACCTGGATTACAGCACGAATGCATCTGTGAGGCCTTTTTATAGTTGACGAACAAAAAGGCCTTCTACCATAATCACCTCCTGCAAAGAAAAGCCATCTGCTCCTTCTCAAAATTCCATTAAGGATTTTGAACAGAATTCTCACCTCTTTATTTTTGTTTGTTCCTGTTAAAATTCATTTGACTTCACAGTGGAGCATATTACAAGGCAGCAAACAGATTGGCATGGTGCTATTTTTGGAATTTTAAATTAGGTTTGGAACTTTTGGACAGAAGCATGTTGAGCAGGTTCAGAGTGCCCTCTCTTCAGCATCGAATAATCATGGCCCACGTTCATCCGCTTAAAATTAGGAGCAAAATTCGAGAGGAGATTTCTCAGAGAGGGCTAAGCTCTTTCGCTTTTATTACTTTTATTGCTGAATAATAAAATTAAAAAAACCCACAAATATTCAAACGGGTGTCTTAGTCAAGGTTTCCATGACTGCAGCAATCTGGGTAAATCAAATAATTTGTTAGACTTCGTTATCTGCCATCCTAATTGCCGTGTGCAAAGACAGAGCACTTGTTATAAACCTATAAAAAGGGTTTGCTCTAAAACCATCTTTCTCCAACCTGATGTTTCTGAAGCTGTTGCATGTGGACTGAAAATGATGGGAATCAGCTATTTGAAGGAGTGTGGCTTGTTCTGGATGAAATTAGTTTGTCCATTATGTATTTTAATATTATAGACAAATGGACCCAGGCTTAAAGACAGGAGGTTAAATATGCTGAAGCAACTGGATATCTTTCAGTCTGGAAGACAGGAGCCAGAAGACAAAGGATTGTTTTCTAAACATTTGAAGGGCTGCAAGATGGTTTATTTGTGTTTTATTTTTAATCCATTCCAATGTTAGCCCTGATTCCAGTTTCAGTCCCGTGAATTTTGATTTGTGACTTTAATGTTTCAGTTTTACTATCTACGTCAGCACAACAGCACAACATCCACATGTGCAAGACTCCTGATAACAATTCAACATTCCTGGAACTGAATGATGTAGTGAATGCAAGTAACATTGGAAAAGATGCACTTAAAAATCATTGGGCAGCTAAATAGATAATATTGACATAGCGTCTGGACCACCGTATTAAGAATGCTGAATTATCTAATCCTGGGCCCATTACTCCATGACTCAAGTACCCTGTGGTTTGTATTGTCTCTGACCCCTATTTTAATTTAAAGTACACACGACTGCAAGTGACAGAAGATCAAATATGGGCGGAAGTCTGGTGTTTTTAAAGTTTCAGCAGCCAATGCACACATTTACAGGCGGTTCCAGGGGTGCTGTTTGAGCCAACAGAACGGTATAGATCTTCAAGGGGTTATCTGAGTAAAACAAATCTGCAGAATGAAGCATTGCCCTGTTTCCAGGGGTGAAATCCAGCAGGTTCTGACAGGTTCTGGAGAACCGGTAGCGGAAATTTTGAGTCGTTCGGAGAACCGGCAAATACCATCTCTAGCTGGCCCCAGAGTGGGGTGGGAATGAAGATTTTACAATATCCTTCCCCCAAGAGTGGGGAGGGAATGGGGATTTTGCAGTACCCTTCCCCTGGAGTGGGGGGGAATGGAGATTTTGCAGTATCATTCCCCTGCCACTCCCACCAAGCCACGCCCAAAGAACCGGTAGTAAAATTAAATTGAATTCCACCACTGCCTGTTTCTAATAAGCAGAAGTGAAGGAGACACCCCACTTTGCTTGGTAACAACAGGTCTTGTTACTGAGCAGCTACTGCTTGTGAGGTGGATTGCTTGAGCCGCAGTGGCCCCTTCTATTATATTATTTCAAGGTGCACACACCTCCAGGAAGGGAAGGGCCTCAACAAGGTGGATGATTTGCAATCTGAATTTTCTTTTCAGCCAGAACAATGGCATCCCAAGTTAGCTATTACTGTTACGGTATGCAAAAAGTCATGTTCCCACGAAGTACTGAAAATTATTTTAGCATTTGGAATTAAGAGAGCATTTCTTTCTAGCCGACCAGTTTAGGAATTGCCACAATTCCATGTCTGGTGCATACCTCTTTGTAGCCTAGCAGAACTGACCCATATGCAAAAGTATGGCAGCAATCTAGTGATAGTAGATCTCTTATAACCTTGGTTCCTTCTCTGATCAGTGACTGAAAGATTAGCTTTATCTCACTCTTATGGTCATCTTATATATGTATATGGCAATTTTCATGGAGCATTGGACATTTTGGGAACATGATGGTAATATCTCCAATGTTTCCTGTTTCTGGTCCACAATGCTGCCTAAGTTAATTGTGTGTGAAAACTCCAGCCAGAGTTACCCTGTGGTAAGGTGGGTGGCCAATAAATTTTAGAAATAAATGAATAGTACTTAGCAATAGCATTTAAGACTTATATACCACTTAATAGTGCTTTACAGCCCTCTCTAAGTGGTTTACAAAGTCAATGTATTGCCACCAACAATCCGGGTCCTCATTTTACCAATCCTGGAAGGATGGAATTCTGAGTCAATTTTGAGCTTGTCAGGATTGAACTCTTGGCGGTGGGCGGAGTTAGCCTGCAATATAGCATTCTAACACTGTGCCATCTTGGCTCTTAAAATAAATACATACATAAATAAAACTGCTCTTCTGAAATAAATCACCAATGACAAACATGCTTGGAACTGAAATACAAGCTGTTTATTAAAACAGAATCTTATTTTCAGAATTATAAAATGCAGTTCTTACTATTCATTTCTGTTTAATTAATAAAATCAAACCTGGCATTTTTGCAGATCTACCAAAAGGTTTTTTTTTACTAAGGTTTATTATTTTGCTCATGCAAATAAACTTGTCTGATCTGAATAACCAAATGGTGTTAGTTCCATTTTTTTTTGCAGTTGGATTTTGTGATGGAAAATTGTTAAAATACAATAATTAAAAAAAATCACAATAGATTACTATACTTAGTAGACTACTACTATACTTAAGACAAAGTGATCAATTGCTTATAGGATTTGTTATAACATGAGTGAACTTGTGGGAAACTAATTAGAACAGCTCATGGGGAAACATTTTTAAATGTGTTTTGTAGCTGAGTAACAATCAGGGAAAATGGATATCAGTGCTTGATTGGAATGTGATCAGGAATGGAAAGCTGAGGACATTAATTACCCTTTGTTGCACATATATAATTTCTACGTGCACAAATGTGGGCACGATGTTTAAAAGGGTTATGCCACATCAAAATATCTGCAATATATTTAAACATGATATAAAATAGGTACTCCTAAAATGAAGAGTTACTATAGACTAAATCCAGTTCAGCTTTTTTTCTCACAAGTATACACACTTGAACAGTTTACACAGTATAGATGAGTGGTGGCGAACCCATGGCACAGGTGGCATGCAGAGCCCTCTCTGTGGGTATGTGCACCATTACCCCAGCTCAGTTCCGCTGCGCATGCGCACCTGCCTCCCGTCGGCCAGCTGGTCTTTAGATCTCTGCCATGCATGCGTGGGGGTAGGGTGCATGTGTAGGGGGGCGGGGTGCATGTGCGGAGATGCGTGCATGCATGGGGCATGCATGTGTATGTGGGTTGTACATGCACAGGGGGTGCAGGCGCGTGTTGCGTTTTTTGTATGTACTTGTGTACGTGCGCTTTGGGCACTTGGTGCCAAAAAGATTCACCATCACTGGTATAGACCAGTGGTGAGTTGCCCCCGGTTCGGACCGGTTCTAAAGAACCAATAGTAAAACCGGCGGGAGGCTCCTCCCACTGACCCAAACTTCATCAAAACTCTTCTGCACATGCGCAAAAGAGTGCGGGCACACGCAAGCAGAGCACGCACATGGGCACGATGCGAACCGATACTAAAGGTAAGTAGAAAACACCCCTGGTATAGACCTAAAGTATCAGCTACACTTTTTAAGATCTCAAACACATTTGGGCCAGTTTTTGTTTGAGGAATTAAACTCCCCCCCTCAAAAAAAAGTGTCAAAAAGTTTACCTCACTTGCTTTGCTGACACTGTGACTTTCTATGTCTCTAAAACTGCATAAGATGTAGACCACAAAAGGCTTATTTTTGTTCAAGGAGCACAATTTCCCATAAGCATCTGATCCTTCCAGATAGCAATCCCTGAACAAGACTGGTGACTTCACTTCATTCTTTCCTAAGCAATGGAATCAGGCCTCTCACTGAGATTCAGCAGTGATCCTCATTTACCAAATATTTTGATTAGTTTGTAAACTATTTATAATAAGCAAAAGGGATGGAGAAAGGTCTGCTGTATATATATTAAAAGGAAGGTAATCTTCAACTTACAATCACTCGTTTAGTGACTGTTTGTAGTTACAATGGCATGGAAAAAACTGACTTATGACCCATCTTTGCAGAATCCCCACATAATCAAAATTCAGCTGCTTGGCAACCAGCATGTATTTGCCATGGTTGCAGTGTTCTGGGGTCGTGTGATTGCCATTTGTGACTTTCCTAGTCAGTTTCCAACAAGGAAAGTCAAAGGAGGAAACCAGATTCACTTAACAACCATATGATTCCTTTAACAACTGCAGCAATTCACTTAAGCATGCCAAAAAAAGGTCATAAAATTGGGTGCAACTCACTTAACCATCGCTTTGCATAGCAATGTAAATTCTGGTTCCTAAATGTGGTTGTAAGCAGAGAACTATCGGTATACATTTTTGCATGCTGGGAAAAGTTAAGTGCTTATAAAATAGTAATGCTATGAGAATGAAATATGCCAATTTGAGAAGAAAATAAGTGTGGCAAAAGTAGTTATAATCATTCCAGAAAAAACCTTCACTTTCAGGTTGATTCTAGATAATTAGGAAATATGTGGAAGTAGGCTACTCCCTTTATAGTTATGAATTCAACATTGGAAATAGACATAATTGGCCATGTTGACACCTTTGAGGATTATCCTGGCCAAAAATATCATTCCAAAAGCACTTCCGGCACAATCGGTTGAATGGAGAAATTAAGAGTGCAAAATAGATGCAGCTAAAACAAATCTTGAGAACTTTCCAAAAGTTCTCAATGGCTGAGTTAACCATCACAAGTGGAAATGAAGAGGGTGATAAAAGAGGAACCTGTGGAATTAATCCAGAAGACTGAGCAAAGTCTGGCCATTGCTGCCTAAAGAAACATACAAGGAAGGATGGAAGACAAAATTGTTTCAATTTTAAGAACTTTAAGAATGAATGGAAACTACAGGAAATTTTTTATTCTTTTGTGTTAGATGTACTTGACAAAAACAACTGATAAACCTTTATTTCTCAACCTTGGCAACTTTTATCAAATATGGATTACAACTCCCAGAATTTCCCAGTCAGCATGCTGACTGAGGAATTCTGGGAGTTGAAGTCCATACATCTTAAAGTTGTCAGGGTTGAGAAACACTGGATTAGCAAACAAAATATGCTGAAGGATTTTTAGATGACTGCCTTATTTTTTTCCAGACATGTTTTCAATTGCCTTGGTTGCTGAATTGACTGTGATATATTATATTGTTATTGCTTATAGTGGTAATTCTCCAGGAGCAGTTTTAATCTTCGCAACAAAGGAAATACGTAAGCAGTAGGCTCTCAATATTTATTTATTTAATGATTTTCATGGCTACTCATGTCAAAGCAATGACTCTGAGCAGCTTACTTCTACTCTTTTTCATAGTTTTCTAAACATCTTGATTTGTTCCTTTTTTCCAGCTTCCTGAGCCAAAGACAGGACACACATTTTTTAAAATGCAAGATTCAATTAAATCTGAACAGAGGTGTAGTATATCTGTGGTTTTCGGCAACATGTGTAAACTTCTATAAAATATTATTGTCTCTCCCTTTCCACCACTGGGTTTAAAAGCTTGCTGCCAAGGCTTCCAGTTACAATTGTATGCAATTGTTGCATGCAATTACTCTGAGAAAAAACTTCGCTTAGGAATCAGAGCAATTAAGTTGAACCAAGTGAAGAATGGGCTTAGGAGTGACCACTTCTCTAAGGTGGAGAGATTTCTGACAATCACTAACAACCAATAACTAACAGCAACTAGAACTCCTGTGCTGGAATTTTCCTGACAGCTGAAAGCAAGGATTCCATGGTCCATAGAGCCCGTCCTTCTAAACTGATTACGATCAAAGATATTAGGGTAAGTCCTGCAGGAATAAAGCATCACCTGCAGATCATTTAATTAAATTCTTCCTTGCAATGTGTTCTTT